>NC_141992.1:17330571-17648071 GCF_049901715.1 Pseudonaja textilis | reverse complement strand
GTCCTTCTTTAATGAAAACTAAATATACCCAGTTCCAACAACTGTTCTCTATATGTTTTAGCCTCCAATCCCCATAGCCTAATCCTGTATTAATTTATCTTTTAAAACTATCTGAATTATGAAATAACCCAACTTCCGATAGCAGCAAGTGCCATAGTTAGCTATTCATTGTGTAAAGAAGTACTTCTACTAATTGAAGTCTCCACTGAAATCCTTGTGATTTCAACTATATCATTTTCTCTGCAACAATACAGAATTAGTTTTCTATGGTCTTGTTCCAGGATATAAGAGATGGAGTCTCCTCTAGCCTACAGCCCCGGAGTTTCCTTGAAGTTTTCCTCCAGAATGTTAACCAAGTCTTTGCCTGATTAAATTTTATGAGACAGATGTTGTCAAAAAAACTTGGCTGGTAGTTTTGTATTCAATATTTTATCAATTTACTAAGGCATTGACAAATGCTTCTTTTAAAAAGTTCAACTAAACCTTTTTGTCTCCTCTGGTTTTCTTCAGTATTTCAACATGAAAGCAATTATGTCCCACTTTCATAAGGATGAGGAATGGTCAGAAAAAAAAGGACAATCTTAATTAAGTCCCACAAATATAGTTGCAGTGCACATACAAGGGTTCATTTACATGTAGCTACATGTAGCAGATATATAGGTGAGCGATCTTTTTATTTATTTTTATTTATTTGATTTGTCAATCGCTTACAAGATAATAGGTATAAGTATAAACATAGTTATGAATACATGGATACATATAAGAAAAATAAAAAGAATCAATAGGACAGGGATGGTAGGCATGTTGGTGCTCTTATGCACGCCCCCTACAGACCTTGTAGGAAAGGTCAATAATAGACAGTCTAAGGTTAAAGTTTTTGGGGTTTGGGGAAGAAACCACAGAGTCAGGTAGAGTATTCCAGACGTTGACCACTCTGTTGCTGAAGTCGTATTTCCTGCAATCAAGTTTGGTGTGATAAACCTTGAGTTTGCATCGATTGTGTGCTCTTGTATTGTTATGGTTGAAGCTGAAGTATTCATTGACTGGTAGAACATTGCAATGTATAATTTTATATACTATACTTAGATCGGACTGAAGGCATCATAGTTCTAGGTTTTCTAGGCCTAGAATTTCAAGTCTGGTGGCATAAAGTATTCTGCAACGAGTAGAGGACTGGAGAACTCTTCTTGTGAAATATTTCCGGACTTTCTCAACTGTGTTAATATCAGATACTCGATGTTGGTTCCAGACTGATGAGCTGTATTCAAGTATTGGTCTAGCAAATGTTTTATATGCTCTAGTTAGTAGTGTGATATTACCGAGAAAAAGCCACGTAGGATTAGGTTAACAACTCTTAAGTGCTGGAAAGGGAAATCAGGGACCATAATTTGACCTACTCACTTTTCAAAAGGTTGTGAGAAGCTATCTGACCATAGTGATATGTTCACCATCTTCTTTTAATGACCCCATAACCCCTTGTGGGGTAGAGTCTGGGCAACTGAATGGAGCTGAGTGTTTACTGACTGGATGCCCTACCTGTCACCAATGCAGAGCTTTGTTCAGTAGATAGATGTTCATTGTGCCCAGAGAGAGAAATATCTGCTTCTCCCTAGGATCAAACTCACAGCTCCTAATTGTGAGGTGAGAGCTCCATCTCTAGGCTACCACACCACTCACCATAAGGATGTTATGACATTACTAAAAGGAATCGATTTATATCATTTTGATGAGGAATTTAATCTAATCCAACAGGAGGTTGGCCTAGAAGAACTCCAAGGTCCCTTCCAACTCTATTATTCGCTTAATCAGTGGAACACCTCAGCCTCAGAATTGTGGGTGCTTCAACACTGGAGGTTTTTAAGAAGAAATTGGAAAGCCATTTGTCCAGAATACCATAGGGTCTTCGACTTGGGCAAGGTGTTGAACTAGAAGACCTCCAAAATCTCTTCCAACTTTGTTATTCTGGTTCTATGCTCTGACTGTTCTCCTTTCCCTATAGCAAAAGGAAGATATGATTTTCCTTCCTGATAAACATACTGAGATGGATTCCTCTGAAGAAAAAGTGAAATGGTTGCAATATACTGATCAGATTCTCCTCACAAATGCAAGAGTGGGGAGGTACAAAATTGTGCAAGAGACTCAACCTACCACATACCCAAAGAAGCATTATAAATGACTGAGTTTCATAAGGTTGCTTGCATAACATGCAATAATATATCTAAATGAATCTTTCCAAATGTGCATGTCCATTAAACAAGTATAGATACAGGCAAATCTACAGCCACACCATTCCTCTCTTACATATCACAATGATGTGGCCTAATAATGGATATGATTAACCTTGAAGAAAAGTGATTTCTTTTTCTGGAGAAGAGAATTTATTGACCCCCAAAAAACACAATGGAAGATTTCATTTTCTACCTAAGTAGATAACCTAGGTGACTCCTAGCATATTATAGAACAAAAAAGCACAGAAACCCAGGAATATTCTAACAGTGAAAGTTCCATAAAGGGCTAATAGAGAATGAAATGAAGTTTGAAATAGAGAGAGCTAAATGCTCAAGACTAATTGACAATTAAAGACAGGAAGGAGACTGGAAGTGCTGATAAGTCAAAAGTGGCCACCAGGAAAACCAGCATCAGCCTTTACCACAAGAATATATGGGTGTTCATGATTAGACTCCTGGTGTCAACTTGTAAAAAATTCTTATGCCTGTTTTCAAGTTGCCATAAACAAGGAGGGGGGAATCCGAAGGAGCAGTATGGCAGTTTAAAACCAAAACTACATTCCATCCTTATCTTAAAAAGATTGTACCTAGGCTACCGGACCTTCTGTCCATGCAAATCCTTCATTTGAGAATGTGATTGAGAACACCCAGGCCATAAATGTACTTCATTGGAGAATCTGATTTATGATATACCCAGGGGGGAGAGGGGAAACAGGATCACAGATGACTGTAAATTATGTATGCCAGAGTTGGCTTCATTTAGGTTAATGCCAACATGTTGCTCCTAATAAATCTTTTGAATTTTTTTGAAACTTGGCTCGAGGCTCATGATTTAATTAGGGCAATTGCTGGAACCCTGACAGCTGGTTTGTAACCAATAGGTGAAAGGAAATAAAACTTTTATAGATCCCTGAATCTAAATCATAATAGTCCAGAAGGGACATAAGTCGAAAGAATAAAATATCATGTTTTTCTACAGAGACAAAGAGATAACATTGAACAGAAGAGGAACTACATGACATGGCTGAGTTGATCTTGAGCCTTATGAGATTTGAACTGCCAAATTGCAGTCAGCTGGCAGTCAGCAGAAGTAGCCTGCAGTACTGCATTCTAACCACTGCGCCACCACAGTTCAATAAACCTCTAAGGGGCCTCAATCATTCTCAGAAAGAGTGCTAACAACCAGATGACGTCAAGGAATATAAATCCTTCCATCTTCCACCCTTCAGTCAAAACTGAAGAAGGTTCTTGGATGTGAAGTGAAATGTTTTCAAGAAAAACAAAAAAGCAAAGTCCAGTTGCTTTTTGAAAAAGGACCTTTGGGTTATATTCCTTTTATTATCTGGGTATCAGAGGTGCTATTTGACTGGCTCGCTCCTATTCGGGTGAACCGGTAGTGGTTATTTGGCATGGGTCACTGAACCGGTGGCAATCCCTAGCTGGCCATGCCCCCAACCCAGTTGCCTGGTCACTCACTTGTGAACGCTCTCCTAGCTTTCCGTTCCCCACATCCTCTTTCTCCCCAGGGAAAAGGAAGAGGCATGAACGCTGCAAGTATTGCTTTCCCTGTGTGAGTTAAAGTGCTGGAGTGAGAAGGAGTGCGGTCTGACAGAGGGGGTGGGGGAATCGACTCAAGCCTTGGAGAAATTTAAAGGAGCTGCTTCCAAAATGCTTGTCTGTTAAGTGCTCTCTCTCTCTCTCTCTCTCTCTCTCTCTCTGTGTGTGTGTGTGTGTGTGTGTGAGAGAGAGAGAGAGAGAGAGAGAGAGAGAGAGAGAAAGAAAAAAAAGAAAGAAAGAAAGAAAGAAAGAAAGAAAGAAAGAAAGAAAGAAAGAAAGAAAGAAAGAAAGAAAGAAAGAGGAAGGTAGAAAAAGAAAGAAAAAAATAGGAAGAGAGAGAGAGAGATAAAACTCTGTGCTATTATTTTTAATTGTTCCATTATTTATCATGTGTTAATATTTTACACTGTCCCTATACCTAGAGTGATTCTACTGCCTTTCTTTTGCCCAGGGCTACCACATATTTTTCAGGGTTTACATGCATTCAATGTCAATAGTCCAGAGCATAAAATACACATGTGTTTAACAAGAGTTGAAAGGGACCTTGGAGGTCTTCTAGTCCAACTCCCAGCTCAGGCAAGAAAAGTGAGAATGCCAAACTCTGAGTAGAAATCCTGGGAAAGGTGTCAGAATAATACTTAGAAGGGACCTTGGGGTGAACCCTATACCATTTGAGAGAAATGGCTCTCCAGTCTTCTCTTAAAAACTTCCAGTGGTTGAGCACCCAGATCTTCTTTTTTTAACAAATTTTATTCAGTTTTTCACATTAAAAACACTCTTTTTAGTGGACAACATATTTCCAGGTCATCACTTTTACATACAAATATGACAGCAATTATACATTCATATATGCATACTTAATTCTATTATTACCTTTTCCATTCCAAATTTTCAGTAAGGAAAGAAACAAACACATTAATTCTAGCCTCTTTCATTAATCTCAATTGAAACATCTTTTTGTTTCATTTCAATTATTTCAAATATAATCCTTTAATATTTATTTTAAAAATAAAGATAAATAATATGTGTTTGAATAATAATAATAATAATAATAATAATAATAATAATAATAATAATAATAATAATAATAGTAGTAGTAGAAGAAGAAGAAGAAGTTACCAATGTCTCTCCTTGCTTTTAATAGTCTATATTAACTTATTAATTTAGTTGGTTCTTTAGTCTGTCATATTCCCTTTCCATTACACATTCTTTTTATAAATTCTAAATTAATACAAATTTTAACACTAAAAAAACAACAACTATAGGTTTCCCCCCTTTTACTGTTTTAAGTGTGACCCCTCAATGATTAAAATATTCCTTTATTCCCTCATCTTGATTCCCAATAAACCATTATTTTTAATAAGTTACAATAATAATCATTACATCTTTTCATTTGGATTCTGCAGCATATTTCCCCCCTTGATGTTTAATAAGAGTTATCAGTATCTATATTACCCTATTTTCTAAATATTTTTAATTGCAGAAATATTCTTATTACCCCTTGTCACCCTGCAGAATCTCCTTTTTAATTCATCAACCATTATATCTGAAAAAACAATTTCTTTTCAACATTTTACTATTTCCATATTTCTTTATTTCATGCACCTGTTTCTTACTGCTTCTCCTCCCCCTCATTTCCCCATGTCTTTTCTCATTCCAGTTTGTATCCCTCTCTTTCTTAATGTTTTCCTTTCCCCTTTTCTGCTGGGTCTTTCTGCCTTTCCTGACTTCACAGGTATTCCCCCTTTTGATTGCCTTCTTAAATTTCAACTTTTTAACCTCCCTTCTTTCCCCACTTCTTTGTAGTGTTCTTTGTATTAATTGTCTATTTAAAATGTCTTCTCCTTGAATCGACTCCTCCTTCTCTGAAGCTCTTTCTTCTTGTTCTTCAATCACCATTTCCATTTTTTCTAACACAGAGCAAAGTGATTCACCTCTTTCCTGTAGTAATTCTCTCATATTTTTAAGTTCCATTTTTAATTCCCGAAGAGATATCATCATTACACACTCTTATATTTTATGATCGTTAAAGTCCACAAAAAAAAAAAACCCAACCACTTTTACTTTCCTTCTTTCTTCTTTCAATTTTCTAAAGTTCTCAGTTATTCCAGCCGAGGGTCTATACCAAAAACATCAATCAATCCCATAGTCAGTCTTTCCTTGCTTTTTTCTTTATTTTGGTTCTGCTTTCACTTTCTAAGATTCTTACTTTGTTTCAAGATTTCTTTAATGTTATATCCACACAAGTTCATTCAGAAAAAAGGATGCTTTCCCTTTTGTTTGAGCTCAAGTTTTTATCAAAAGGTGGCATTCTCCATTATACAAAGTCTTCATCTTTTCCCCCTATTCTTTTATTTAGGGTTTTTTGTACCTCAATATTCCAGCACAGTCCAGTCTCCAAT
Source organism: Pseudonaja textilis (assembly GCF_049901715.1). Taxonomy (NCBI): domain Eukaryota; kingdom Metazoa; phylum Chordata; class Lepidosauria; order Squamata; family Elapidae; genus Pseudonaja; species Pseudonaja textilis. The sequence goes on along the minus strand of NC_141992.1, from coordinate 17,641,884 downwards.
TTGTAAAGTTTATTATTATTATTATTTTTGACAGTCTTAAGTCCAGCTTTATTTTATGCCTGATTATTCCCAAAATATTTTAGTCCAAGTTTGTTAAATCTTTAGTTCCAGCTTCTTCTTTTCCCAGCTGTCAAAAATATTTTCTTTTTTTCCCCTGTTCCTTTGTAATTTTGCCGCTCACTTTTCTTTTCTTAAAAATTCCATGTTACCTTAATCCTGGGGTACTTTTGCTTAGTTGTATTGCCCAGTTGTCCCGGTTCAGATGTTATCCACCTTTTTCTTCCCTCCTGCACAAATCTTAATCCAGCTGAGTCCTCCTCTTTGGGGTGGCCATTTTAAACCACCGCTGCAGTGGTCTTCGGGGGGGAAAAAGACCAAGCCCAGGGGGGGGAGATGTGGCTCCCCTCAACCTGGCCTGAGGCTTCCCCTTACTCCGCCGCCCTCCAAGGCAGCTTCAGCCCCTAATTGTAATAATCGGGGCTCTTCAACGAAAGAGCATGGACCATAGCCACAGAGAGTCACGATCTACAGTCCGTCAGTGAGGAGGCTCCACCTTCTTCGAGCACCCAGAACTTCTGGAGACAGGCAGTTCCACTGGTTAATTGTTCTCACTGTCAGGAAGTTTCTCCTTAGTTTTAGGTTGCTTCTCTCTGTTCAGTTTCCATCCATTGCTTCTTGTCTGCATTCTGCTTCTTTGGAAATACATTGTCCCCCTTTCTTTGTGGCAGCCCCTTAAAAGCCTGTTGCCTATCACACTCTTGAGTAAAGCATGTGAGCCATTTCCTCCTTTCAGTGGTCCATGAAAGTACATCTATAGTATGCAGATAATAAAGTCAAAAAAGGTGAACAACATTTTTACAGAACTATAGATAAGTTGGGGCTGGGTGACAAGGAATGGCTGGGAGGGGACGAGCCAGGTGAGGCACCCATTGATGTGAGTGACATTGAGTTGGCCACACTCACCCTGTCACATGACCACCAAGCCATGCCCACCCAGTCACATGACCACTAAGCCACACCCACTCAGTCACATGACCACAAGCCATGCCCACCAAATAAACCGTGCCTACAAAACCAGTACGAAAAAAAATTGAATTCTACCACTGCTGGGTATGATTATTCTAAAATATTATTTTTATGCCCTTTATTTCTCATCAAAATGAATGCCAGAATGTTAAAAGTTGTTTTTAAAATACTCATCAATGCCTTTTGTGGGGAAAAAGTTACAAAAATTGCAATTCATCATCGCTCATCTGTCTTGAGATGAGTTTTTCTTACATGAACTGCAGCTGAGAGGGTTTATTGAAAATGTGGGAATGGAAAAAAAATAAATGGATTTGCTTTCCCTACGCAAACAGAATGAATGTCCTGACTGTTTTAATGGAAGAATTCATTTAAACATTTGGAAGTTTATGATAGGTTTAATATAGGAGCTATCTGCAGCTTATGCTAATGTTGCCCTTCTTATTCAAGCTAGACTAATTACCGCTAAAGATTACTTTTCCAGAATCTTGAAACCCAGTTTTGTTTTCTACTACCCTTGCCAAAATTCCTTGCATAGATTAATGCCAATTATGCAAATGTATTTCACTACTCTTACAGCATTCTTACCTCTTCCTCTCTCCATCCCCTTTGAGTTTGATATACATATAAAACCATGCCAACAACTCCTAATCTGGACAGCCACATCTTCACGTTGCTGAATTTTGGACTAGTCACCAGAGGTGGATGGAGAACTCCTTTGTCACTATGTATTCAGTTGATGGAAGATTATTTTTTTCTCAGAGGAGAATAGAGTTTTTGAGAAATGTATGGGTGATTATGTCATTCTCTGAGGTAGCCAAGGACTATATGTGAGTATCTTTAATTAAACAGCCATTTCTCTTCTGGCCTCATTTCCATACCTCACTTCAGTCCTACGGTATTTTTTTTTAATGATCTACCCCCAGGTACTTTTTTCAAACAGTGGTGTTTGCAATGTATGTTCATCTTCTCCCATTTTGCTTCTTTTCCCAGGGTCCATTAGCTAATGAAATGAGCCCCATCTCAAGTTAGACGTGCTAGAAACAACTTTTGACTGACTCATTACTATTGTTCATCTAATCTTTGCCCATTAGCACTGGCTGAGTAAGTTTTCAGTCAGGGAGTTATTTATTTACAATCACAAGAGATTGTAAAATGGGATCATCAGCATATAAAGAATGTGCTCTACTACTAGGCCACAGCCTTTCCCAGATTGCATAGAATCAGAAATAGTAAGAGTAAAATAGACAGTGAGAGAATATAATCCCTTCTGACTTCAATAAAAACTGATCTTCTGAGGTAATCAATGGCAAAAGAGGAAACTCATGTTCTTTAGATATAAGCAGATGATAAAAAATAATTATGCTTGGCAAGAAAAAGAATATAGAAAAAGGGAGAAAAACTGATAAAGTGTATGGGCAGGATCAGAAAAATAACAGGAATAAGTCTTTAGAAAAACGGTAAGTTATTACTAGAATCGGGCATAGGTGGTAACTACTTATTGATGAAATTATCAGGAATCAAGCCCAACTCAATGGCATATAAGATTCTTTTTTTAATTAACATTTATGTTGTATTTTTTTTAAAAAAAAATGTTCAAATTTGGATAGTTTCAAGTATTAAAACAAGGTTATATGAAATTCTCAGCCTCCCTGGAAACTGCTGGATTGACCCCTGCAGTTTTATTAGCAAGATTTTCAGGAGTGGTTTCTTTTTGCCTTCTGCAAAGGCTGAGACAGAATGCCTGTTCCAAGATCATCCATCTGGCTTTGTCTTTGAGGTAGGACAAGCATCCATGGTCTCCATGGTTTCTAACCTAGTGCTTCAACCACTCCACCAAACTGACTCTGTTTACTGTGCTGTATTCATATTATGGTCTCCTCTAATTTGGGACTATAATATGTACGGAGGTGATATTCTGGAAAATAGCTGAGAATTTCCTGGTCTATGTTTCCTTTAAGCCCAGATAGTCTTGTGTGAATATCCGAATGAGTATTGCACCTGTTTATTTTTTATCCAGCTTTCTTCAGTCTGGGGTCCTCCAGCTGTGATGGTTAGCAACTTTCAGAATAGTTGTAATCCAGCATATTTGAAGAATGGCACACTGGAGAAAGCTGATATTTATAATTGACTAGCCAATAACCTGGCATTGCCCAGGTACTTATTTATCCCAATCCTGTATTACACAGGAAAATCCTGTAGTTGGGACTCACGCTATTGTACTGCCTGTCGCACAGCATCACAAGTCTTCTGTTCCTCTCCTCGGGAGTTTCTTGTGTACGCTAGCATTTGGTCAATTACCTGACATTTCCTTGGAGGGCTGAGAGGGAGCCCCCTTGTGGTGTACTGTGAAGTTGTTACCACGGCAAGTCCACTGTTCTGTACAGTGGAAGCCATTTTAAGACACACACCCCAAGGGGTGTTAGGGGTGTCTTACCCCACAGTATTTGTTTCCAGAGAGTAAATCATCAAGTTTGGTTGAAATTGTTCGAGGTGTTCCAGAATTATGCTGGAACATGAAAATTGATAGATAGCAGGCATTTTAGAGGCTTTTCCAGTAATCATGTTCTTTGTTGTCCATGAAGAAACTTCTCTTCACTATGAGTTTTATTTGATTTCCCACCCTCTTCCCTGTCTATTTTTCTTCTTCTTCTTCTTATCTTGAGAGATATGTGAATGAAAACAGTACCTTTGTTTCTTTTCAGCTCAGCTACCCTGAGGCTTGTTCTCACTTGAAGTCATAATTCAGTCATTGCAGTGCCATCCATTCAACCACAGCTAATTACAATGTCACAAAGAAGAAAGTTATGGATTGTACTGAGGAAAAATACTAAAGCTAGGTATATTTTCAGGTAATCGGAGTCCAAACTACCGTTCCTGGCTGAAACGCTCCCTTGTCCTTAAGAAACGTCTAGATCAGGGTGTCCAACTTTGGCAACATTAAGACTTTTGGACTTCAACTCCCAGAATTCTCCAGCCAGCAAGTTGACAAGTCTTTAAAGTTGCCAAAGTTGGATATTGATCTCGATACTGATCAAGCTATGTTTGCAAAGTCTAAGGGTCAATTCTAAGGGTTTGTCTATTTACAAAGGTTGCTTTCTGCTCTTGCTGGGGGAATTGTGAAGAACCTGTAAAGAAAATCCATTTAAGGTGCTTTTAATAGCTTCACGATTGAAATATAATTAATAGGTGGGTTTTTGTCTTTCTTTCAGGTGAACTACAGTGGTTGGGAATCTGCATTTTTGCATTACTGTCAAAGACCATAAAAGCACATAGATTTCTTTTCTTTTTTCTTTTTAAATTTCTTTTAGGTGGGATAATATTTTAACAGTGCAAAAAATAAAGAAATCATCTCCCCCTTCAATGTCAGTTTTGGTGTTACATGTGCAAATATTTACTGATTATTTTGTGTTCTCTCACTCATAAATTGCTTCTGTTTGCCCTCATTTTTGTTGATTGCTATAATATATTGATGTAATTATTTATTGCTTTTGAGGGAGTACCAATTTAGAAAGAAGGTTGAAGAAGTAGCAGCTGGACACAGGGAAGCCCCAGAAAGCAGCAAAGTATAATAAAATAAATTAAATGATAAACCCAGCTCTACTCTTCTTGATATCAAAGCCACAATAATGCCATTCTTTTAGTAACATTCTAGTAACTCTTTGCCTTTTGGAATGTTTTTGATATTTCAGAATTAGAGTTCTGGAATTCCCAAAGTATTCACACATTCAAATAACGTCTAGGGATGACCCTGCTTAGTTTCACAGATCAGCTAGATCCTGAGGCAAAGGCATTAAACTAGGATCAAAATAAACATTTAATTACAGGAAACATCAACACTGGTACTTTCAGACTTGGCACTAAAATGATCATATATTTAGTAGTGTCAAAGCCAAATTGAGAAGAATTCCTACTATTTATTTATCGATGCAATCTACGTAACCACCCATCTCATACCCATGACTCTTGCAAAGAGTTAAACCATATAAAACAACCAAACTGTGCAATGGTTTAAAACAATAAAAACAAGGCACATATATTCAAAACTTCATAAAACTTCATCAAATTCATAAGCAAGATAATCATATCTATGAATAACACCCTGAACAGCCATTGCACTAGTTCTGCCATACTTCTAAGTCCCCATGCCTGTTGGCATAATCATGTTACAAAGATTTTCAGTGGGAAAACAGGACAAGGAAAAGCAGGAGAGGGGCCAATCATATCTTTGAGGGAATGATGTTTCATAAGGTGGGCCTATGGTAACAAAAAATCTCCCTTCTGGGGCCGTTCCAGACATTCCTACAGGGGTGGGATGCTACTGGTTCTGCCCGGCTCTATAGAACTGGTAGCTCTGAACAGCAGAACCAGTTCTGTGTCTGTTGCTGTTTGGCTCAGCCGCCCACCTGGGCTCTTACCTGACCATTATTTCCTGCTTTTTCAACCTCAGCTGCTTTGCGCGGCACAGCTGAGATTGAAAAAGCAGGAAAAAAGTGGTTTTCAAATGCTGCGCACCCGCGTGCAATGCTTACCAGCTGTCCAGGTGGCACAGCTTTAGGCGAAGCACGCATGCGCATGCAAAACATAATCACCGAACCGGTACTAACATCGGTTGAATCCCACCCTGCAATCCTGGCTGATGGGGCCAGAGCACATCCCAGATGTGATTGAGACAGGTCATTGTAACTGGGGAGAGGCAGTCCCTCAATAACTTTGTCCCATGCTATGTAAAGCTTTGTAGATCATTATCAGCAAGTTGAAGCTGACCTGCAACCAATGCAGTTTACAATGTAGAGGTCTGACTTGGATTATTCATGCAGCTTACATAACTGCCCACAGGCCAAATTTTGCACTCGCTGAACTTTCCAAACACCCTTTAAGGGCAGCCCCATGTAGAGCATTTGCAATAATCCATGCTGCTGCGTTTGTTTTTGTTCACTGATCCAGACCAGGAATTTCATCCATATATTTTGTCCACATGAGGAAAATAATCAATGTGGCAGAAAAAAGCATTCCTATAAATCTCAAAATAGTTTATATGGATATAAAGCTACTTCTGTTTAGCATTCACTGATACCCTTATTGTGTTAAAGAAGACTTTATGTTGTTATCCCAAAGGTGCTTTTTCAAAAGGCAACTGGACTTTCTTGGTTTTTTTCCTTGAAAATGTTTCACTTTTCATCCAAAAAGCTTCTGATGGGGAATGGAAGCATTTGTATTATTTCCATTTTCCAGGGGAAAAAAAAAACCCAAGAAAGTCCAGATGCCTCTTGAAAAAAAAAAAAAAAAAGCACCTTTGGGGCAATCATGACCTGTATGATTGAGAATCTCCGTAGACATTTGCTCACATTATTATGTTAATGAGCTACTTCAGGGATGAGCCAAACATTTCACTCTGAAGAACTGCAGCTTCCTGGAAACTCCTCCTTTTAAGATTAAGTGAAAAAAAGTAAATATTCAACCCTATGTTATTAAAATCCCTATCTTTGGAAATCAGTCAGAAGAACACACAAGGTAATAAAGTCATAACATAAGCTAAGGTTTGAAAACATTACAGGACATATGTTAATGGAGATTCTCAGTCATCCAGATCATGGTTGTCCCAAAGGTGTGTGTGTTTTTTTTTTTCAAGAGGCAACTGGACTTTTTGAAGGGACACAGGGCAGAAAATATCCTGCAGAAAGCACAGCTCCACAACACAGTCCCTTTAGCTGTTCTAAGAAGGCTCCACATCCATTTGCATTACTCAGGTGACCCTCAGGACACAGACAAACCTCCAAGTGGCCTCAACGACTCTCTAAAAGAATGCAAATGACCAGCTGTCTGCAAGGAGTATAAATCCCACCATTCCCCACCATCCAGTCAGAGCTGAAGAAGCTTCTTGGATGAGAAGCAAAATTTTCAAATGTCTTCAAACAAGAAAGTCCAGTTGCTTCTTTAAAAAAAAAAAAAAAAACACCTTTGGGACTATAGGAAAAGTATAAGATTATCTGCCTGTCAGTCATGGTCGTCCAGAGATATGTGCTGCTGAACTTGGGTTCCTTATTGATTTACAAAATTTCCTGCACCAGCAGTGATTCCCACCATCATCTACCTCACATTATCTTGAAGATGCAGCGATGTATACTCTTGTGTTAAATTGTGTCCGTAGAGAGGGATCTGGTTCTGTCTGATGTATATAAGCAAATAACAAATTGAACTCTCACTGAATTGCTCTTTGACATTCTTGGGCTTAGCCTGACAATTCTAATAACATTACCTGCCTTATTGGATCCAGTGAGTGGTTCTTTCTACATGACCTTACCTTAAGGAATGCTAACTTCAGAAGCTGCAAAAGGTGCTTTCCCTACCACTAGCCATTTCCTATAGAATAGCATTTCCCCTTTCTTTTTGGGTTACGACTCTTAAGGCTTGGTTCTATAAACAGCCCTGGGATCTCAATAATTGCATTTCCCCCCTCAAGCTTCTAAAGCTGTTCATTGCATTTTGTCACTTGCATCTTATTCCCCATTCTTATATCGGTGATTTTATTATGCTACATAACAATACCATTGTTGATGTTTCCTTATATCTTATTATCAAGACTTTCACTGGGGGAATTGAACTCCGTTCAGAGTTAGTTCAGACTGCAGTGGCCTATAAATCCTGCCAACAAGTACGTAAATAAGCAAGTAAACTAGCTACTGGGAGGAAAAGTAAATCAGAGGTCAGAAAGAGAGAATGCTCAGAATAAGTCATGACTGAATGGGTGTTTGAACTCGGGTGACCCATTCCTAATTCAGTTACACTAATACATTACCTAATGAGCCCCTGAAGCTTTTATTTTAATTTTATTCTGCTTACATCCTAAAGCTTTCATTAACTATAGAAACTGGAACAAAACTGGTCAAAAGTCAAATGGCCATTTGATAGATGCCAAGCATATTGTGGGTGGATGTTATCATTCCTTGTAAAAAGGGGCAACTATATGATTACCGATGATCTTTTGTTCTCTCTCATTTCTCTTTAAATGTGACTCCAGAATCAAATCTATTTTGTCTGATATGATCCACTTTGCAGAGGGGGAAAAAAACATGCCTAGAGAGAAGGCAATGACTGTATGCTTCGAGCTCACTTACACCAATCTTAAGCAAACTTCATGACAATTTTTATGCAGTGTACTTTAATCACAGAAAATGGAAAGGCCAGATATTCATGAAGTCATCGGGAATTAGTTGAGTCAATAGAGACTTTCCTATTTCCACCTTTATACATGACTGCCTTTGCATTTCAGTAAACTGATCCTTCAGTAGCTGCTCTTCTGCAAAGGGGGTTTGGGATTAAAAGTGTGAGTAATAAACCTGGCATTAGAGGTTCTCAGGGCAGATGTCAACTCTGTCAGTAATCAGCTTCAAGGCCCGGTAGTGCAGAGGAAAATAATCAAATGCAGAGGTGGGGAGAAGAAGAAGAAGAATGGGCTTCAATTGTCATGAGTAAAATAAAAGGGGCTACATATTGACAAAAGACATAAATATGATTTACTCTAGGACAAAGAGTGTTTGGTAGCTGCCCTACATTGTGTGTTTGAGTGACCTTTCCTGAATCTGGCCCTAATAACCTATTGTTCTATTCTTGTGCCTTTCTTTTTTCCCTATCCATCTGATGAACTTTACATGTTTCCCTGTTAAATTCCATTTTATTCTTTTCAACCTACTATGCAAACGTGTCTAGACTCTTTTTCATGATCTCTTGTTCCTCTAAAGTGGGGTGTCCAACCTTGACAACTTTAAGACTTGTGGACTGCAATTCCCAGAATCCCCCAGCCAGTTGTGCTTGTGGGGGAATTCTGGGAGTTGCAATCCAGAAGTCGTAAAATTGTCAAGGTTTGACACCCCTGTTCTAAGGTGTTAGCCACCCTTCCTAGACTTCTGTAAATTTGTCAGCCTACAGAAAGCACTGGTTTAAAATTTCTGTTTGGGAGGAACACAAACTTGCATGCACCTTGTAGATCACAATAATAGTTCTTTCATTGTTCATTGTGAGTGTTTAGTGCCACTCACACTGACTCCCCAAATTCCCATTCTAAAATTCTCTGTAGGGTTTCTTTACTGAGCCTTGAGATTACATATTTGCATTAGCCAACCAGACAGCTGCAAACAGAATTAAAACAATTTTGCATCAAGAGATAAGAGCCACTTGCTTGAGACAAAATTGTTTTTATTTTGTCCTTTAGGAATTAAAACAAACCAATGCCCTTTTAAAATAGTTTACATGCTTAAGCACATTACTAAATCCTGATAAATACTATTCAGAAACTCCTTTTGTCTTAAATATCAGTTCTTGCTAACTATTTCATATCACAATATTGATTTATGCTACTTTATATGCATTATATATAGAAATAAATGAGACACATATTTTCATAAAAGGTTTAAAAATTTAATATAGTATAGACTTTCCCCTTTCAAACAGAGAGATATTCCCTAGAAGCCATCTCCTAATAAAACCAGATCTGATGAGAGGATTAAAGACATTGTAAACTAATTTACTTCCAAGATTTAAGTCGACTACTTCTTAAACTTGATTAGTTTCACTGCTTAATGATATTTAAGAGATTAAGATCATTCTCGTGTTGAACAAGATGGGATAGACCCTTTTCAACTTTCAGCTAATTGATTTATTGAAGTCTTCCTACTTTTCTCTCTTCAGCAGACTTTCCCTAGAAACAATTTTTTTATGCAAGAATCAGCATTTTGACAAGGAGTTGACATTATATCACATACATTTCTGCTCCTTTACATCATTATGAAAATGTCTTTGAACTTTTAGCTTTTGAAACAGCTCTGCATTGTTGGAACTGATTCCCAAGCTTTTAAATTTACCACAAATTCCTTCAAATTAGCAGGGGAAAAATGTGGAGCACACAAGATTATTTAAAAAAAAAACCTGCTTTATTAGCCAAAAGTTGAGGCTATACATCTCTAGTCCATGATGGTCAAGAGATAATGTTAAGATAATTTCTCAATGTCTGGAGGCTACATGGGGAAGAACACTTGGCATCAACCATGACAAGACCAATGGCTACAGCTTCTGAGACTTCTTGGAGATTGCAACTTGCCCTGAATGGGACATGGCTACTGAGGCTTCTCCTATGCCCAAGAAGCAGGTGGCAGCTGTGGTTTGGAGGGTCTGTGCATAGCTCCATTCTATGGCCTGTTCCTAGATTGGAATGCCTTCTCATGCTTTGAGCATGCTTTGGTCATCTCTCATTTGGATAATTGCAAGGCATTCTATATGGAATTACTCTTGAAGGCTACTTAGAAGTTGCAGCTAGTCCAAAATGTAATAATGCAGATAATTATGAGTATGCCTTGTTTCACCCATGTAATACCATATTCCAAAGCTGCACTGGTTCCTAGTTCAAAGTGCTGGTTGTTTACTATAAAACTCTACATGGCAATGGGCCACATTATTTGCAGAATTATTTTTTGCTTTCCTCCCAAGAATGTACCAAGGATCTTCTCATGTTCCTTCTATTAACTGATGCTATGTAATGGGAGCAAGGAAGCATGACTTCTCTAACATGAAGCGTAATTTTTGAAGCATTTCCACTGGCATGTAGATAGCAATACTCTTGCTAGCCTTTTGTAAATTGCTAAAATTGTAGTGGTGCGGTAGTTGGAATGCAGTATTGCAGGATATTTCTGCCGACTGTCTGGAGTTCGATTCTCAAAGTTGACTCACCCTTCCATCCTTCCAAGGTCAGTAAAACGAGGATCCAGATTATTGGGGGAAATACTGTATGCTGACTCTGTAAACCACTTAGAGATGGCCGTAAAGCACTATGAAGCAGTATATAAGTCTAAGTGTTATTGCTAAAGTATTGTGTCCTCCAGTATTGGCCCTAGGTATTGGGTGATGCTGCTTTGATGTGGTGACTGCTCTTTTTTATATTTTGCTCAGGGCTTGAAACAGTATTTTTTTTTTCACATTGTAGGGTTTATTTTATTGTCTGTTAACTTCCCAGAGTTGTGCACTAATTCAGTAGCCATATAAATAAATAAATACAATTTTAGTACTAGCTTAATTTGGGTTTTTTTTTCTCCTTTTGTCAATTTTCAGAAACATTTTGCATTATTTTATAGTGAAACACATTTTAGTCAACTACTAAAAATAAGGACATTTCCCAAGACCTCTTCAAATGAGTGACTGAAAGGAGCTTGGTAAAGTTTCAGTGGATGGCAACATTTATGATGAACAAAATCCAACTAAATTTAGAAGCACTATGGTGGCATTTGACAGTGAGCCATATCATGGAACACAGTAGGAGACGTTCAGTGAGAAGCTTTCTTAATCATGAAGACCTAGATTTGAAGATTTGAAAAGTTTTGGGCAAGTCAGCAGGATTAGCAGTTATTGTTTTCATGTATGAATTACAAAATTTAAGAAAAAATTGAGCTCCTCACCCCACCTATTCTCATTGTCGACTTCATGTGGAAAGTGACTAAGACCAAATAGCTTTGTGATCTCTGAAATTTTTTTCTTCAAGGTATAGAATCAGGGTCACTTTGCTAAAACCAACTTCAAACATTTTTTGGGTTCTAAACAAATCCACAAAGAACATGGGGACAAATGTCCTGGCATATCTTCCATTGTAGATCTAAACAATTACCATAACAATTGGAGGAAACAATTTGGTTGTTTGCATTGCAAGCTATAGATTACCATGTAGTAAGCCATGGAGGAACCTTGTCCATAGAGGTGCCCACTCATTCTCCTGAGTGCCAACACTTTTCAACTATTGAAACACTTCCTAACTATTAAATTCTCCATCTGCTTTGTTCAAGATTACCAACGGCTGAAATATAGAATAAACAAAGTTGGAGAAGGAATCAATCATGGCAATCTTTGGTCAATCTAAAATCCAGTCCAGCTGATTTCATGACTGTAGGTAGAATGGGGTTGAATATAAAATCAAGGGTGGCACTTGAAGTTATAGAATTGAGAGTTCACATACCAAAGTTCACTCATAGTGCAAGGCCAGTCCAAACATATAGAATTCCAAGAATAAATGAATCAAGAATTAAGACAACAGGGCAGTTTCTGGAGCAGCATAAATAATCTATTTTCTGTGTATAGCTAGTATAAATGAAAGGCTTTTATCTGAGTTGTTCTGGGTCATTTCTTCACTTTTTAAAAGGTTAGATGCAGTATTCTTTTAAATAATTTGCTGAAGGTTACCCTATATCACTGAAGCTGTTTTTGACATCCTTAAGAATGTAGGTTTATTTTCAGTTCTTCCTTTGAATTAGAAGAACATTTGAATGTAGTCCTTCATTCTTCGTTCTTTAAAGTTTTTAAATCAGGTATAAATGAATAATTGTTCTCTTCTCTGGAAAAGAAGACCTTTATTATTATGGATATTCTTTAAATTTTTAAATGGGACAGATTCTGCAATTTTCTACAGTCATGTCTTATTTTTAAATGAAATTTTATGTACATTTAAGGCATATTATTTCAAGATATCCTTTGACATGGGAAGAGTTACAGTAATTGGTTAAATTGATTACGAAAACCAATAACATCTCAAGCAAGTACAATGGGAAACAATGGGAAAGTGATAGAACTAATTCTGCTTATTCTGTTTTGCTTCATTTGTAGAACAAGGATGTTTTTTAAAGATCAAATGCATATAGAATAACTAACTGTAGATTATGAAAAGGACCAACACTTTCAAGTCTCATCTTAGCCATGAGGTACTAATACCACTCTATAAAGCCTTAGTAAGACCACATCTAGAGTATTACATCCAGTTTTGGTCACCATGCTATAAAAAAGATGTTGAGACTCTAGACAAAGTACAGAGAAGAGTAACCAGGATGATTAGGGGACTGGAAGCTAAAACATACAACGGATAGTTACAGGAACTGAACTTGGCTAGTCTAGTAAAGAGAAGGACCAGGGGAGACATGATAGCAGTTTTCCAATATTTGAGGGGCTGCCACAGAGAGAAAGGGGTCAAGCTACTTTCTAAAGCACCTGTAGGCCAGACAAGAAATAATGGATGGAAACTGAACAAGGAGAGATTTAACCTGGAAATAAGGAGAAACTTTCTGACAGTGAGAACAATCAACCAATGGAACAGCTTGCCCTCAGAAATTGTGGGAGCGCCATCACTTGAGACTTTCAAGAAGAGATCGGACTGCCATTTTTCAGAAATGGTGTAGGGTCTCCCGCTTGGGCGGGGGGTTGGACTAGATGACCTACAAGGTCCCTTCCAAATCTGATTATCTGTTAAATCTGTTAAATGACCTACAAGTCCCTTCCAACTCTGATTATCTGTTATCTGTTATGAAAGCCAACTGGATCAGTCACTCACTCACTCTCAGCCCAACCCATTTCATGGGGTGCTTGTTATGGGGAAAATAGGAGGAGGAAGGTGAGTTGGATATGTCCACTGCCTTGAGTTATTTGTAGTTGTAGTAGTTGTAGTAGTAGTAGTAGTAGTAATATTTAAACACCCAGAGACAAGACCCAACACACACACACACACACACACACACAAACACACACACACACACACACACACACCAATCCTCAAACACATCCCCACCCACCAAATTCTCCACCCCCAAAAACACACAAGCATCCACACAACAGACCAAGTAATACTGTCCAACAGCTCACTGATGGTGGTCCTTAAGTTCATTGTTAAGTGCAATTATAGCTCTGGGATAATGTGTGGTCTGAGTTTTAAGTGTTCTGTATCTTCTGCCAGAAGGCAACAGTTCACAAGATTGTAAGCAGGATGGAAAGAGTCCCTGAGAATGTTGTGCAACTTCCTCAAACAGTGAGATGTGAAGATGTCGTCCAGGGCTGGCAGCTGGAGCCCAATGATATTCTGGGCAGTTTTAATGATTCTCTGTAGAGCCTTTTTATCCACTATAGAGCTTCTCTGTAATCAAGCTGCTCTCTAACCAAGGCTAGATAAAAAATAAATACATAAAGTGTACAATTTATCTATAGAACCTTCCAATTCATCATCAGTTACAACAATAAAACTAAAATGACATTTTTCCCCTGATATTTTAGGCAACCGTTGCAAATACACAGTGAGACAAAAGGTTATAAGTCATCAATGTTTTAAATGGAGGAAACTACTTAAGGGATGGAGTTTTATTTCCAGGGCAAGGCAGTGGAAAATACAGTTGGTTGCATCCAAGTCACTCCTAACTTTAAAAGCTGAAAGCAATAAATGATCAGAATTTTATGGGATTCACTCTTGAGATGCTTCGTTCCATTCTCCCATTCAGAACTTTGGAGCTAAAACCCTTCACGCACCAGAGGCAACTGAAAACCAATACAGATAAAGACTCAATAAATGCTCATCTTGCAAGCATTTTAACCTCATATATTTTGTTTGTGGGCTGAGGTAGAAAAGGCAAACCAGATCCCCCAAAAGTGAAGCAAAGTTGGTGGGAACATTGGTAGGGAAATAGCAAGTTGCTCAGATATCTCCCCTCATCTTTCTTCATTCATATGCACTCTCCTTGCTATACTCACACATTCCTTCCTTTCTTCTCCTAAAAGTACTGTATCATGTCCTCTTAAGTCATGCACTTCCTGTATTGGGCCTCCACGGCTCCCCCACGCCGCATGTCACAATCACATACCTTACCTAAGATCCCCACTGCTTCCTGCTTAATGACCTGTAAGTCTCGACTGAGCTTACAATTGTAACTAGGACAACCTGGACGGCTATCACTAAGCAATGTAGCCATATGATATCATACTTTACAACTGCATCAATTAGCAATGGTAAATTGGCCTAAATTCCTATTATAACTTGAAGACTTCCTATAGAATTTCATATTTGCATACAGTATTTAATGGAATATCCTCACCTTTCCAGAAAAATGCAAATTCCCTATTGGAAAATAAATCTGAAAATGCTTAACAGGACCAAGATAAATGATTCATTTCAGCAAACAGACCACTCTTCTCAGCTTTTGATAAAGTTCCTTTAAAAGAAGAAAAGAAAGGAACATCTGTGCTACCCTGTTAGCTTAATAATATGGTTTATGAAAATTCCTTCATGAGTTTTAATTTTCCACTAGTTTTTTCAAAACTCTGTACCTTGATGCTTTCAGAGTGTACCTGGGAAAATCCTGATTGTTGGTAAGTTGATTTGGCTTTAAAAAAATGCTTTGGTCTGCTATGCCACTGCAGATCACAGACTTGTCCGTTTTGGTATGCATGCTATGAAGCCATTAATATGGCACAGCTAAAGCTCAGATGATATGAATTATTCAGTAGTGGAAAGAAAACAGCTGCTTGTCCTATTTGTCTTAATTTTGCAAAATAGAAAACCATTTGGAAGACTGGCAGTAACAGAAAAGAAGTGTGAATAAACTGGGCTTACATTAGATAGGTTTCAAAATTTGCAAGATGGGTTTGTGGGGATTAAATTTGACTAATTATGCCATTGCATGAATAGAGAAAGCTAGCAAGCAAAAAACATTACTACTAGAATATTAGAGCTACTGTATATAAAAAAGTTAAAGCATTTTCTGTATCCCATACAGTTTAATGTACTGACTAGAAATGATAAATCATGGTCTTCTTTCATCCATGGATTTTGGACTGTTGTCATCTCATTTCAAACAGATGAAAAACATTAGAGATTTCAGGCAATTATTAAACTGCATAGGACAAGATAGAACCTTGTGAAGCAGAATATTAGTGCCCTTACACTGTAAGAGATGACCAGGCTGAACCCAAGGTCAAATGTGTCATAAGTCATGAGTCCCTGTGTGCCTGCAAGAGATTTAAGTCCAGGCCACCTTGAATACATGTCTTCTCTCCCAAACATTTTCCTTGACCTGTTAGTTGATCAGATTCTTGTCGAAAGCTTAAGCTTGCAATAAATCTTGAAGTGACTAAATATCCTGAATCCCCTGACACTTGACAAGCATTGTCCTCAAGATATGGCCTAACATAATGGATCTACTACAGGAATGTTATTCCTGCAAAACCTAATCTCACCACTCAATCCAAAACCATACCATGATTGATTGTGCTGAAAAACACTAAGAGATCTAGAATCGACTATATTTCCCTTATAATTAACCTAGCCCACAAGGATAGGAAGGCAAAGTCTCATGTCATTAGGGAAAGGTTTTATGGGACCACCATAAAATGGGCCTTCTTGATAGTGGCTTCTTCTCCATGGAGCATCGTTCCCCTTGTGGTATGATTGGTTCCCATATTGTTGCTTTGCCAAAATGCCTTGATGATGGTGGTTTGGTTAGTGGACCTGGGTTGAAGCAGATCCTGAGAGAACCAAACAAGAGAATGATCCCTAGCATCCTCTGAATGGATACATATTTACAGAATTGGAAGGGACCTTGTAAGTCATCTTGACAACCCCCCCCCCACTCAAGCAGGAGACCCTATACCATTTCTGACAAATGGCAGTCCAATCTCTTCTTGAAAGTCTCAAGTGATGGCACTCCCACAACTTCCGAGGGCAAGCTGTTCCATTGGTTGATTGTTCTCACTGTCAGAAAATCTCTCCTTATTTCCAGGTTAAATCTCTCCTTGTTCAGTTTCCATCCATTATTTCTTGTCTGGCCTACAGGTGCTTTAGAAAGTAGCTTGACCCCTTCCTCTCTGTGGCAGCCCCTCAAATATTGGAAAACTGCTATCATGTCTCCCCTGGTCCTTCTCTTTACTAGACTAGCCAAGTCCAGTTCCTGTAACCATTCATTGTACGTTTTAGCTTCCAGTCCCCTAGTCCCCCTGGATTTTTAATGTTGTAAGCCATCTAAAGTCATTTATGTATGATTGGGTGGCCATATACATTTGTTTAATAAATAAATACAATAATGAGTCTGAATAACAAGAAGCTTGTTGAACAGACTGGCTGATATTTATGTTGGTTTTAAAGTGTAATTTGAAGTTTTTATTTTTTATTTTTTTTAAAGACTTCATGAATTCAGCCTCATCATTCAAAATAAATAAATAAGCAATATAGGTAATTGCATTGAGGAAACCTTTCCACCAACATAAATTGAAAAAGGGTCCATGAGAAATTACTAGAAAAGCAAAACAAAAAAAAGCCAAAGATTTTCTATCCTTTGTAAAAATAAGATTGACAATAAGACAAATTTAATAATTACAAATGGATTATCTTGGGAGCGAACAGTAGATATGGAAAAAATAAAGATGATTCAGAATGTATTCTGAAATCATGAGTTAATCCTCAAAGGAACTGAATAACTCTTTGATTCTTGGTCTTAGAGCAAGGAATTAGCGCAATTTGGAATTAACTTTGTTTTTCTCCATAAAATGGTATTTCCTAAGCTTAAGCAATATCTTGTCTTTCAGACAGTGATATGGTAACATAAGCTGTTAAGGGAATTGAATTTATTTAGAGAGAAAGAGATCAATATTATCAAACACGTTCTTTCCAGGTCCTTATTTTTATTTCCAATCTCTATAAGGTAAAGTTTCAAAGGTATCATTGGAAATTCTATGTACTAGGGTCATGACCAGGAGTTCAGAAAATATGCTACCTGACTACAAAGCTAGTATCACAGGAGGAGGAGGAGGAGGAGGAGGAGGAGGAGGAGGAGGAGGAGGGGGAGGAGGAGGAGGAGGAGAACTGAGCCTCCATTATTAATGAGTTCACTAAAATGGAACTTTCCAATGTCTTTGAATCTCTTTATTCTGGAATGATTGCATAATAGTTATTTGCTAAGCTGTAATGGGCTCCCTATCTTTTGATTGTTTGTGTTTACAAATATTCCTTTTTCTTTTTCATCTTTAGCACAATGTCTTACACCACACCAGAAGTAGCTTTCAGATCTCTGGTAGTTACCAGTATGCCTCATTTGGAGCCCTATTGCATCCTCATGTTATACAATTGTTACAAAATTGCAGAAGCATTGCTGTTAAATAATTTGTTGGTATAGCTAAATTCCTGCCCATAGAAAAAGACCAGAAATTCTTTACAACACATAAGATTCTTTAATTTCACCAGTTTTCCTCCCAATTGTCATAGAATTGCAGTAAAAAAATAGTTTCAAAATTATCCTTCAGTCCTATCTGAAATAATTAGCCTTCAGCATTAGATCAAGATACAGCTAATGTCTAGATATCTGCATGCCACAAAAGGTTAATCATTTCTGTATAAACATTTATGTCACATAGATAGCATTCTAACATGATTTTTTTTTATCAGAAATATTTTCAGCTGCCTATCTTCACTTTCTTTGAAGCTTCCCAGCAACTGCCATAACCAGAGGGAAGGAGGCATTTGGGAGGGAAAGAGTGCTGGAAGTGTGAAAGAATGATGTGGGAAATTGGGGCATATGGACACTGAAAGAAACCAGAGGTGCCAGACTGAGCCATTTTCCTGCCTTCAAGGATGCTGGCCCTGGGAAAGGAATTTACCACAGTGCTGGAGGGACCAGGTTCTCAAAACATCAGAAAAGAACACCCTTGGGTGTGTGTGCCTTAAAATGGCTTCTACTGTAAAGCACAGTGGACTTGCCATGGTAATGGCTTCAGAGTACTCCAGCACTGTGAAGCCGAAGTACCCCACAAGGGGGCTACCTCTCAGCCCTCCAAGGAAATGTCAGGCAATTGGCCAAGTGCAATCAAAAAAATGAAACACCAGTACAGACAAAAAACTTCCGAGGAGAGGAATAGAAGATTTGTGACGCTGTGCGAGATACAGTACAACAGCATGAGTCCCGACCATAGGATTTTCCTGCCTAATACAAGATTGGGATAAATAAATACCTGGCAATGCCGGGTTATTGGCTAGTACTTTATATATTCATTGAAGAGTTATCTAATTATGGTCTTTGTTGTCTGAAAACTGGACTTTAGCAAAAAGAATCACAGAATCATAACACCATAGAATTAGACACTGGGTTCAACATCCTACCCTGTGCAAAAATCCATTTAAAAGCTGTTGAATATTGAGGTTCTTACTTGAATACAACCAAGGGCATAAACTCTCTGAACATCACTTTTCCTTCTCGTCAGGTGGAATACCACTTCCTATAATTTAAAACTATTGTTCCATGTCCAGCCCTTTGGGATAATAATACTTTTGGCATTCTTCTGTGTTGTATTCTTCAGTCCTACCAGATATTTGAAAAATACTTGTATCTGTCCTTTGTTGTTGTTTTTCTGAAATCTAATTCCTGCAGTTCCTTCTTCCAGGGCTTAATTTTTAGTTTCCTGATTATTATTGTTGTTTTTCTCTGCAGCAAGATCATTTTTCTTGGTTCCTCTGGATCATTCTTCAACCATGCTACCAGAATTAAAGAACATATTTCAAATGAAATCTGCCCAAGATAGAAAAATATGGACGTTTAATTTTCCTTACTATTGTATTTGTTTCTAGAGGCTTCTAACCCATATTTGAGGTATAGTTGCAAACTCAGCATAACCCTTGCCTCATAAGTCAAACATTGCTGATTTGATACTCTGAAGAAACATTTTAAGAATGTTATTTTGCTTTGCAAGCCTCCTACTTTCCTTCCTTCCTTTCTTTCCTTTCTTTCTCTTCCTTCCTCCCTCCCTCTTTGTCTCCCTTCCCCCACATTTTTCAATTTCATAAGTGGAACAAAGAAATCACTTTGAAAGTGAGTGAAGGATTGATAGAGGGTGACATTGCCTGTTTCTGCCTTCCAGAAACAGTTTCCTGCCTCTTCTGGGGATGGATAAGCTCTAAGTCTATAAGAGTTTTGTCATCTGTCCTAAGCAGCTGGGACAATGTTCTGTTCTCTTCCCTGTACTTTGAATTTATTTGAGTAAGTCCTTATTCTATCTCCTTCTTTTCATCTCTGTGAGGGAGATGAGTAGTTAAGAAGTTTGATCTATCATCCATATCAGAGCTGTCAAACTTGCAGCCTGTGGGCCAGATGCATCACGTGCTGGCCATGTCCACCCTGGGTTTAGTGAAGGGGAAAAAGTTGTGATACTTCATATGAGGACAACATATTGTAGCAAGTTTAATATCCCTGATGTCTGTCTGTCTGTCTGTCTGTCTGTCTGTCTGTCTGTCTATCTATCTATCTATCTATCTATCTATCTATCTATCTATCTATCTATCATCTATTTATCTAATCTATCATCTATTTATCAATCATTGATCTATCATGTGTCTATTTATCTATTATCTATCTATTTATCTCTGTTTATCTATCTACTGTATCTATTTATCATCTTTTTTTAAAAAAAGATCTTGTTTATAAACTTCATGAACTGAATGGAATACATAAGGACTAATGTACAGCTCCATATTTATATTAACTACAGCTTTGTATGTCTGTGGGTATGTGTGTGTATACAGGTTTATTTGTTTGTCATGTCTGTCCTAACCTGTTATTACTCTAGACAGTTTATAGAATGCAACAGTAAGCATAATAATAAAAACAAAGAATGTCATCATGAAAAAGAGAAAGTTTAGAAAAGATCACCAAGCATTTCAAAGACCCAAAAATCACATATAGGGCTTGTCTGCCATTCTCAGCCAAGACCTAGGGATCCAGCTAGCTTTTAATTGCTCATTTAAACAGTGCCAGGGTGGGAACTGTACAAATTTGTTATCAGAGTCATGCTTTCCAAATCTTAACTTGTGTAAATATTAATTTTGATGAGTTAGGACAATCCATATCATAACCAATGAATTAAAATATTTTCATCTTGCCAAGAAGAAAACAAGACATTTGTAGTCTTTTAATTTGTACTTATGTGTGCAGTGGGTGGTACGTGTGGTAGAAGACAATTTTAAAGTTCCATTGTTTAGGGCTGGCGTTCTAAATGACCTTGCTGGTTTATTGCTCTGAAACTTCAGTAACTCTGCTGTATCTTGCCCGATTTTGTTTGGGCAGAGATTAAAGATTGCCAAGAAATGGGTGTACTTATAAGTTGCAATTTTCTTTGCAATTGGCAGGCAAGTAAAAAAAAAGTATATGAAATAAATGCCTTTCTCTCCTCCCCCTCCTCCCCCTCCAGCTATATAATTCTGTGATTACTAGGTCTCAACTGGAAGAGGAGATAGTAGGGAAAGATCTCATAAAGATATCCATGCCAACTGAAACATGATAGTAGGACTTAAAAAAGCAAGTGATCCTTGTGAGGCCTCATTACAGTCATTTCTATGGCTACATAACAACTTTGGAGAAGAAAAACAGCATCTTTCTAACAGGGGCTCCTAAATAAAAGGAGAACATTTATGTCTCCTTCTGACTTTTGTTTTCTTTCCAAATGGTATCAAGGAAAATCTGGCTAATTGATCCTTAATGAAGATTGTCATATCTTTTTCGTTGTGCAATCATTATTTTTAACATCAAGTTTCAGCCCCCAGGTGTAACTGCCTCCAATTAAATGATGAAAAATGACATCCCTGTGACTGTGCCCCATTTCTCTAGTCTCTGTTTCAAGTCAGATTGCTTTCCCTTTGCAAGCTTTTATTTTCCCAAGTAAAAATGAAATGATTAAAATAAACAAGCAAATAGCAGCAAGATAAACCATCTGTTTTATGCATATGTGCAAATATACTCATGCACAGGAACACATATCTTGATTTCTTGGAACAGATATATATTTCCTTTTCTGTAGTAAAAGTTGAAACAGTGGGAGAGGGATAGAAGAGGGCTGGAGGAAGAAAAAAAATGTTACAACTGTATTATTGTGAAAGTTGCAGGAGAAAAATAAAATGAAGAAAAAGCCATTATAGTTCACAAGAAAACAGTAAGTTTGCCAGCCCCAAAAAATCATTACACTGTCATTGTTGCCACTATTATTTTCAAATCTACCCATCTCCAAAACTCTTTTGCAAAAAAAGAAGGTGTCAAGCCAACAACTGATATCCTGGCAACTCCAGTAGAGATTTGTTGGTGATTCAGCAGAGAGTACACTGGAGGCTGTTGAACACAGTAACCAAAGTTAGAAGAGAAGGAATACACCAAGACCTATGTGTTATCCAATTATTTAGAGTTTTTTGTTTTATTTTTTTTAAACCTAACTCATGCATGCCTGGGAATTCAGTCAATTTTATTTTTTTCCGTTAATTTATTTATTTTTATTGTTTCTCCAAACTCTACAATAGATAGATGATAAATAGATAGATAGATAGATAGATAGATAGATAGATAGATAGATAGATAGATAGAAATAGATGGTTAGCAATAGTAATAGCACTAAAAGACTTATATGTCATTCCATAGATAAATAGATTAAGTAGATGATGATGATGATGATGAGAGAGAAAGAGAGAGAGAGATGATAAGGTAGATGATAGGCAGACAGGCAGACAGACAGACAGACAGACACAGACAGACAGACATGTAGAGATTTCAAAGGGGTAATTAGGTTACCCCCTCAGTAATCATGATGCAAAGAAATACTGTTCCTTGAGTTGAAATACTGAAATACCAACTGAAGAGAGTATTATGCATATACTGTACATTCTATGTAGGGAGACTTCAAGTCAAGATGAATCCTTCTTAATGGTTCATATAATGGACCTCACTCCATCTTGTTAAGTAAAGTGCTGCAATGCAACAAATTGGCCTTAAAAGGTGCTGCCCAGTTAAAAACTCTATCTTTAGAAGAGCAATTAACATGCTGGGGATTCTCAGTGAGGCTCGTAGAAAACTTTTAAACATAAACCAAACAAGAACTCACAGCCTATCACAGTTTTAACTAGTCCAGAATTTTCAGCTTTTACTTTTTTTTTAAATTTAGTTTAGTTTGTCAAGCATGTATGAGAGAACAAATATAAGTATGAACATAACATATAAACATATAAGTATAAACAGGTATAAGTATATGCATAATAAATGAGTACGAATAAATCGGAACAGTAGGACAGCAACGGTAGGCATGCTGGTGCACTTCTGCATACCCCCTTACAGACCTCTTAGGAATTGAGTGAGGTCCACTGTAGACAGTTTAAAGTTAAAGTTAACAGTTTAAGGTTAAAGTTAACAGTTAGACAGAAGCAAATGCATGTTTCAAAATTTAGAAGCACAGGCATAATGAAAGGAAAATGGGGGAAAATCTGGCATCTCCAGAGTCTGGTCTGACATTTTTGCTTAGAAACATGGATAGAAAAGCAGAATATGTGTGGATTTTAGTCCGATATTTCTTTGCGTCCAAGCATTTCCACTACATATGGTAATATGAACCAGGTATCTGATGACACTTCCAACATTTATCCGATTTATTCTTAAACATTCTCGCAAGTCTCGTCGGGAGTAGATGCCACCTGTAAAATATCTTATACAAATTTTCTTTATATGCAATTGACATTGTCATTTTATAATTTTGAGACCACAATTTTTGCCATTTTTCTAAATCAATCCCATATCCAAAATTTTTCCCCCAAGCAATCATCGTTTCTTTAACTTGTTCCTCCTCCAATTTAAATTCTAATAAGTGGCCATAAAGTTTTTAAATTACCTTTTCATCAGTACCCATCAAAATCTTATCTAAGTCAGTCAACTTGTCATAAATACCTTCTGCTTTAATACATCTTTGTCAAATCTAGATTATATTTGCAAATATGAAAACCAATTCATTTTTACACCTTGTTCTTCCAATGCTTGCACAGATTTAAGTTCACCCTTTTCATTCAATATCTCCCCATATCTAACTGTTTGTTCCTTTTTATATATTATTGGATAAGAAAAAGCTTCAATGGTATATATCCATAGTGGAATTTTTAAATAATATTGTTTTTATCTTCTCCCAATTCAAAAACAATGCCTCTTGACTATAACATCTTCTAAAATACCCCTGTGTTTTAGTTCCCTTGTACCAAAGGAAGGCATGCCATCCCAACAGCAAGTTATGCTGTTCTAAGGTCAATAGTCTATTGTTCCTTAATGTTATCCATTCCTTTATCCACATCAAATTTGTTGCTTGGTAATACAACTCCCAGTTAGGCAAGGCAAACCCTCCTCTTATTCTTGCATCTTGTAACAATTTTACTTTTATTCTTGCTTTTTTGCCCTGCCAGATATATTTCAACATAATTCTATTTAAATCTTCAAAAAAACTCCTTCCCTAGTCAGATTAGAATTGTCTGGAATAAATATAAAATTCTAGGCAATACATTCATCTTAATTGTAGGTATTCTTCCAATCAATGATAATTATAAGTTTCCCCATTTTGTCAAATCTGTCGCAATCTGCTGTTTGAGTTTAAAATAATTATCTCCTTCAGTGTACTACATCTTGATGTAGTGTATATCCCCAAATACTTAACCTTGTTTGTGACCTGTATTTCTAAAACTTCTTCCAACTCTTTCTTTCGTCTTACTAGCATATTCTTTGTTAGTATCTTTGTTTTATCTTTGTTTATTTTCAAACCTGCTACTTTTCCATATTCTTCTATTTTTTCTATTAATTTAGGTGCTGTTTCCAATGGATCTTCTAATATAAATACCAGGTCATCTCAAAAGCTTGCAATTTATACTCTTCCTTTTGGATTTTCATTCCTTTTATTTCTTTATCTTCTCTAATATTCCTATTCAACACTTCCAATGTTGACACAAACAGCAGGGGCAACAGTGGACAATCTTGCCTTGTCCCTTTTCTTATATCTATAGATTCTCCATTTATCATAACTTCTGCAGTTTGTTCATAATATATCGTTTCAATGGCTTGAATGAATTTTTTTTACCAAAGTCCATTTGTTCCAATTGCAATAACATGAATTGCCAACTCATTGTTGAAGGCTTTTTGTGTGTCTAAAAACATCAAAGCCATTTGTTTCTCAGGATGTGCCTCGTAGTATTCCAGAGTATCCAAAATAATTCTCACATTGTTTTTGATTTGTCTCTTTAGCAGGCATCCATTTTGATCAATATGGATAAAGTTATTTAAATATCTTTTTAGTCTTTCTGCCAAGATTGAAGCAAAGATTTTATAGTCTGAATTTAAGTGTAATGTATGCTTCTGTCTATGTTTTGGGTATTTTTTTCTTTAACATAACTTTGTTCAATAACTTCTAATAGGTGAAGATTCAGTATTATCTGATAGGCCTTGTAAAATTCCACTGGTAAGCCATCTGGACCTGGTGCTTTTACAACATTCTATTTTTTAAAGCTTCTATTAATTCTGTCATTGTTATATTCCCTTCTAGCATTGTTTCATTATCTTTAGGTATCTGAGGTAAGTTCGCTTTCTGTAAATATTGCTTAACTTTTTCTTTTTGAATATTCTCTTGAAAATACAATTTGCCATAGTAATCTTGTATAATTTTTTTCTTCTCCTCATTTCCATAACATGTCCTTCTTCATTTATTAGTTGGCTAATCCTTCTAGATTCTCTCTCCTTTCTCAATTTATAGGCTAGCCATCTGCCTGGTTTACTTGCATCTTCAAAGTAATTCTGTTTAGCATTTTTTATTTTTTGTGCTAGTTCCTCTTTTTTCATTAGTCCTATTTTATGTTTAATTATATCCATTTTATTTTTAGTGTCTTTTTTTGTGGGGATTTCTGCAAGTCTTTTTCCAGTTTTTTATAATCATCCTCTAATATTTTGAAAGTCTTTTTCTGTTTTATATTTCTTTTCCTTGTATAGTCTATTATCAAGCCTCTTGTGTAGGCCTTCATTGTGTCTCAGAGGTTCTATAGAGATGTATCCTCTTTTCTATTTTCTTTAAAGAAGAAAGTATGTTCTTTCTCTATTTTCTGTTTAAAGTCTTTTTCTTTTAATATCATATTATTTAAGGTCCATCTGGATCTCCTCTTGTATCCTCTCCAAGTAACTGTCACTGGGTTATGATCTGCCCAAGTGCTTGTTTCTATTTCAACCTCTCGTATGCTAGCCAGTAGTTCTGCTGACATCCATATCATGTCTATTCTAGACCATGAAGCATGTCTGAGTAAAAGTTGTATTGCTTACTCTCCACATTTCTCTCTCTCCAACCATCTTTGAAGTTAAATTCTTCTGTTATTTGAAAGAAGGATTTTGGTAATATTTTTCTAGCTTTCTTTGTTGATTTCTGAATTTTGTAATCCAACTGATCATTGACTATTCCATTAAGATATCCCACATTACAAATACTAACATAGTCCAATTCAATTATTTTCATATGTAATTTCCTGTAAAATTCTTGTTGGTTATCATTGGGAGCATAAATTACAATTAAAAGTGTTTTAACATTATTGTCCATTATTTCCACCATCAAAATCCTTCCATCGTCATCTGTATAAATTAATTCTGACAAAATTGTGTCTTTAATATATAAAACCACACCTCCTTTTTTAGATTGAGCCAGCGATGTAAATAATTTCCCTATTTTTTTTTTGTTTAAGTATATATTCATGTTGTTTTTTAATATGTACTTCTTGTAAGCAAATTATATCAAATTTCAATTTTTCTAGTTTATTAAATAATTTCCTTCTTTTAATAGCCAAATTAAGTCCATTTATGTTAATTGTAATCAATTTTTTTTCATCCATGTTAGGCTTTGTGAGTTAGGATTTATTGCTTTAGTATATCTTAACTCTTATTGCTCTCTGGGTACACCATAGTCAGAGGTGATATTTGCCAGTTCTCTGAACTACTCAAAATTTCTGCTACGAATTCTCCAGAACTGGTCAGAACCTGCTGAATACCACCTCTGGTAGAAACCCTTGAACAACAGAGAACATTGCAAATTAGGGCTCTAGTTTTCATGGACCCTGATTACATGAAATCAGGGAAATTAGGGCTCTAGTTTTCATGGACCTTGATTACATGAAATCCGTCTCTATCACATTCCACCCACAGAGTGAAGAGGTTGTATTTTGGGGCAGAGGTGGGGGGAATAAATGGACAAAAAGCAAAGGCCAGTCTTTAATGACTAGTACCATTAAGGAAGCAAGCAAATAATCTCTACTATAAACCAGGGGTGTCAAACTCAATTTCATTGAGGGCCGCATCAGGGCGGTGATTGACCTTGGGGGCACGACATGGCCAACTGGATGGGTGTGGCCAGCTTGATGCAACTCCCCAAACTGCTGGCATGTTTCCTCTTGGATAGACCGGGCCAACGTTATGCTGGACCGATCTCTCCTCTTTGCACTGGATAGACTGGGCTGAAGCCATGCTGGTCAATGTTTTCTCCTCACATTGGGTAGAGCGGGCAGAAGTGATGCAGAACAGCCCCTTATATTTTCTAGGACAGTCCCACAGGCTGGATCTGACCACATTGTGGGCCAGATACACCCCATGGACCTTGTGTTTGACACCCCTGCTATAGACACTAAGCAGCTCAAAAAAGAAAAACAAAAAATATTGTAAGACAGCAACCAAAAACTACAGTAAAACTCAATATTTATAAAACTGGCATGGAAAAAAAAATGATGTATTTTGCAAGCAGTGAAACAAAACATAGCTACATTCAAAGAAATGAAATCACATTGATTAGATGGTAATGACTAAATAAGATGAATCTAGGTGAACTGGAAATCTCGGTGGAGAATTATTAGCTTCCTTGATAATGGAAGTAATATGGTAAATCTGGATTTATGTTCCAGGGGCCCCTTCTTTGTGTCAGTTTCTGAACAAAGTTTTTCTCCAGTTTCTCCTTGAAAACAGTGAGAGGATATATTGTAAGTCTTCCCAGGTTTAGGGTCTTCTCAATTTGGGAGCTATTGATTGACTTAGAAATCTAGCCATGTGATATATATGTGATGGTATCACAATTCAGGATAATGCTCTTATGTCTGCCTGTTTTTCTTACAAAGTAAACTCCATCCCAAGCAATAATGTTCAGTATTTCACAGACTGATAAAAATTCTTGAGTTAGCTATGCCAAGAAAGGTGTGATCTCTTTCTAAACAAGAAAATTAGGACTTGCCAAGAAAAAGAAAAGGAAGAGCAATGAGGAAAGGAGCTCATATTTGGGGGAATCTGAAATCCCTTCTTTTAAGTGTTTTTATTTATTACTGCAACCATCTGCCTAAGAAAGAAAAAAATAAAGCTTGTGTTGGACTGCAGAATCTCTGGCAAGCCAAAATTATAACTAAACTACAGTGTTTGCCAAGAGATTGGAACTGGAGAGACATTTGCTGATGCAGACGTCATTCCAGTCATGGTAACAAATTTGGAAAAAGAGCAAAAGATTAGAAAGGAGCAAAATAAGGTGGGAACTTATAGCCCCAGTGCTCTCCCTAAACTCTTGAAATGGACAAATACATACTCTTCAGCAGATCACAGCACCTTTCAATCTTGGGTAAGCTTGAAAAACAAAAGCAGGATCAAATTTACTTAATATCTGGAGGGAACACCATCCAACAATTCCATAGCTGTTGAAGGAAGTACTATTCTATTTGTAATCTTCGCTGAGAATTGAATAAACATGAACTGCTGATTTTGGTATTTATTAATTAAAATGTTTTGTTTATAGCAAGAAGGGAACTGAGTTGTGCAATATGTGAAGGTAGAGATAGCAATTATGTTTGTGACTTCTACAAAGAAGATCAAAAGGCACTTTTTTAGTATCATTTTTTTTCCTTTTTATTATTTTCTCACTTTTTCTTGTATTATTTCAGTGAAAAATGAGTGGCAGAACCTAGGGTGAAGTTAAAAGAAGGATCAGCATAAAATCCCCATGTATCCCAAGTGAACTAAGTCCAAATAGGATTTCTATATAGGATTTTTATCAATAAATCAGTTTAACTGGACCTTCATGTCTTTCATGCATGATATTAATTTTTTTTTAAATTTCTATTTCTTCTTCTAAATATAAAAAAAAATATTTCAAAAAGTAAATTCCACAGCTGTTGACTAATTTAGGGGAGGAGGAGAAGGAGAAAAAGAAGGTGAAGAAGGAGAAGAAGAAGAAAAAGGAGGAGGAGGAGGAGGAGGAGGAGGAGGAGGAGGAGGAGGAGGAGGAGGAGAAGAAGAAGAAGAAGAAGAAGAAGAAGAAGAAGAAGAAGAAGAAGAAGAAGAAGAAGAAGAAGAAGAAGAAGAAGAAGAAGAAGAAGAAGAAGAAGAAGAAGAAGAAGAAGAAGAAGAAGAACTAATGACTATTCACTATGCATGACATCTCCTCAATGATATGAATAGATTATACATGTCCTGCAGAAATGGAGGCACAGCTTTACTTTCAGTCAAACAAACTGGCTTAACTGTTTTGACTGTTTTCAGTCAGAACAATTAAGGACAAGCATTAATAATAGAATAGAATAGAATAGAATAGAATAGAATAGAATAGAATAGAATAGAATAACAGAATAGGGGTGGGATCTGACCGGTGTATCTACTAGTTCAATGATTTTACATTACATTTCGGTATGCAAACTGCATGGAATCTAACAGCAGATCTGTGATGGTTTTCAGGTGGGACAGCACAAGCCTTTTTAGAGGTTAAGTTAAAAATTAGAGGTTACTGAATGTACCAGAAACAAAAGATGAATATCAAAATAATGTAATAAAAATATAAACAGAATGCTGCAAAAAAAAAAAAAAAAACGTTACATGGTCAATTTCTACCAAAGATTGAAGAGAAAGTGGATAAAGATGAACCTGGAAATGTTTTAGAAATGGGACATTTAAAAAGAAAAAAACAGAAGGTTTGATTTTGGCTGCTCTTTCATATAAATTTTATTGAATTTACAATTAAAAAAATAACATAACAACATTACATAAGAAACAGAGAGAGAAAAAGAAGAAAGAAAGAAGAGAAAGAGAGGAAAAAAAAAAAAAAACGCTCGGTCTTGCGATCGAAAAAGGAGAAGAAGAAGTATAAAAGAGAGAAAAACAAAAAACAAAAAAAAAGAGACGGAAGAAAAAAGAAAATACGTTAAAACCAGACAAATATTCTTTTTGACAGTCTACAAGATCCAATTCTCCTACCTTACTTTAAATATACACATCTTATCGCTATTTATGGATATTTATGCTTATTTATGCTCATTAAACAGTTTATCTCTGATATAACCAATTATACCATGCATTCCAATTATTATCAAATGCTGAAGACTCTTTATTTTTAAGAGCTATGGTTAAATTGTCCATTTCTGCGCAGTCACATATTTTCTGAATGACCAATTGATCTGTAGGTAAACGGATGATTTCCAGCACTGGGCAAATGCTAATCTGGCCGCAGTTAGAATATGAATTATTATGTATTTCGTCTTTTTAGGAAAATGTTTATCAGAGATCCCTAGTAGGAAGAACTCTGGTTTGTATTCAATTTGATCTTTGGTTATCTCCTCCAGCCATTTTCTAATTTTTGCCAGTATTTCTGGGCTTCTTTACAGGTCCACCACATATGAAAGTAGGTTCCCTCTATGTTTTTACATTTCCAACATTTTGGACTAGAGTTTGGGTTCATTTTCGCTAACCTCGAAGGGGTAAGTGCCATCTATATAACATTTTATACATATTTTCTTTGTACGCCGCAGATTTCGTAATCTTAATGATTCTATTCCAGATCTTTTCCCATTCTGTTAATGTAATGCTTCTTCCAATATTCCTACTCCACATTATCATGTTCCCTTTCACTATCTCTTGCTCTAATTCTACCTCCAATAAATATTTATAAAATTTAGAAATATTCTTTTTATTTGATCCTAATAAGATTTTATCTAAGTGTTGTAATTTGCTATAAATTCCAAACTCTTTGATATCTTGTTTGTATCTACTATGGATTTGTATATATAACCACTGATCGATTTTAAATCCCTGTTCCTGTAAGTCCTGTCGAGTTCTTAGTTTCCCTAAAGGATCTAATAAATCTTTATATTTAGTCATTTTTGTTATATCCAAATTGTTGGGATGAACCATTGCCTCCATTGTTGAAAGCCAAATCGGAATTTTTAAATAATGTTTTTTACATATTTTTTTCCAATTAGTTAATAGTGAATCTCTAATAAGATGTCTATGAAAGTACGCCTGTTTAGTTTTCCCCACATCCCATAGAAATGCGTGCCATCCTCTCTGAAGGTCGTGCCCTTCCAAGGCTAGAGTTCTTTTATTCCGTAAATTGACCCAGTCTTTTAACCATAGTAAGTTGGCTGCCCAATAATATAATTCCCAGTTTGGAAGCGCTAACCCACCTCTACTTTTTGCATCTTGTAAGGCCTTAATACTGATTCTAGCTTTTTTCCCTTGCCAAATAAATTTAAGAGTTACCTTATTTATATCATCAAAAAAATTTTTTGGTAATTGATTTTGGCTGCTCAAGAGTAAGCTATTTGAATTAGGAATTCAATAAATTTACAAGGCTATTGGAATGGTGACTGCTCAATAAAATGCTAGCTATTGGGTCACATACATCCCCTTGTCCCCAAAACAAAAATAAAAACCAAAGGAGATAAAGTTGCCTTTTGAAAAAAGCACCTTTGTGACAACCATGACCTGGATGACTGAGAATCTCTATTGACACACATTCCCTTGGTTACTTTATAAGAAAGAACTGTATACCTAGTTGCTGAAATTCTGTGAAATACTCTTTTCCTTTTTAAAAAAAGTAAAACAAATTATTTTCATCCTACTGAACAAGAATTAGTAGAATAAAGGCAAAAGAGTTTCCTTACCCAGTTGTAATAACATTATGAATAATGTTATAACTACAAGTGAAAAATGCTTTTTACTGCCTATTTTAATCAATTCAGTAAAATGCATTTACCCAGAAGAAGCTGATTCTGTTCAAATCAGTGCGATTACCTCTTATGTCAGTGTGCTACCATAAGAGCTGAGCTGTTACCTTTCTTTTCCAAATGCTACCATTTAAGAGAGTGGAATTCTTTAACATATGGTATTGTATCTTAGGATAATATGTTCATATCTGCCAACAGACATGTGGCTCTCTAGGCATTTAGCTTCCCTGGAGGAAAAAGGATGATGGGAAATAGGCAGATACAAAAGAGAGCAGGGATCTTGGGTCTGTTTTAGTTGGGAAGAAGAAGGGATTTCAGCAAGGGTAGCACTTTTGCCTTCTGCTGAAAATCCTTTTCCCCCTTCCTATTCAATTAATGATGCAGGAGCTCTGACTTTTTTTTCAGCATTGGCTGTCCTGTGGCATGACCAAACTATGAGACTATGAGATGATGGATTTTATTGCTAAAATAATTAGGAAGTTTTGAAAATGTAGCACCTGGGGATTCACAATTGCCCATCCTAAGCACAGAGGAGCATGTTGAAAGGTGGCAGAATAACCAATGATTCATGAATAAGTTTAAGGCAACCCACTAACCATGTCTGATGGTCTTTGCAAGTGCTTATAAGCTCATCTCCCACTGCTCCCAAAAATCAATTTATTAGGCCTCATCAGTCTTCATACATATTGGATGGACTATCAAATGTACTCAATGCTTAGATGAGATGTGCTTTCAGTCCAGGGGTATTACCTAGCCAATTCCGTATGATTTGTGGAAATGGTTATTCAATTCTTCTTCAAAGGAAGAGGAATGGGCCTAGTAGGCTGAGCAAAGGGCTCTAGGTCTCAGTAGTAAGGCTAGATCACCAGTCTTAGTCCTCATGCTGGCTGCCTCCACTGAAGCCAGAGTCCAAATTCTACTGTGGTGATTCAGGAATGAGGCTAAATTTGATTTTTTTTCCCCCATTGGATTTCTTTAAAAATCAAAACTGGAATTCAGCTTACTGGCCAAGCCAGATGAGCTAGAAATGCTTCTTGGAATCTAATCAGGAGTTATAGCAGAAACTCAGAATGAAAACTGGGATATCAAAAGGGAAAGAAGTGGGGGATGCAAGACAGATTGTGCATTGTGTTGATTCCAGTCAAACTTTGATCCTGAAAGCCTCAAAGTTGATTCATCCTTCCATCCTTCCAATGTTGGTAAAATGAAGATCCAGGTTGTTGGGGGCAATATGCTGACACTGTAAACCACCCAGAGAGTGGTATAAAGCACTATGGGGTGGCATATAAGCCTAAATACTATTGCTATTCCCTTACCCCAAAACATAGAAATGGGGAGAGCATGTACTAGCTCCCCTGCTCCATTTTCCCAAAACTTTTCCTTACAATGACTTTCCACTTGCTTTCTGCAAAATCAAGGTGCAATTCAAACATGGAGGATCCATTTTTGCTCTGATTCTTTAATCATGGAACAAAAACTTCCTTTCTGATTTCAGTCACTACGCAGTGTATGATACCATAGGAATCAACACCCGAAGACCTGAGAGATAGGCAACGGTTGTTTTAAGTCATAACTAGCTCTTCCAGTCCTCCACTGAAAGTTATTCTTCCTTCTTTGCTTTTAAGAATGCGGAAGGAGGACTAGAGATGTGGCTGTTACATAATTTAAATCACACCTCTGTATCAGTCCAAGAAATATGTTGAAGTTCAAACTTGCCAAATGATCTTGAAGAGTTGTATTCCCTACCACTTTTTTATCTGGCCTATATTTTGTGAAATCAGAAAGAGATTTTGGAATGATACTAATCACATATTCCCTTCTTACTGCTAATATCTGAGTAGGTTTCTACATTTTCTACATTTCTACATTTTTGTTTTTGTGCACTTTAGTAATGGTGCTTGCATCCTCTTAGTACTAACTTCAGATTAGACTGGTCCCTTCAAAGGAAGAAAGGGAGGGAGGGAGGGAGGGAGGGAGGTCTATTAGAGGATTTTAGAAGAAAAGAGCAAGGCAGTTGCATTACGTGAAAGTGATCCATTATAATTTTCTCTATTATAAATCCTACTAATATGTGTAGGAAAAAAAAAACCATGTATATTTTAAAACCTGGGTCTCTTTATTACCAAAATCTGTCATTTTCTCTTTTTGAGAGGTTGAATCATAACATCTGATTGTTTCTCAATGTAATGTTTTGTCACACTTTTAATGAAACTTCCCACTGTTTCTTAGCTTTCTTAGTAATCTTGCAGACATTTGTCATTTAGTTTCCTTAATCAGAAAGTGCAGCTCTCAGCATTAGGCAATGTAACATAGTTCCACAGTCCTCTTTTATTCCCTGTCAATGTATGGCCAGACTATTCAGGAATGCACACTCTGCTTTACTGCATGCTGAGTTTATGTTCAAATCTTAAGGGCAGTTTTTAGCTATAAAAATGTCTCTGTCAAGCTGTGGTATTTTTAGACCTTTTCCCTTTAGACTTAACAGTCCTCCAAGATTTCTCATTTGCCCTGGCCTCAGCCATTTGGGGCAAGACATTAAAAGCCATTTAAAGAAACCTGAAATGGATTGTTTTTTTTTTTTGTTTTTTTTTCAAAGAACGAAGAGCAATTGTATCAGCTAGCACCAGTGAATAGCAAGACAAAACAAACTACCTTTTCTATTCATCTGCCAGGTCCAATTTTGAACGATGATTTTATGAGAAAGACAATGTTTAAAGGAAGTTTGATGCTATTTCCATTATGTAATGCATTTTGTTTCCTTAGATGTTTGCAGGGCAATCCAAAGATTTATGCCAGAAGTCTCCGCTGCCAATATCTCTGAAATTCTCTGTGCCCTGAAGAAAGTAGACTGCTAAGCTAGGACAGAGAGATACCCATATCTTGAATTCTTCTTCCTGTCCACGGCTATGCTAAGATGAGAGAGATGAGCCAAGAAGTTTGATGATTCTTCAGACCTACAGCCACTCTCAACTTATCCTGCTCAATCCTTGCTAGATGCCTCTCTATCTTTTTTTTCAATTAGATTTACCTGAAGTTGCAAGATAAAAGAGACCAACTCAGTGCCCAGCTGGCAAATGAAAATATGATCAGTGGTATTAGACTTTCCACTTGGTAGTATAAGTCCTCTCTCTCTTCTTGGAGAAGAAGAATTAATTAAATCTACATTCCCTGACATGTCCTCCAAGTTCAGGGGTGTCAAAATCAAGGCCCACCACCCTTGGGGTGCTTAGATCTGGCCCATGGGACTGCCCTGAAAACAGTGGATCAGCCCACAGTGCCTCTGCCAGCAAAAATGGAGCTTGGAGCCCTCCTGAGCTCCATGTCTGTCAACCCTGACATTGACCAAACTGTGGCCATTTTCTTTTTTCTGAGGAGTTTTTCTTCTCACAGCTTCAGGGCTGACACAGCTTGGAGCAAAAGGGCTGGGGTGTGTGTGTAGGATAGCTGGGGTGCTGTAGCCAAAATTAATTTTTTTCCCCTGGGAATCAAGGACATTGGTGCAGGTGCTTGAAATGAGGAGACTGAGGTCACCGAACAACTGGACTATATGCTGATTGGACCATGTGATGGGTGACTCTGGGGGGAAGTGACAAAGTTTTTATTTTTAATTGGGTGTAAAGCCGGTGGGAATCTAGAGCCGATTTTCCACCAAGAAAATGCCAATTTGATATGTTCCAATAAAACGTTCTTTGAAGAATGTGCCTGCCTCGGAGTTCTTATTGAACAGGATGTATAACTTGGAACCCTGATGCTCCATTTTTACTGGCAGAGGGTTGCAGGAGGCCATCACAGCTGAAAACAGAGCTTGGAAGCCCTTTTTTGTTGGCAGAGTGCTCCAGCCACCACAGTTGTCCCTTATATGAGTGACATCAAGCTGGCCACACACACCCTTCTCCCCCACCGAGGTCAAACACAACCCTGATATGGCCCTAAATGAAATCAACTTTGACATCCCTGTCCTAGATACTACAGAATCAAGGTTTTGATTTACATGTGATTTAATTTTATTTAAAAAATAGGTGTTCTATCTTTACATTTTAATGTTTTTTAAAAAGTAAAGATCTATCCAATCAAGATATAGAATGTGACATAAAGAAATATAGAACAGCATTAGAACAACACATAATTGGCAAAATATGACCAAAAAAAACCCCCAATTGTATGTTGTACTTTGGACAAAGTACAAAGACTCAGTTCTCTGGAGAAGACTCTCATGCTGGTAAAGATGGAAAGAAAGAGAAGAGGCTGGCCAGCAAGGTGGATCTACCTAATTACATTAGCTTGGAAGACTTGAAGAAACAGATTAGGGGCAGATCATAATGGAGAAAATCTGTGGTCACTGAGAACCAATGTTAACTTCATAGCACATAAAAAAAATATACCAAAAGGAAATGCAGTTCATAATCTTCATGATATGATGTAAATATAAGAACAAGCAAACAAAAATCTCTAGAGAAAATGAGAGCCAGAAGATGCCAGCAGAAAGAAATCAGGGTCTACTTGCTAATCTTCATAGTCAGAGCATATAAGAAAGTTAATCTTAATATCTGGACAGTTTAATACGAAAACGGCCAGTCCTTTAGATGTGCAGATTTCAAACTATATTTTGTATGATGGTACGTCTTCCTAACACTTAGTATAGTGAGCAGCAATAAAAACAAAACTTGTTTATTATTTTGAAAATGTGCTTAGCACAACTATGAAATATCTAAAAGTGAAATTATTTGAGAGAGTGGATACTTAGAACTATTTCATGTAATGGAATAAATTGTTTAAAAATATTCATGTTTTTCTTCTGTTACTGGGATTCTTTTTTTATCTTTGTCAGCATCACAAATTTTAGCTCTTGATAGAAACACGGATTATATTTCATGATAAATGGATTCTTGTGGAATAAATTTGCAGTGAGTATAGTATTTATGTGAGCATTTGAAAAAATCCAGGGAGATTTCTTACCCACCCACCCAATAATTTTCTTATGAGTTATAATTGTGGCTTTGAATATGTGTGCATCTGTTATATCCTTGTTTGTATCTTATTATTGTAGCTCAATGTACTTATCTGTGCATTAGTTCTTCCATCTGTGGGCAGCTATTTGGTTTTCTTTCAAGTTGATGAATAAATTTTAATATCTGTATTTTAACCCATGAGTAATTTCTTCAAAATATTGCCAGTCATATAATAGAATAAAGAGTTGGAAGGAACCCTGGAGGTCTTCTAGTCCAACCCCCTGCTCAAGCAGGAGACCTTATATCATTTCAAACAAATCCAATCTCTTCTTTAAAATCTCTAATGTTGGAGCATCCACAATTTCTGGAGGCACATTATTCCACTGATTAATTGTTCTAACTGTCAGGAAATTTATCTGCAGTTCTGGGTTGGCTCTCTTCTTGATTCGTTTCCATCCATTGCTTCTTTTCCTACCCTCAGGTCCTTTGGAGAATAACTTGATTCCCTCTTCTTTGTGATAGTCCCTTAGATATTGGAAAACTGCTATCATGTCATCCCTAATCTTTCTTTTCATTAAACTAGACATATTCAAGGATTGGGCCAACTTAACATAAGGATCTTAAAATAGAATATATTCATAACTGTAACACTAATCCATTCAGACAGTTTTTGTGTTTTACATATTATGAATATTGATAGAATATTTTATGTATGTGACATTTACAAATCATAAATTTAAGAAGTCAATAAGCTTTGTTCTCATAGAGGTATCAATGCTGGTTGGTCAAAGCCTCCAGAAAGAGACATATGGATCAGTGAGAAGGCAAATATTTCCTTGAGAGAGTAAGTGATCCTGCCAACCCCAAAGGGGAGGTGGCCCATCCCCTCGATCAAAGGTTCCAATGGAATTGGACAACTTTCAACCTACGTCCTTTCCTTTTTAGGAGAAGATGTTGAGAGAGTGTTCATCTTGCTGTTTCAAAGGATCTTAGCAAAAACACATTATCTTATTCTCTTTTAGTTTGGTCTCAAATTGGGAAAGCAATAGCACTTAGATTTATATACTGCTTCACATTGTTTTACAGCCTTCTCTAAGCAGTTTACAAAGTCAGCATATTGCCCCCAACAATCTCATTTTATCAACCTCAGAAGGATGAAAGGCTGAGTCAACCTTGAGTTGGTGACAATTGAACTGCTGAACTGCAGACAACCGGCAGACATAGCCTGCAATACTGCATTCTAACCAGAGGTGGCATTCAGCAGGTGCTGACCAGTTCTGGAGAACCAGTAGCAGAAATTTTGAGTAGTTTGGAGAACCAGCAAATACCACCTTTGAATCACCCTGCCCCGATCTATTCTCTGCCTCCTGAGTCCCAGCTAATTGGCTGGGTCTTCTTTTGTTGCTCTGCACAGGAGAAGGGAGGTGGAAAGCAGGTTAGTGGGGTGGGGTGGGGAAATGGGATTTTGCAGTAACTTTCACCCAGAAGTGGGAATGAAAATTTTACAGCATCCTTCCATTGCCACGCCCACCAAGCCACACCCATCAAGCCATACCATGCTCACCAAGCCACACCCAGAGAACCGGTAGTAAAAAAATTTGAAGCCCACCACTGATTCTAAGCACTGTACCACCATGGCTTGGATGTAATGCCAAGACAGCTTTGGTTTTGTTTGTTCATGATCTTTCTCATTCAGAAGTTAGTCACAGAGGTGGGATACGACAGGGTTAACTACCGGTTCAGGATGGAAGCAGCCTTTGAAACAGCCCTCTTTTCTTGTTTTTTAACTGCAGCTGTGCCTCGTTCGGCAGCTGAAGTTGAAAAATCAGGAAATAAAGATCAGGTTAAAGCCCAAATGGTCGGGTGGGCAAAAACATCAGCAGACATAGAACTGGTTCTATGTCTGCTGCTCTTCAGAGCTACTGGTTCTACAGAGGTGGACAGAACCAGTAGAAACCCACCCCTGGTTAGTCATCTTTAACTCTTCCCTGCTTTCTAAAGGAAGAGCAAAGAATTACCTTTGTTGTTTTCCTTGGGAACAGAATCCCCAGAGATACAAGCCAATGATGAATTTTGCAAGCAGGAAACGACAGACAAAAGGTGCCTCTCTGTGTGACTGGAAACAGGTAAAGAACATTGTGTGTTTCTGACTTTGAGAAATGGTCAGTAGCTTGCATTGCTCTGGGGCAAACTGGCCATGTATATCAGTCCACAAAAAATATTTTAATTCTCAGCTTCATATCAGTGTCTGACCAGCCATTCCACTATTTACATAATTTAGAATAAATATTTTGTCACATGACACAACATAAATGTTTTAATTTACTATTTTATTTGAAAAGTTTACTATTTGAGTAGATTTTCAACCAAAATATATTTTCAATCCTGCTGAGTAAATTTTATGAAATTAAATGTCCACATATGTTCAAGTAAGGGTAAGCAATTTGCAAATTATTGTTTAATTAAAATCTAACAATGCCAACTATATTTGGGATTTCATCATTTGGAGAGGGTTTTGTTGTTATTGTTTGGTTTTATTTTTTTATTAGCTGATGTAACTCTGCCATAATATCATGCAAATATATTCTGCACAAGTATAATGCTTTCTGGCTGGCTTATTTCATTTTTTTTTTTTAGCTTTCCATTCCATTTGCAAACACTCCATTTCTGGTCTGAATGCTCTCCAAAATAGCTTTCAACTCTGTAACAGGTTATTTGGGTGATAGTTTATATCAACATTGCAATATCCATGATTGAACTATAATTTTCTGAGATCTTATGCCCTCTGTAATTACATCATCTCTGGCTTAAAGGTGGATAAAAATGCCCATTAAAAATTGAATTGAACTGAAGAATTCAGTCTCCAAGTCAAGATAACAGAGAATATGAAAACAATATAGGAAGCAAAAATAAATAAATATATCCACCCCTAGGGGGGAAAAATATTATTTTTAGTTTATGTCTGTCATCCATCTGAGCTCTCTGATCCTATGCACATTTACTTGGAAGTAAATCTCAACAAAGTCAATAACATTTAATTTAAAGCTTAATATGATTAAGAGTGGAGATACAATCTGATCTAGGGATTAAGCTGTTGAACTAGAGTATGGGAGATGCTCTATTGAATTGTTCCAAGTAACGAAATCATCCTCTCCATTAAATAATGTACTAAGTGGTACAAAAATAAATATTGATTTTTTTCTTTTCAAGATTAACTAGGATGTTATATGTTTTAGATTATTGATCCACTGACAAACAGGTGATCTGAATGAACTGAATCAAATTGGAAAAAAGTTAATTTTCAAAGCTTGAAATGTTGTGTTTGGAAGATGGGAAAACTTTAAAAGAGAAAAGATGGAGGATTTCACTATTTCTATTTTCCCTCTTATTTTGCACTCCCTGTGTCCATTCTTTTCCCATGAATAAAACCATTGACTTACCGGTGACAGCTATTTGTAGGAATTAAAAGGAATTCCACTATGGATCCTCATGGGAAATAATTTGAATATTTCGCTGCAACAGATCCATGATGGAGTAAATACTAGCTTGGTTGAATAACCATTAATAATGGAGAAATGCTATGAAGTGCTATGAAGCACTTAAACAAGATCTCAACATCTCAAGATCTCTCTTTTGGTACAAACAACCAGCATGTTCAAATGAAAAAAAAGAGTGTTTTTAATAATGTGGATGTGAAAATTAGATAGTTGAGAAACGAGAAGACAATAAATGCTTTTAAATGACAATCTTGGGGAAGGGATAGTGTAGGTACCATAGATAATTGTCCTATGAAACAAATCAATCTACAATATATTGGAAAGGGAACATATACAGAAAGAGGAAGATAATTAATAAGGACATAGCATATCAGCACTGCTTGACCAGGATCTACAGCATTGTCATGGATGCTACACATCCTCTGCATGACCAGTTTTCCTTGTTATCTTCTGGAAGAAGGCTTTGTGGCATTCAAAGAAGAACAACTAGATTCTGTCATAGCTTTGTACCATATAATATCAACCTTGTTAATACTTAACACTCTTTTTTCCGTTATGTATTCAGAATGAACTTCGATGAATTAATGTGTTTGTGTGTGTATGTGTTTGTGTAGTTGTATTCCATGGCCAAATATGAGCACTTCCATCATGTGTCATATCATGAGAAGATGTGTATATATGCCATATCCCAGCTACCAAAGATATAGCTCAACTTTTGTTTGACTGTCAACTGTATGTCCTTTTTAGGTTTGAATATTTAGCATCCCTACTTAAAAGAGCAGTTCATTGAGATCTGAAGCCCAGATGGCCCTATTTCCTCCTGGGCTTTAATGTACACCTGGTGAGCTACTAATTTTATAGTAAGGCAGTTCAACCCAGAGCCCATCGTATGGAACAGATCCTGTATTTCATTTTCTTTGGAATGATTACAAACCAATCAATTCATAAACTATCTCCTGTTTTTATTTTAATAGTTCTGTTTGAAGCAAAGCTTCAAGATTTGCAGCAGCATCAAGTTGGATGCATCTAGCTGAATGAACTTGGCTGATCTTAAACACAAACTATAGCCAAACCTGATCAAGATTTAGATGGGGGATTACCTGGAAATCCTGGGGTTGCTCACAAAACTGGATAATTGAAAACATATCCTAGAAGTAGGCAATTGCAGACACTTCTCTAATGTTGCCAAGGCATTTGCATAGATGTGTTCACTAGAAGTGAAGCTGAGTTCAAAGGTAACCTTCTATTTGCAACATAACAAAAGCTGACTGTGAACCATTTTTTTTTTTGTCAATGGCCAGTGCTTTTGAGAATTGAAGCTGTAGGAGCAAATACTGCATTTGCTAGGGTTGTACAGATCTTCAAATGCCTATTCATTCTCTGGCAGACTTGAATAAAGCCTTTCCTTCCACTGTCTCACAAAACAGTGCAGCTCTTTTACTTCGAAGAGTAAGTAAGTTAAGTAACTTGCTAATTGAAGATACTGGTGAGGATGTGAATCAATGTTGAAATAGATTATCTCAATTCATAGCCCTAGTATAGAGCATGGTCACCTGCATGGTATGAAATCTATTGTCAAAGTACATCAAACTGCTACTCATGGACCTAGTACTTATTTGAAAGGAAAACTCGCTGTTCCTTCACCTTCACTCCCTTTAAGTCAGGATTTCTGAAATGCTAATAAAGAGATTACAGGAGTTTTTTTCTCTGTGAGACCTTACTGGAGTAAATGTTAATCTTAAATTCAGGATTGTCTTTTGTTGGTACAATGGTTATATAGCAACTGAACAATGATATTTGCCAAACAAATCAAGATTTATTT
This sequence comes from Pseudonaja textilis, assembly GCF_049901715.1. Classification (NCBI taxonomy): domain Eukaryota; kingdom Metazoa; phylum Chordata; class Lepidosauria; order Squamata; family Elapidae; genus Pseudonaja; species Pseudonaja textilis. Next base: position 17,599,986 of record NC_141992.1, on the reverse strand, counting down.
ATTTCATTGATTAAATTTCTATGCCATCCATCTTACTGACACAACTCTGGGTAGCTTACAACACAATAAAAAGATTAAAAGTGGGAAAATCAATTAAAATTAGAAGAGAAATTAATAGAAAAGTTAAAAACTGAGATAAGGCCTCATTATGGGGTGAGAATCTTCTCTACTCCATAATTCAACATAGTAGGCCACTGTCAGGATTCCAGGCCAAGTAGCCGAGCCAAGTTTTTAGGTTCTTTCAGAAGGCCAGGGGTCTAAGGTGGATGTCACCTCTAGTGGGAGAATAAGCCAGAGTGCACAGTAGAAACAGCTTCCAGAGTAATTCCAGACTAACAACTGAAATTGTCCCAGACTTTTTGGCTTTCCCTCTCTGGGAATGGTTGGGATTGAGAATTATGAGGGGGCCCTGGTTTTGGGAATTGAAAGTGGCAGGAGGGCAGGCCAAGTATTAAGGTGGTGATGGGCATGGAGAGATATGGTGGGAGACAGAGAGCAGGCTATTCTCAGGAAACATGGAATGTGTCTTTCTTGGCTCTATGAGGTCTGACATCAGACAGAGCCTCACTCATAGTTACCTTTTAGACTCCAATAGGAAAAACAGGTTCACAAAAATATACCATGAGATTCATATTTTTATTGGTAACTTCTACAGCTGCTTACCAGGTTGCCTCCTGCATTTACCTCCCTTTGTTCTCATGGGAGATGGCAGCTCTATTGTCCAGTAAACATAGAGGTAAGAGAGGGTAACCTCATAGTCAAAGAGAGCCATGCTTGTGATGGGGAAACAGAATGGAAGATAGAAGGGGAAGAGGCTCCTATCTTGTTTCCCCATATCTATTTTTGGAGAAGCAAGGTGCAGGAATGGGACTCTTTCTCTTCTTAATTACATGTCAATTTCTCCCCTCACATTAGGATCCACATTTAGGGAGGTGGAGGAGATGGGCAAACTGTAGAAAAGGGAAATAACATATATTTCTTGTCCTTCCTTATTTCTTGTCACCATAGAAGTCACCTTGAGTGAAGGCAACAAATTTTGATAGCTGGCCAAAGTTTCTTGGGAGAATACTTTCCAACTTTTTTATTCATCCCCGGAATGTGGGAAAGACCTTCCACTCAGAGAAAAATACATCTATCCCATTGCTTCTCTCAGACAGAGGTCAAATTGTTTTCCTAGCATTGAAACCATTGTAAAGAGCTCAGTAATGCTCCAATACCATTACATTTTCTAGTACAAATAGTTGAAGAAAATAGACACCTTGCTAAATGGAAAGAAAAGAGGCTTCAAGTGACGAGATTCAGCCTTGAGTTTAAATCTCTACTGTGTGTCTGTTCAGAATATTTGTGTCCTTTTAAATATGGGTCTTAAAAGGCTTTTGTGTAAGGACAAGGACTTTGCTCAGAATAATGTGAAGATTCTGAACCAATGAAAACATGCAGAAAGAGGATGGGTGGTAGAAGGGGAATTTACATAATGTTCATCCTCTTATAAAGCAGATTATGTAGCTTGTTAGAGAGGAATATAAGACCTGCTAGACATTTGCTATGTATATTTCAGCTGGTAAAAAGTTCTTCCTTTCATAAGAAAATATTGTGTTAATATTGGCCCAGTTAGATCTTCAATATCAAGAAATGCTACTTAGGTAAGAAGCTATTGGCTAAAAAGCAGTGGCTTCTTCTTGCAATATTGATTTTTATTCTCCAATCTGGGATGTACAGGTTGATTAAGGTTAAATTAACTTGGCAGTTGATATATACTTGAATAAAAGAAAATTGCATAGTGATGTTTGATACTCTTACAGTGTCATGAAAAAACAGAATGTTAGCATACTAAGAAAATGTATAGTTGTTTCAGGTTGGTATTAATGTTTTTGCACCACCTCTCTGGGAATATTTTAATTGCTAACTACCTGATACAAGAATCTGAGAGTTTCTTCATGCCAAAGATGTATATGTCCAATGCTTCCTTCTCAATTATTTAGCTACTCACATCTGTATCCATGCAAAGACCTAAATTCATAGTGCATTTGAATGGGCAAGCCAAAGTCATCACACCAGAATGACAATAGATTATATCTAATGGTCTGTTGAGATTTTCAGTCATCCAGGTCATGGTTCTCCCAAAAGTTCTTTTTCAAGAGGCAACTGGACTTTCTTGTTTTTTTTTCTTTGGAAGACATTTCACTTCTCATCCAAGAAGCTTCTTCAGCTCTGAAGAACAGCTGCAGAAGCAGAGCTGAAGAAGCTTATTAGATGAGAAGCGAAATGTCTTCCAAAGAAAAAAAACAAGAAAGTCCAGTTGCCACCTGATAAAGCACCTTTGGGATTATACCTATTGATGATCCCCTCCCTTTTTTTTTCAGAACCAACATCATAAAGCATCAGAATCTCTCCATAACCCACGTTCCTCTTAAATCTGTCTGTTCTGGAGGATTGGCAAATCCTCCAGAATATCTCTGGAATAAGGAGATACAGAAAGAACAGAGGATACCACTATTTTATTAGCAAAAGCCCATCTGCATGATATCAAATGAGTCAAGTATTGGTCTTTTTGCCAGAATAAACAAATCCAGAAAAGGAAAGCACTGAGGTTGGCTGTTGACCTAACGAAACATCAGGCTACTTTCCCCCACACCCAAAAAAACAAATTATATAATCCAGGTAAAGTGCTTTACTCCCTATCTCACTTAGTTTAAAAGTGGAATAACACTCTTGTGATTTCTGTTTCACTGAATGCAAATATAACCTAGGAACGATAAATTGGAGCATGAATTCTGTTGTTCTAGCCCAAGCTAAATCCTGTTACTTTCCCTGCATATGTGAATAAGCTATTTCAACTGGTTGATATTCTCTCCTGCAATATGTCATAATTTGTGGCAGATCCCAGGAGGAGCTGGGCACAAAGTGTTGGCATGCAGATACAGACAGCATTCTTGTGTCAGTGATAGAGGGCTAATTATACTGGGCCCTCTCCCAGATTTACACGTGCTAACTGTCAGCACTCATTCTCCTATCTCAGCAGGGAGATGCTGGGCATTTGAGATTCAAAAAGCATGTAATGTTTAAATATTCTAATTGACACAAAATGTTTTTCCCCACCCACTTTAAATGGAATCATAGAACAGGGACAATTAACGATTAGTATAAAGAGGTCGCAACAGGAGATGCTATGGGGATACCGCACTTAGGGAATGCACCAACAGCGTGCACGGGGGAAAAATCAATGATGGAGTTATTTGAGATGACAACCAAGCAAAGAAGCCTTAAACAAAGCTGTTCACAGAGTGCTGTCCAAAATGTCAAGATGGTAGTCATGATGCTACAACTGAAATTATTATTATTTTTTATGTGCTGTACCACCATCTATCGACTGGAAGGGACTAGAAGATTGGCTTTCTGTGCTGTAGCCCCTCTCTTAAGAATATTCTTCCCTTGGAGATTTGAATGGCCTCAACTCTGCTGGCTTTTCACAAAATTTTAAAAAACCTAGCTCTATATTCAGACCTGGGGCTCAGAATGTACACTGCTCAAAAAAATAAAGGGAACACAAAAATAAAACATCCTAGATCTGAATGAATGAAATATTCTTATTAAATACTTTGTTCATTACATAGTTGAATGTGCTGACAACAAAATCACACAAAAATTATCAATGGAAATCAAATTTAGTAACCCACGGAGGTCTGGATTTGGAGTTACACTCAAAATTAAAGTGGAAAAGAACACTACAGGCTAATCCAACTTTGATGTAATGTCCTTAAAACAAGTCAAAATGAGGCTCAGTAGTGTGTGTGGCTTCCATGTGCCTGTATGACCTCCCTACAATGCCCGGGAATGCTCCTGATGAGGTGGCAGATGGTCTCCTGAGGGATCTCCTCCCACACCTGGACTAAAGGATCCCCCAACTCCTGGACAGTCTGTGGTGCAATGTGGCATTGGTGGATGGAGTGAGACATGATGTCCCAGATGTGCTCAATTGGATTCAGGTCTGGGGAATGGGCAGGCCAGTCCAAAGCATCAATGCCTTCATCTTGCAGGAACTGCTGACACACTCCAGCCACATGAGGTCTAGCATTGTCTTGCATTAGGAGGAACCCAGGGCCAACCAGCATATGGTCTCACAAAGGGTCTGAGGATCTCATCTTGGTACCTAATGGCAGTCAGGCTACCTTTGACGAGCATATGGAGGGCTGTGCGGCCCCCTAAAGAAATGCCACCCATACCATTACTGACCCACTGCCAAACCAGTCATGCTGGAGGATGTTGCAGGCAGCAGAACATTCTGTCACGTCTGTCACATGTGTTCAGTATGAACCTGCTTTCATCTGTAAAGAGCACAGGGCGCCAGTGGCAAATTTGCCAATCTTGGTGTTCTCTGGCAAATGCTAAATGTCATGCACGGTGTTGGGCTGTAAGCACAACCCCCACCTGTGGACGTCGGGCCCTTATACCACCCTCATGGAGTCTGTTTCTGACCGTTTGAGCAGCCACATGCACATTTGTGGCCCGCTGGAGGTCATATTGCAGGGCTCTGGCAGTGCCACCTGTCCCTCCTTGCACAAAGGCTGATGTAGCGGTCCTGATGCTGGGTTGTTTCCCTCCTATGGCCTCCTCCACATCTCCTGATGTACTGGCCTGTCTCCTGGTAGTGCCTCCATGCTCTGGACACTACGCTAACAGACACAGCAAACCTTCTTGCCATACCTCGCATTGATGTGCCATCCTAGATGAGCTACACTACCTGAGCCACTTGGTGGGTTGTAGACTCCATCTCATGCTACCACTAGAGTGAAAGCACCACCAGCATTCAAAAGTGACCAAACCATCAGCCGGAAAGCATAGGAACTGAGAAGTGATTTGTGGTCACCACCTGCAGAACCACTCCTTTATTGGGGATGTCTTGCTAACTGCCTCTGCTTTCCACATGTTGCCTATTCCATTTGCACAACAGCATGTGAAATATCAATCAGTGTTGCTATCTAAGTGGACAGTTTGATTTCACAGAAGTGTGATTGACTTGGAGTTACATTGTGTTGTTTAAGTGTTCCCTTTATTTTTTTGAGCACTGTATTAAGGCCCCATTACTTGATTTTATTATTATCTGACCACTCCAGGTTCACTCAGCCTCCCATCCTTCCGAGATCAGTAAAACAAGAACCCAGATTGTTGGGGGCAATATGCTGACTCCATAAACAGCTTAGAGTAGGCTGAAAAGCACTGTGAAGTGGTATATAAGTCTAAGAGCTAGTGTTAATTGATTAATTATCATGGCTGCTGCTTGCATTTATTTATTTTGTAAATGTTTTTTTTAATTGTTTAATGTGTTTTTTAAAAAAATGTTGTCTAATTTTAGAATTGTAAGCTGCCCAGATTCATTTGGTTGAGTTGTGTGGTTATAGACAATGAATGAATGAATCAATCAACAATCAATCAATCGTGGGGACAGGGGACTGCACCCTATGGTGCAATATAAGTTTTACAATCATTGCCAATACTGTGACTCTATCAGTAACCCAGACTGCCAGTCTCTTGCTAAACACTCACAAATCCCAGTCACAGGCATAGCCCCTGCAAAAACAGCTGGGAAACTGATTTCTTACCACTTTTGCTTTTAACTTATAGAAATCATGCAAAACAAAATTCACAAGGGATTAATTGAAATTGACATCTGTGCAGACAGAGTTGGGTGAAATTAGTCCATCCTTATAGTTGCAGGCAGAGAAGGGAAAATAACATAGAAAGTGGGGACAGAATGCTTTTTGTTTTTGCAGGGCTGCCAAAGTATTCAGTCTATACCAGGAATGAAAAGAAAGAATCAAACATGTTATTTTTTCTTGTCCCTATTTGAATGACAAGATTCCCTAGGGAAGGTTAGTTTAGTTCCAAGGATTGTGAGCCATTTGATCAATATCTTTCCCCAAAGTAATATAGCTGGTGCTTCACAAGTTGGAAATAAGCATGGTGGTCTTAAGAAGTTCCAGACAGATTCTACAAGCACTTCTTTACATGTTCCAAAACATCTTTTCCCCTGATTCTGAAGCACAGTGTACAAAGCTTCATTGTTCACAGATGAATATATAAATGGATGCAGCAGAATGGCATTGTGCTGGTGTTTCTTGGGGCTTTGATTTGCAATAATTCATTCATCCATCCAAGGTCCCATCAGATGCTTAACCATCAAGTGGTAAAGGAACGTATATGTGAATCCATCCATATTTCTTCCTAATTTATTGATCTGTTAGACACAAAGCTGGAGGACTTCTAACATGCATGCATCTCTCATAATCAGATTTTATTCCCTTTTTTATTAGAAATGTTATTTTCAGTGCTTTAACTATAGCAGCTGTTCTTATTTTAAATGACATGAAGCGGTATAGACCTTCAAAAGTCAGAACTGTGCAAACCATGATATTCCCTGACTTGGACTCTAGAAAATACTGTGAAGAGTCAAGAAAACATGCAGATGGATCATCAAACAAATCAACCAGGAGTTTTTACTTGAGGAACAAATGGCCAGATTCAACTTCTGGAGAAGGCTCTAATGCTAGGAAAGATGGAAGGAAAGCAAAAAAGGAGGATCCATAACAAAGTAGATGGATGCAGATTTGATGGACACAGGACCAGGATTGGAACAAATCATCATGGAGGAAATCTATATGTTGCTAAGAGTTGACACTGAGATGATGGTATGTAATCCATAATCAGGTTATTCTGAACAGGGGTATCAAACTCAAGGCCTGTGGGTTGGTTCTGGCCCATGGGGTGCTTAGATCTGGCCTGTGGGGCCACCCTGGAAAAAGCAAAATACAAGCTTGCAGTGCCTCTTTCCGCGAAAATGGAACTTGGGGGACCATGTGCGGCCCTTCCCTGGCCCCATTTTCAGCCATGATTGCCTGCTGCAGCACTCTGCCAGCAAAAATGGAGCTCAGGGGACATCATGGCTGCAAATGGGATGCGGGGCATGCATGGCCCCCAGATTCCATTTTCATTGGCAGAGGGCTGGCAAAACAAACTAAAAACAAAAGTACAGGAGAAATGTTTCTCCTTTTGCATTTGAGCATGCAAGAAGGGACAGGAAAGGAGAAATGAAAAGAGGAAAGACAAAGAAAAAGAAGGGAAGATGGGAAGAGAGCAAGGAAGGAAAATAAGGAAAGAGGGGAAAGGAGAAGAAAGGAGAATGAAGAGGGAAGAGGAAAGGAAAAAGAAGAAAAGGAAAGAAGGAAGGAAGGAGATTATAATGAGAGCTAGGTAGGGTCTGAGGGAAGTTGTATCTTAGCACTTGGCCACCACAGGGCCCCCGACACAAGTGATGTCGAGCTGGCCATGCCCACTATGGCCACACCCACCATGGCCACACTCCCCCCGGGCCCCCTGAAGTCAAACACAACCCTGATGTGGCCCTCAATGAAATTAAGTTTGACACCCCCTGTTCTAAAACATTTACTTCCAGTGGATATTAGTATAGTTCCAACTGCTATGATTCAGAGTTTAACTAAATCTGTCGTCGCCAGGCTTCCTAGTGTTTAGCATTTACGTACATCAACAAAATCCATTAAAATTGGTTCCCCCTTTTCCATTTAATAAAGAAATAAATTAAATCCCAAACCCAATAAAGATAAAACTGAAATGTAAGGTTGAAAACAAAAACAGGATATTGTAATACCATGAGATGTACTTCAGATCTTAGAAAAGCTAAGATGGAATCAATCTGAAAGCACTAGAATGTTGCTAATAGAAAAGTTGTTTCACAACTATCAGATAAAAGTATGTAGGGCTCCAAATGAGAGCATTCCAAAAAGGAATTGAAGTGGGAGAAACAGCATAAAATGGTGAAGGGAAGCAATGATTATCATGAAAAGTTATATATTTATTCAATTTATATCTTGCCATTAAGTCAGGAACTCCAAACACCATAGAGAATGCCTTTCCTCACATCAACAACTATGTAAGTTGTTCAGAGACAGTGATTAGTTCAGAGTTACCTAGTGAAAATATATATGAACCTCTGTCTCTGTATCCATAGCCCAATATCTTAACTATTGCACTAGACTGGATCTCTTATTGTTTTCCCCTTAATATTTATAAAAATAGATTTAAAAAAAAACATTGAAACAATTATCAACGAAGACAGGACGTTATAGAAAAATATATCATAATGAGCATGGAAAAATGCATAAATAATCTTGAACTTAACCCAACCCCTACACTGAAGCATATACATAAAATGAATCAAAGTACATTTTAAACAACAAAAATATTTGGAACCCAAGATACATGAGACACTTTGTAAGGGGGATGGATGGCATAGAAATTAATTAATTAATTAAACAAATAAACAAATAAAGTTTATGTAGTACATAGTAACCACAGGTAAGTTCAATAAACTTTGTGAGATCTTTTTGCAAATCTGACTTAAAAACATCATGTTGGCTAAATATTTGAAAGCAGGCTGAGAAGTGAAATTAAATAAAAATGGGTGACAAGTGAAACATAAGGACATCAATTTTAAAATTACATCAATGGATGTATCCTGTGGTTGACTATATTGCTAGTCGCACATTCAATTGCATTATTCATATTTCCTGCTTTACTTAAAATGTTAAATATATCCCTTGCCACCCAAAGTCTGTTCATTTTTGCTCTAGTCTTTCTTCTTTTGCCTAATTAAAATTTATAGCAGAAAATAAAGACCATCTAAGCATCCACTGATATAAATGAAGGAAGAAGATGTTGCCTTTTACTTCTGTATCTGTCTGAAAATGAAGGCTTACGATGCTTCTTGTGGGGTTTGTTCCAGATATCTCAGCGTCTTATGTTCTGGGCAGGACATGAGAAGCAAATAGCATTAGTCACACTCTTGTTATAAGGTCTGCAAACACTATTTCCTGCCTCAGATCAAATCAGATGACTCATCTTGAAATATCTGAAGCCTTGGCAGCTCTTCTGAGAAGCCACTTTCAAACCTGAGGCCTCTGTAAAATTATTTTACTATGAACATAGAATAAGTCTTTTTATGAAATCATACCTTGGTTGTACCTCAGCCAGTACTGTCTAATGACAGGCAAGGAAACTTTGGAACGGGCACCATATTTATGAGCTTTTTCACAGAAGTCTATTTTTGTTCTTTTAAATCATTGGTTTGTTATATTTGTGCATCATGCTGATAGAAAAGTTTGAAGGCCACATACTGTACTGCTTTCCTTGTGCTGTAGTGTTCAGTTACTTCAAAAAGTCTATTCATCCTGGATCAAATGAAGATTTTAGATTTGGATCGAAATGAGCAAGAAATACAAATATGAGAAGATACATTCCAAACAAAAGACTGGACCAATGGAAAGGCTGATTACAATTTCAAGAGTTGAGCTCAGTACAAGTTGTGGTGTGGAACATTTTCAGAAGGATCCTATTGAAACTACAAAGCTGTTAACATTCCAGAAAACTCTCTATACACACTACTCAGCTTCTGGCATTGTAGTATATAATATTTCTGCATGATCAAGATTTTCCAAAATGGTTTAAGTAAAAGGAAGGTGCCCAAGATATATGCTACAAGGCTTCCTAAACCTGGCTAAATTACCCAAATTGTGTAAAAATGCTTCATTGTTTGTTTGTTTGGATAATGACACAGGAACCCATTACCCAACCACAACAAGGACATGTAAATTGACTTAAAGTGTTTTGACTTTACCAGCTAAATATGAGCCAGCAGTATGCAGCTGCCGCCAAAAAAGATAATGCAATCCTAAATTGCATTAACAGAGGGATATAATCAAGATCAAGTGAGGTACTAATACTACTCTATAAAGCCTTAGTAAGACCACCTAGAGTACTGCATCCAGTTTTGTTCACCACACAATAAAAAAGACGTTGAGACTCTAGAAAAATTACAGAGGAGAGCAACCAGTATTAGGGGACTGGAGACTAAAACATATGAAGAACGGTTACAGGAACCACTGGGCATGGCTAGTTTAGTGAAGAGAAGGACCAGGGAAGTCTTGATGTTCCAATATTTGAGGGGCTGCCACAGAGAGGAAGGGGTCAAGCTATTTTCTAAAGCATCCGAAGGCCAGACAAGGAATAATGAATGGAAGCTGAACAAGGAGATGTTTAACCTGGAAATAAGGAGAAATTTTCTGACAGTGAGAACAATCAACCAATGGAACACCTTGCCCTCGGAGGTTGTAGGAGCACCATCACTTGAGACTTTCAAGAAGAGATTGGACTTCCATCTGTCAGAAATGGTGTAGAGTCTCCTGCTTGGGCAGGGAGTTGGACTAGATGACCTACAAGGTCCCTTCCAACTCTGTTAATCTGTTATCTGTTATCTGTTTTACCTATGTTGGTTAAAAAGGAATTAATTTTCATTGTTTCTGAGTAATGAAGGAAAATGTTTGGGAAACATTACCTGTGATGAATGTGGAAGGCCACTTTCTAAATTATAGTTCCCTCTTAGGCATCTATGGGTTCTAAAGTGAAAATATCCAATTGTGACAATTACTATAACCTATTTCCTTTCCACACATTCTGGTGAGAGAGAAGTTTCCTGAAGATGGGGGCTGCAGCACAACTCCAAAAGCTCAAAAGATTAAACTTCTAGTTCTGGTCACTGACCCAAATTGGATCCTTCAACATTATCCTGGGACACATATATTTTCCTTCATTTGTGTTTCTTTGCCATAAATCTAATTGTAGAAGCCTTTATGAAAATCTAGTTTCCTGTTGCCAAGAGCTTTGTTTTCCTATAGCTATACAGACAACCTGTGTTGTTATAACACATACTTTGCTTTTCTTTACCAGGTGCACTTTAATATCACACACAAGTATCTAAGGGGTGGACTTTGTGTTGTGATATTATTAGATATATTTAATCACTCTACAAAATCATGGTTTGTTGCTCCCAAAACCAAATTTACACATCTTTAAGACTTTAGTTAGCAAAATTACTTATTCTTTACATTGGTCTTTAAAATATACTTTTGACTTATGCACATATAAACACACAGTCTCAAAGCAATTACCGAATGGATGGTCAGACAATATAAGAGGCAAGGTTGCAGAGCAGGTTGAAATTCTCAGCAGCCTAATGAGCATAGCTAAGTATGGCAAGATGAGTGGCATACAAATCTAATAATTAAACAGACAAATAAAATAATATGTATTTCCTAGGTTTATATCTTACTAGTCTTCCAGGAGATCAAGAAAGGATGCATAATATACTTTCTTTCAGTTTTTCCCATAATCCTATGTACAATAGGTTACCTAAGAAAGAGAGATTAATCCAAAATCACGTAATGAATTTACATAGCTGGAAGTTTCCCTTACATCTCGATAGTTCTAGATTAATACCATTACTATATTATGTTAGTTATGTGCAATGAAAGGTGCTTAGAATTGGAGTTCAACAACAAACCAATAATTGGGTCTTATTACTGTTTTGACTTTCCATTTACAGGTGAAACTCAAAAAATTAGAATATCATACAAAAGTTCATTTATTTTAGTAATACAACTTAAAAGGTGAAACTAATATATGAGATAGACTCATTACATGCAAAGAAAGATAGTTCAAGCAGTGATTTGTCATAATTTTGATGATTATGGCTTACAGCCCAAATCCACAATCTCAGAAAATTAGAATATTACCTGTGATCAATAAAACAAGGATTGTACATAGAACAATATCGGACATCTGAAAAGTATAAGCATGCATATGTACTCAGTACTTGGTTTGGGCCCCAACACAGACTGTGGCATCTTCACACTGGACTTCAAGCATCTTGCAGTGTGTGCCTCTCCATTCTTTGAGTTTCACCTGTATATATTTTTAATCTTCTATGTAAGCCACCTTGAATTGCTTGATGATCAGGAAGCCCTAGAAACCAAATATAGGATAACTAAAAATACCCAAAAATCTAGAGAACTAGGTAAATAGAACAGGTTAGATATGAATAGCTTGTCTGGTATGCTTTAATCAAATGGGAAATAAAAAAGGGAAAAATACATTTCATCTTATTCATCTAATTATCACAGCTTTCCACATTCTTTTTACTCTCTGTCTGGCTTTATGTAAGAAACATCACTGACTTTAGTAAATCTAATTTTTAAGATTTCCTGACATAGTACAAGACTTTGTTAAAAGCACATGGCCTCATTGAAAAAGCCATCATTCATAGTAAACTGTCTTTAAAATTATGGCTCTCAAATTTCCCTGAAAAGGGAAACTGTATATTTTTACTTCAAGTTCTGAAGGGCGAAAAAGGAACTCATCATTTTTTTATTTTCTTAAATAATTCATGAAATTTGGTGAATCAGCAGGTAATTAGTTCTTTACAGCCAGGCTATTTGAGTATTTCTCCCACATAGATAGTGATTTCTTAAGTAGTATTTTTTATTAAAGCTTACAATTATGCAAATCAAAACTAACACAAACTATGAAAAAAAAAAGAAAAATAGAAAGTGAAGAGAGAGGAAGGAAGGAAGGAAGGAAGGAAGGAAGGAAGGAAGGAAGGAAGGAAGGAAGGAAGGAAGGAAGGAAGGAAGGAAGGAGAAAAAAATATAAAGAGAAAAATATAAGAGTATAGCAAAAGAAATATACAAAAATAAGTAACCCCCCACCTTTTGTCACAAGTATAAATATTTTTAACAATGTACAACCTTCTCTTAACATGCAACCAACAAGCTTTTAATCCAATGTTTTCATCTCTTATCTATAAATAAATCCTTAAAACCATGGCATTCAGTCTTGGTCAGCAAAAGCCCATTAAGGATTCCTAGAAATAACCATACTTATTTTAGCTTTGATCAAATAAATCTACTTTATATATTTTTTCCTTTTAGTTTAATGATCTTGAGGTTCTGCCCAGATAGTGACGACTTATATCTCTGCGTATAAAAGGAGTGTTTATCAACTTTGAAAATTTTAGATGTATGGACTAAAACTCTCATAATTGCCTAACCATCTGACTGAGGAATTCTAGAAACTGAAGTGCGTACATCTTAAAGTTGTGAAGGATGAGAAGCAATGCTTTAAAAGTTTGTTTGTATATAAAAAGGTTGTTTGTATTTTAAAGACTACTGAGACAGCTCTCTTATAGACACAATAATATCACCCTACATTTTTGACACATATTTTAGGGTGTGTTCCTTTTTTCTTTCCTCATCCCTTCCTCATCTGTTGTAAATGAGGAACACATTTATTTATTTCTTTTTTTAAAGGTCCACAAAAAGTTCATAAATTATAATCACAATCAGCAACAGTAACAAAATAGATAATGTTCCAATTTTTCTTATGGTATAGACTGTTAATCTATGTGTATCTGGGAAAAGTACTAAAATTGGACAGAAAGGAGGAATATAAATCAAATAAACTATAAAAACAAAATGGTAACAGGCACTGCCTTAACAACATGTCTCTAGCCATCTGATATCACCAATGCTAGTGTGTGTGTGTGTGTGTGTGTGTGTGTGTGTGTGTGCGCGCGTTCTAAAAATACGAGTTCCAGGAATACTTGTAAGAGAAGAAACAGCCATCTTGCGATCTCTGGAACTAAAGTTATATTTATTATACTTAAAGCTTTTGACAGCCTCTGCTGACATTGTCAGAGTATTAAGCTACTATTAGAGATCTATGCCTTTATATATCATTATTCAATTCACACACACACACACACACACACACACACACACACAATGTATGTGTACATATATATGTGTGTGTGTGTGTGTGTGTGTGTGTGTGTGTGTGTATGGTATTCAGCTTTGTCCAGGTATTTTGCCACATCATTATAGTTGTGCTTTTAAAGTTGTAGTGATGTTTCAGCAGAATCTCATCCCCCATCATCAGGCTTGGGTATCAGGTTCGTCTGTGCGTCAGGCTTTCACAGCTGTTTCTGTTTTAAATTTGGTGTTAGCCTTGTGCTGTGTTAGAATGGTTTTTTCCACAAAAATATACTGAGACATAATAGAGACCTAGAAGATGAACAGACCTATGGAACAGCTGTCCTGCCCCACATAAGAGGTACTACAGTAAGATACTACACAGGCATCACATCAAGACTGCCTTCAAAACAGACAGAAAAATAGCAGCCATCCTAAGAAACCCCAAAGATAAAATTGACCTGGAAAACCAAGGCATATATGAAGTCCCCTGTGCATCATGCCCTGCCACATACATTAGACAGACGAATAGAAGAATTAGTGCCTGCCTGGATGAACACAAAAATGCAGTAAAAAAGCTGGAACACACTTCCTCGTTAGTCCAACACATGAAAGCCACACGTCATAGCATCGACTTCAATGGCACCAAAACCTTAGCCACTATAGAAAACCCCAGCTGCAGAATTATTAGAGGAGCCATAGAGATTGAAAAAGGACCTGAAAGCATGAATGATGAGATGACTCCACCAGACTGTCAATTATCTGGAAGCCTGCACTCACAAACAAAAAATATCCACACCACAAGCCAAGCAAACACTGGGGCACAAACAACGCCCCCCCATTCCTCCAGCCCAAACACACCCCAACCAGCCACCCAGATGAAACCTAGCTTCCTAATAAATGATAGCCAACCATTCACCCAAAGCCAAGCTGCACTAAAAAACCCCAATACACGAAACACAAAGTTGCCAGCCAGTCAAGACAAAAAAAGCTACAAAACAGACAGAAGATATTAGAAACACCAATCAAGCAGAACACAGCAAACTCCAAGACCAATAAACACAGACCAAGACTCCCAACCAATCAGGATGAAGAAAAAACTATTCTAACACAGCACAAGGCTAGCACCAAATTTAAAACAGAAACAGCTATACACACACACACACATATATTTGGGGCATGACAATAGCCACAAAGATCCTTTTCAAGACTCTGAATACAGAGCTGTTAATACTGGATCTGATGCTCCATTGTTCTCATTCTTCAAAACACATTCCCATAATCAGTCCTGTATGACCTCTTGAGCTGACTCTTGCTCAATTCACCAATGTCTCACTAGTACTCTTTCAAGTACCCTTTACTGAAACACAATGAAAGGGTTAGAATTCTGAAGGATATTCCTGCTGTATACAGGCCACTTGGGATTGTATTGGGGAAAAGTTCAGTCTCACTGGAAAAGATCCAGATGCAACAAAGATTGACTTTATCCCTTGCTCCGAAATTGTTGGACAAATGATAAGCACAGCTCTCTTGTGCAAAAGCAAAAATGCAGATCTGATATGGCCTTATTCTATCAAATATTTCCATATAATTATTTTCTTTAATGCAGTTGGTCCTGACATTGAAATGTCCATTAAAATGTATCAATTTAGTGTAGAGTTATTTATATTAATTAATTAATTAATTAATTATTAAATTTATGCATGTCTCCAGTCTGCTTAAATTTTGAGAATTAGTATTCGAAATCTTAATAATCCATGCTGGTTTTTATCTTTTTTTTAAAAAAATGTCTTATAATGTCCTAAATCTGGAATGGTAAACTAGTTGTCTTTTTAAAAGCTGTGCAACATGCTTAGTCTGGTGGAAGTCCCATTTCAGAAACAGCTGAAGAATACAGAATTTTCCTACTTCCTCCAAAATGATCACCATTTATATTCTGTACCAGGAATTGTCTTGTCCTTTGAGAATAGTAATTCTCTTGCCTCTCTTAATTTCTAAGACGTTTACTTCATTCCAAGCTGTCATTGCCACTGAATGAAGGACCTGAAATATAGATCTTATCAATACTGGTAATATCCGCAGAGTTAATGAACTCTGACTTGTTCACAAACTCCTTAAAGATCGGTGGTGTACAATCCATCTCTTAATTACTTCAAAATCTAATCTTCTAATAATCTAAGCATAGTATTTCTTTTCACACTAATGACACCCTCTTTCCCCCCTCCTCTTTCCACCATACTTATTATAAAAGATTTCCTCCGTGCTGAGCAGGCATCTACCTTGACAGTGCTGGATGTGTCAGCAAAAACAAGGTGAAAAATCCTGATTCTGCACTGTAGTATATAGAAGCAGTCAAGCACTTTTCATAAAATATGTATTCACTGATCCCCACGTGCTCTAGTCTTCTGCTACTGATAGTCAGTTGTGTGTCAGCCCTGGAAATCACTTTTTACTTGGAAGCTTCGAGGCTGCCACATTCAGTGCCTAGGAATTTGGAAGGGGGGATTTCATAATGGGGTAGAAGACTAGACACAACAACATTCTTTCTCAGAGAGTCAAGGATGTGTTGCTCTGCACCTGAAGGGGAGTGACTGTGGGGGGAGGGTTTCCAGTTGGGCTGAATATTTGATTGGGCTATGCGATGAACTGATGGGTGCAGGGGATGGATCTTTGATTTCTCTTTTGGGAAGGGAAAACCCAGAACTCTCAGATTCGGGTTTTCCCAGATGTGCCAATATGACAGTTCTAATAAAATGGAACTTTGAGGACCTGTTTGTCTCAGAATTTATTGGTTTGGAGTTGATTAGTTGGAACGCTGACATTGTGTTGGCTCTACTGACAAAGCATGGGGTTGGACTCTACAGTCTTGGACTTATGCTAATATGTAGGAGTCAATCAGACTTCCATTTTGAGAAATGCCGACTTCTACTTATTCTAAAATCTTCTGAGTACTTTGGAAGCTGAGAATTGACTTCCAGGTTCATTTAAGGAAGCTTTCTTTTTTTTTTTCTCCATTCTATAAGCCTGTCCTAAAATAATTTTAGAAATTACTACAGCTTGGGTTCTTTCCATTGTATTTTATTACTAGTGGAAAGTTGACCATTAATCAAAATTCTTTGGCTCAGAAAGATAGGCTTGTGTTTCAAGATTAAAGAATAAAGAAAGCATAATGCCTGTACTTCTTTTCTGGTTTAACTTTTTACCTAACATAGGTAAATGTAGTCTAAACTGAGCAATAGTTATATTATGGAAAATATTGTTCTGTTGTATAGAAAGAGAAGATGTGGTTATCTCATAACTGGTTAGGATCTAGTTAATTCTCAACTCATAAAAAAGATGAAGGTTAGAAAGGAACATGATGCTGGTCCTATGTATGTTGACATGATATATCAGTCTAACTGGCAGCTAAAAAGATTTGTTGGATTTGTTGGAGCCCTGACACTAACATTGTAGTTATACTCTATATCTTTTCATATGCTTAGGGTACTGAGTAGTTATACTCTATATCTTTTCATATACTTAGGGTACTGTAACTTCTCTTGCACCCTTGGCTGATGTATAGCTATTTTTTAAAGCTGCACACTCAATAGAGCTGCAGCATAAATTGTTAAGACAAAAGGCTTCATTTTTATTCTTTATTAATTCATTAATAAATTAATATATCTAACACAACATTCAATTTTAACAGTGATCCACTAGATCATTGTAGGAAGTGAGAAGCAGAGCATAAGAACATACTGACTGCCATATTTCAGAATTAACATTTTAAGGTCCATTGCTTCTAACATCAGAAGTAATATAGAACTGATTCAGTTAGTAGCAACTGATAGCCTTATCTTCCATGAATGAAACTCTTATTAAAAAGACAGTGTAATTTGTAAAAATTATTCTTACAAATAATTGTATTTTCCAGACTCAATTACGTGGTGTAATATTATTTTTAGATGTCCTGAACAGGAACTAGGAAGAATGTTATTTTTCAATTTGAATTTTCACTATCAGTTACCACTAAATGCTATTACTTTAGCATTTTCTAAACTAATAAAGAAGGCTAAATACAGGGTTTTTTAAATTTGTGAATATGCTTTCCAGTTAAAATATGTGTAAGAAACACACACACACACACACACACACATCTTCTAGCTCCAGGCAGATTATTAAATATGCTCTTTGGGATCAACTCTTATTTATAAAGTGTCCACATTTGGGATAAGTATTAGCTTCTTGATAATCAGTGATGGCTACCAAGCTTACAGGTACTGCTTAAACATTTATTGTAGGGAGTGTAAAGCTACAAATAAAGAGCCAGTTTGGTGTAATGGATAAAAACACTGGGTTAAAAACCAGGAGACTCAGTTCTAATTGAATTATTGAATTCCCAACCACAATATTAACAAATAGGAAGGACCCTAAAGGGGCACAAAGGATAATAATGAGAATTAAGCAAATCTTCATAAAGGTGCCTTGCTTTATGAAGTATTGTGCCCCCCTTGCTACTAAGAGCAGAGCAAAGTAAAGCAACTCCCTTGCAACACCCCCTCCAACAATTCCAACTAAGAAAGTTACAGAAGGAATGACCTCCAGGGACAGAAGGAAGAACTTCTACCGAGATATTGGTCAGAGAAAAGAAACCTTGGACCAGGCAAAAATGTAATTTGAGAAAGTATCTCAGACAAGACCCTCATTTTAATGAAGATAAAGGAATGGGGGGAGGGAGCACATTTGGACTTGAAATATTCTGTTACTATAACTTTATAATAAAAATGTATTGGCTGGTCTGTTTTTGGTTTTCTAGCCTGCCTTATCTCAAGGGCTGACAAAGCCTTAGGCATAAGCCAATTGGATGACTTTGGGCTGGTCACTCTCTTTCAAGCCTAGGAAGAAGACAATTGCAAACCACTTCTGAAAAAACTGTCACGTAAACTGCAATGGACTTGCCTACTTATTTTCCAGGAGTCAAAACTGACAAAAAGCTGTGTGTATACACATACACACTCAATCCTGCAAAGATTTTTTTTCTGTGTCAACAATTTTCTTCTGGCTTGCTCTTTTTGTGGCATATGCTAGTATGCTTCTAATACCTCTGCTAATTAATAGAGATAATAGTTCCAATAAGCCATATCATTACTGCAACTGGTATTGATGAAGCCAAATATGTGAATGACCCCTTACAAGCCAATGTGTACAAAACATGGTGATCAGCGCCAGTCAAGCCCATCAAATTATTGAGTCAAACTAATGGTTTGTGTTCAAGATAATATCAAGCCAGAGCCCTTCAGAAAGGCAAGTGAAGAAATAAAAACATAGTTTTCAAATGGAGGAGTAGCTCATGTGTTATATTGATACGACACAATGTAGGCCACTGTTTCTCAACCTTTACTGGTTTAAGATCTGTACTTCCCTTTCAGAATTCTCTATCAGGTATGCTAGTGGGGGAATGTTGGGAGTGGAAGTCCAGACATCTTAAAGGTTGAGAAATGCTGAAATAGGTTCTGGAAATTCTCAGTCATCCAGGTCATGATTGTCCCAAAGGTACTTTTTCAAGAAGCAACTGGACTTTCTGGTTTTTATTTGAAGATGTTTCGCTTCTCATCCAAGAAGCTTATTTAGCTCTAAGAAACTTCTTGGGTGAGAAGTGAAAGGCCTTCAAAGAAAATCCAGAAAATCTAGTTGCCTCTTGAAAAAGCACCTTTGGGCTAAAATAGGCAGTTTTCTGGACAATTTTCTGTCCCTCTGCAATGTTTGATTTAAAACAGTTTCAGGGAGAATACTTTAAAGTGCATTGCAATAAACTGTTGGAAATGCCTTCTCTCCTAACCCTTCTATTTTCAACCATGATGCCAAAGAATGAAGCAGCCATGTGTAATTTGTTCCACACACACACACACCCCACAATACACTATGGATAAAACTTTGATTTCAATCAAATAGCTTTGCCCTTAAATTAAATCATGCCCTCTTTCAATCTTGTATCCCCAATTCAAATTGAATCACGAACTGATTTGCACAGGCATAGATATAATTACTTTGGCTGAATTAATTCTAATTTTAAACCTATAGAAATATATCTTAGGGTTGCCAATAGAGTAAGTCAATTAGCATGGATGTATTGAACAATCTAATTCCCAATTCTATGCTTTGTTATATCCTGAATATCGAACAATATTTCTTAAAATCTGTTTATAGAATGATTGTAGGATTATTATTTAACAGAAACACAATATCACACAGTACATCTGTCTGCTAATATACTGAATGTGGTTATCTCTATTCTTCTTGTCTTTAAATTTGAATGGGTTAAAGGCAAACTTCCCCATATACAGTACATACTTAAGGACAGCCTATTGGTGACATGTATCCGTTGTGACAATTATCCACTGATTGTCTCATTCTGCTTTCTATCTAATTAATTACTGAAGTCTAAGAGCTTGGCTAGGGAATCACACTTTTTTAGATGTTTGTTGACGCTATCAAAGAATGTTAAAATGCTCTTTGAAAGACCTTGATGTGCTGATATAGGAACCACATTAATTCATTTGTTGGCATGCTTTGGCCTTCAGCATCTATAGTTTTATCTTTAATAATGTTGGAATAATTATGATGATAATGTGTTTATTGAATAAAAATAAGGATAAACAATATAATCCTAGAATTATATTTGTCTCAGCAATGCTGTGTCTAAATCACTTCATGATGCAACCAATTCAGATTTTTTTGTTCTTAAATTACAAGTTAAAGCGAAATGATAAGAGGGAGACATAATGGTCCAGAAGTATTCTTTCTTTTACCTTCCCTGCCTTAATGGATAAAAGTTAAAGTTGAATTTAACATTCTGGATGTGGTCTTTATTAATTTTCACAAATGGAAAATTAAACTGTACAGTACCGCATTCTAGTCAAGATGGCACAATAATGAGAAGCTATTTCATAAAAGCATCTAAATTCCATCATTCCAGCAATCAGTAGAGCAGAAAATTAAAAGTGATTATACAATAAAAGGAAAGTCTATTAACAGTGAACTTGACTATTTGGAGATTCATCAATGAAGTCAATATTAAAATAAAAGCTATCTCAGTTGCAAAAACTGCCTTTGCCATATTCTGATCTAGGTTGAATATGGACAATAATAATGTGTCAAAATGAACACAGATGTATAGTCTCAAATGTCACAAATATCACTGAAAGTGTAAAATATGCTGCTTGTTTTATGATTTTTTATTATTTTGATTGAAATTAATACGTGCAATCTTTTTCTGATTTGCATTTCATACTCATAAAGTTAGCTGTTCTTCTGAAATAATGCCTGCCAGGGTTTTTTGTTTCTCATTTATGATATCAAGCACAGAAAACTAGGCAATCTTTAAAAATAACGGTTTGCTATCTCCCCCCAAAATTTCACATTCCCTGTTCTTGGGGAAAGCTGTAACTGGATGCAATCCTGAACAATAACCTTATTTTTTCCCATCTCAGTCAGATTCTTTCTCATAGAACTTGTTCTAACATTTAAAACAAAAGAAATTTTTTGAAAAAAAGAATTCAAGGGGACTGGAATAAAGAATTTAGGGAACTGGAGGCTTAAACATATAAAGAATGGTTGCTGGAATTGGGTATGGCCAGTCTAGAGAAAAGAAGGACTAGGCATATTCTAATATCTAAGGGGTTGCCATAAAGAAGAGATGGTCAATCTATTATCCAAAGCATCTGAAGGCAGGTAAGAAATGCATGGAAATTAATCAAGGAGAGAAGCAACCTGGAACCAAGGATAAATTTTCTGACAGTTAGCACAATTAATCAGTGAAATAACTTGCCTCCAGAAGTTGTGGATGCTCCAATATTGGAAGTTGTTAAGAAGAGATTGGACAATGATTTGTCTTAAATGGTATAGGAGCATGATGGTGAACCTCTGGCACCCATGCCACAGGTGGCACTCAGAGCCCTCTCTGTGGGCACGTGAGCTGTCACTGCAGTCTGCCATGCATGCATGTGTGCCTCCCACTGGCCAGCTTGTCTTCAGGTCTCTGTTGTGTATGCACAGGGGCAGGGTGCATGCAGGGATGGGGCACATGCATGGGGGGGGACACGTGCATGTATGAGGGGTGGGGAACACAGATGGGAGATGCATACTCATGCTTGGAGTGTGTGTACACATGTGGGGGGTGGGGCGTATGTCCAGGGCACATGCATGGGGACACATGCATAGGGATGCATGCAAGGAGGACATTTGCACATTGCATTTTGGGGATATGAATGCAGGCACTTTGGGCATTTGGTGCCAAAAAGGTTAGTCATCACTGGTATAGGGTTTCCTTTCTGAGCAGAGGGTTGGACTAGAAGACCTCCAATGTCCCTTCAAATTCTGTTATTTCATTATTCAAGGAGACAAAACACTATCTCTGTCCTGACAGGAGTTGTAATAAATTTGAATATAATCTAAGTAAACATAGAAAGATTTGATTATTCTATTGGGAAGTACATTTGGCCATGTTATGATCATCGGCAATTAAAACTAAGACATATCTAATTTCTAATACATCCTGTATTGACAGAGAACCTAAAGAACTCCTTCAATATTTCACTTCTAAATGTCATCACTAACACCATGCTAAAAACTGTCTTCCAGTTTCTTGAACATGTTTCATCACTACAAAGAAGGTTTCTTTAAGGTACATTCTAATTTCTTTGGGAGGCATTGGTGAGTTCATTTTACTGTTGTGAGGTATGCAATGTGCACCCCCCTCTAGTTCAGCATATTTTTGTCACTTTGTGTGTCTCTGCATCCTGATATAAAAAAAGCTTTTAGGGAGGAGTTTCCTTCTGATTTTTTTTCTCCATGATTTGACTAATGTGTAGGAAGCAGGGTAGAAGCAGATCACTGGAGGGATGAAAATGCAACAAAAAAATGGAAGACTCACTGAACTTCTTTGCGACATCATAATTAAGGAAAATTCTAGAAACTCATACTTACTATAATTTCACTGTAATTCTCTTCTTCCATAGGGGAAGGGTTAAGACTAATTTCTCTTCTGTCAAAATCCTTGAAGAAAAAATGCAGAATAATTTTTGGGTGACACACTAATTGTAACTTAAATGAGAATCATCAATTCATTCCACAGAACAGATTTTATACCACTCTAGTGTAGAAAGTCAGCACCCACCCCTCTCCTAGAAGAATGAAATATTTTGAGAAATATTAAAAAAGCAGAATATTATATTTCCCTGGATGAGAAATGGAGATATATGCTCTTGGAAAGCAGCCCCCACTTCTTAATAGCCCTTAGCAGATATCAGCACTTAAGAGATAAAGCTAGCTCTATTCATAAGCAAATAACCTCACCCAAGATCCAACAAAGGTTGGATTAGCCCTCAGCCACAATAGGAATTTCCCCAAGCCCCTTCATTGCATCATCTCAGTTGCACAATCCCCAGCAGTTCAAACTTCAACCAAACTTAGCTCAGACAAACTCATAGGATTTGCATATGGCCCCATGAGAGTCTGACAACAGCCAATAGAACATATGTTTTTGCATAAAAATAGGAAGTTAAGTGCAAAGCCCAAGAAAAGGTATAAATACCCTCCAATCTCAACTCTATGTGGTCAGCTGCCCAGAACCCATGTGGTTCTGCTTCATCATTAAACACTTAAGGAGGAAGTGGGCAAAGTGGTATAGAACATCTTAAGTCTTTACTCTCGTCTAATGGTCATCTGGAATTTTGCTACTCAAAAATGGCAAGGTTAAAGATGAAGACAAAAATTCTGCACCACATTTGAGCACAGAGAAATTTGTTGGATGGCTCTTTCTGAATTTCTCCAAGAGAAGGACATGCTATGAGGAAAACATGGTGGCCTAGGGAGAGAAGAAAAAAATCAAAAGGAGTCTAGAATCATCTTGTCTGCCTAGCAAATTTTTATTAAAAGCCACAGGATTTCATGAGCTGCAGCTTATGTTTCTGGTGAAATGAGCTGTGGCTCACAAAAGCTTATGGCTTTCTATAAAATCTGATAGTCAGAAAAGGTGCTACCAGATTCCAGGAGAAAGAGAAATTCTCCAATATCTTTTCAATGGAAATTAACATCACTAATGAAAACAACCTCAGGGAGTGGAAGTGATCCCCCATATGAGGTCTTCTGAGCAGAAAGTTCATAAAGAGAAGGAATGTACCAGAAAATAAAGAGGTTTATGCATATCACTTAGCCACCTCATAACTAAAGAAGGTCATGAACCTCATATTCCATTCATGAAAGTATGATTGAAATTCTCTCTCTCTCCCCCCTCCTCTCTCTCTCTTACTTTTTTTTAAATTTTAAGATCAAAGTCCCCCCCCCTGCCACCATCAACTAGGAAGGAGGATACTGGATAAGTTCTCTATCCAGCACAAATATACAGGGATGTTACAAATAGCAATAACCTCAGGATACTCTAAAACAGAAGTCTTTGCAAATTGGTCAGAGACTATTTCATAAATTCTTTCAAGTGGGACTTTTTTTTTTTTAATAATGCATCTGTCTTTAAAAAAATGAATGCAATATTCCTATACAGTATGTATTCTAGTTCCCTCCCCGCTTCATTCAATCATGTCCAATTCTTGCCCCTGCAGTTTTCTTGGCAAGGATTTTCAGAAGTGGAATTGCAATTGCCTCCTTCCTAGGTTTGAGGAAAAGTGACTGGCTCAAGGCCACTCAGCTGGCTTCAAGCTAAGGAAGACTAGAACTCACAATATCCTGGTTTCTGACACAATGCATTAACCACTCATCACACTGGCTCTCATGTATTCTGTGGTAAAATGTTATTAAAGGAAATCACAAAAATGATGCCATACATTTTTTTTCTACCTGACACCACTAGTGTAAAGTATGAATTACTGATTTCAAACTATATGAGTTCATGAAAACATCTTTGTTCTTAAAGAAATTATTTTCTAAAGACAAGGAGAAAGACTGTTATTTAAAAGAAAGAGCTGGCTGGATAATGATACCAGGAAGTCACTTCAGCATCTCTCAATGTCTGTTATTTTATTTGATACATTCATTTAAAGACTTTTCATATTTAAAGTCCATGCTCAAGAATCAACTGCATTAGTACAGTTGGAGTTTTTGTGTTCCTGGATGCGAAATTTGTCAGAATATTTATGCACTGGCAGAGACATGGTTAACAAAGTCAGCCAAATAGAGTTGAATTGGGGGCTGAGAGTCTGACATAGCTTAGCTCTGTGCTCTTGGTTCTGAAACTGAAACTAATCTGTTTCTGAGCTCCTGAGCTGCTGTTTATGTTTTGCTTGTAACCTTTTCCATGTTGGAAGAAACTACTCTTATTGTAAACTTTACTGTTTATAAAGAAGTTAATGAATCCTGCTAAATCAGTCATCTGTGTGTTTTCGGGACTTGAATTTATGCTGCAAATTCTAACAAAATTGCCTGAATTTATCAGAAGCCAAACATTTATAATCAAGTTGAAGAGAGTTGATCCATTATAATGTTAATAAAATTTGGTTCTGTCTTCAGTGACACATAATACAGAAATTTTAGATGTTCAGAACTACAGGTGCCTTTTGCACATTTAGTGTAACCATTATACAGAGAACCTCAGCCTTGTAAAGAGTCTCTATTGACTGATTAGTTTCTCCTTAAACTTGTCCTTATCTACGGAAAATGGTGCAAAGGGAAAAGAATTAGCAATTTATCTGCTGAGTATGCTTTTTCTGATTTCTATAATATCTAAATAATAATCTAAAAAAGGACTTAATCTAGCCAAACATTGATGTCTTTATAGAAACTCATGTTAAGAATGATGGGAAATGTGTGGTCCAAAAACCCTAATTCTCATTTCTCAGATTTATATAGTCATTCTATAAATAGGTAGCCGCGTTAATGAATTAATTAATTAAACAAATAAGCAAGCAAGGAAATAAAATCATTTGGGAGACTTCCCCAAATTTTGCAAAGAAATACTCAACTAAAAAGAAGATACTAATCAGTGGATATTTGTTAAAGATAGATAGATAGATAGATAGATAGATAGATAGATAGATAGATAGATAGATGGATGGATATATAGATAAAATACAGTATTTTGCATATTATTACTTACCTGAAAAGAAACAGTTGGATGGTATGTAAGCATGTAGTTAATATGCACATTTTAGGGAAAGAAGTCTATGAAATAAAAGGTGTCAGAGAAACAATGTGCGTCTGCATGTGTGTTTATGTGTGCATCTTCAATTTTTTTTCTTTTTTCTTGCCCTGTTCTTAAGGCCTAAATAAATAATGATTTTGTAGTTTGCTGGCTTGCATACTTGAATATTCTTCCATATGTCTGCCAATCATTTCAAAGACACTTGCCAGTTGGGTGACATACATATAAACCTACACCTTATAGACACCCTTAATTGTATTTGTTTGGAAAATCAAATGTTAATAAGCCAATCTAAACTTCTTAATCAATTCTTCCCCTTCCCCCAATCCCTATGGAAGAATTTTAATAATAAAAGCTTGTAAAGTTCTGTAGTCTGGACATATCCTTTTTCCTACAAGCTAACCAAATAAAGCTCTGAATCTTTATTATGGTAACAAGCCTAGAGGGACTTTTATTGCAATATGCTAAATTTCAAGTTGAAGTTTAGATGAAACCAAAGATCCACAGTACGAGTAATCCTCGCCTTGCAACCACAATTGAGACCGAAATTTCTGTTAAAGAAGACATTTGTTAGGTGAGTTTTACCCCATTTTACGAACTTCCTTACCTCAGTTGTTAAGTGAATCACTGCAGTTGATTTTATGTTCAATGAACCTGGCTTCTCCATTGACTTTGCTTGTCAGAAGGTCACAAAAGATGATCACATGACCTTGGAACAAAGCAACAGTCATAAATATGAACTATGATACCATCTGACAGACTTCTTTCATCACTATGACACTTCTAAAACTATCCTGTTATTTTCTTCTTGTAAGAATATTCTTTTTTAAAAAAATATGCAGAGAGATGGAAAGCTGTAACTAAAGTTCATCATGTATTGCATTCTTATTTGCTCATAGCTCCCTCCAGTAAGATCCTTACACTTGCTTTGTCCATTCAAGTGCCAAATTACAATATCTTACCAAGAATGCAACTAATTAACAATTTGGTTTCAGGAAAAAATTGTCCTGCAATCTACAACTCCCACACTGCAAAAACATATGGACTACTTTATTTGACCAGGGTAAATCAATAGACACAATTTACATAGATTTCTGCAAAGCCTTTGATTCAGTGGTATATGACAAGCTACTGTTAAAAGTAAACTCTTATGGCATTTCCAGATCCCTCCATCAGTGAATTACTGCATTCCTGTCAAACAGGCAACATACAGTAAAAATAAGGAGCACTATATCAAACCCTGCTCCAATTCACAGTGGTGTCCCCCAAGGAAACATTCTAGGACCCACACTCTTTATACTCTATATAAATGATGTTTGTGATCACCTTATAAGCAACTGCATCCTTTTCACAGATGATGTAAAACTATTCAACACCATCAAAAATGCTACTATCCTTCAAAGTGACCTTGATTATGTGAATGGTCAAACAATTGGCAACTCCAAATAGCTACCAACAAATGCTCTGTCCTACACATTGGTAAAAAAAATCAGTACACCAAATACAAACTAGGTGGATATGACCTTGTTGATGACCCTCACTCTGTCAAGGACCTCAGAGTACTCATATCTAAAGACCTAAGCTCCAGAGCCCACTGTAACAGCATTGCCAAAAAGGCATTAAGAGTTGTAAATCTAATCTTACAAAGCTTTTCCTCTGGAAATATAGAGTTGCTAACTAAGGCATACAAAATCTTTGCTAGACTAATACTTGGATACAGCTCATCTGTCTGGAATCCGCACTATATATCAGACATTAATATAATTGAGCGAGTCCAGAAGTATGTCACAAGAAGAGTACTACACTCCTCTGCTTTCAACAGAATACCCTATATCACCAGGCTTGAGATTTTGGGCTTGGACAACCTTGAACTATGCCGCCTATGGTTGGACTTAAGCATAGTACATAAAATTATCTGCTTCAATGTCCTACCAGTCAATGACTATTTCAACTTCAACCGCAACAATACAAGAGCACACAACAGATACAAACTCAATATTAACCCCTCCAGACTTTATTGCAGAAAGTACGACTTCAGCAACAGAGTGGTCAATGCCTGGAATGCATCACCTGACTCTGTTGTTGCATCCTCTAACCCCTACTCCTTTAACCTTAAACTATCCACTATTGACCTTACCAGTGGTGGGATTCAATTTTTTTTACTACTGGTTCTGTGGGTGTGGCTTGGTGGGCATGGGTGGCTTGGTGTGTGTATAAAATCTCCATTCCCTCCCCACCCCACTAACCTGCTTTCCAGCTCCGTTCTCCTGTGTAGGGTAACAAAAGAAGACCCAGCCAATCAGCTGGGACTTGGGAGAAAGAGAATAGATGGGGATGGGACTGGTCAGAGGTGGTTTTTGCAGTTTCTCCGAACTGCTCCAAATTACTGCTACCGGTTCTCCAGAACTGATCAGAACCTTCTGAATACCACCTCTGGACCTCACCCCATTCCTAAGAGGTCTGTAAGGGGCGTGCATAAGTGCACAATTGTGCCTACTGTCCCTGTCCTATTATACGCATTTATATTTACCTATTTCCTGTATTCTTACTCATGTTTATACTTATATCTATTATCTTGCAAGCAACTGACAAATCAAATAAATAAATAAGTAAATAAGTAAATAAGTAAATAAATAAATAAATAAAGTAATTTTCTTTTTCCCTGTTTCAGCCACTTCCCACAAATCCTTTCTTTCAGGATCACTGATTACTTTTTTCCTCTCTTTATTCTGCTTAAGATCTTGCCTGTTGTTCTTTAAATCCAATTTGCCAATCCTTTTCACTGCATTATTTTTTCACAAGACTCTTTTTTTTACATCTCTTATTCAGGTAAGACAGACACTAAAGTAGGACTTTAAAGCAAGGGAATGAAACGAAGTGGGGGGGGTGGAATCTGATGTAAATTACAATGATCTAATTACACAATAATTGGCATAGCCAAACCAATAGACCGAGAACGAGAGATTTTCAAAGCAAAAATAATTAAAACTACAACAACCCATCAGAACATTTTTGGCTTTTATCTTTTATTTATATTGACTCCATTGCTTTACCTAGGACCTGCTGTGATGCAAGAAGAATCTCTAGTAATAAATAAACATCAACAAAAGTTTGGACAGAATGGACAAAAGTCCAACCTATTTACCAGATAATTTTACCTATTTGAAATCCTGGCAGAAGGGCAGCCATCTGTATTAAAGAATTTTCAATTGAAAAGTCAATCCCATCTAAATCCAAATTAAAAAACTCTAAAGAAGTCACTGAAATGCCAGTGCCAACAGGATGCTAGAACACGGCCAACATCAGTCATTATTATAAGATAAACTGAAGTTATTTAAGTTGTAATAATTTATTGGTTTATGTATTTATATTTTGATTGTGAGCTAAAAAGAATTCTAAAAAATATAGGTAGTCTATAAAGAGAAAAATAGTGTTGTCCACTACACCATTAAATTAGCTTGTGCAGATTTATTTAAACCTATCCATTTTGTGGGAGAAACAAATTATTATAGCTTATTTCTGCTATGGATTTGAATTTCACTCTAGAAATATAAGGCAATTATAATTTCACTGCTGGTTCTTACAATATCAGTGGGATTTGTTAAGGAATAAAGTACTACACATGTGACATAGGCACCTGTACAAGCTAGATAATAGATAGATAGATGGATGGATGGATGGATGGGTGGATGGGTGGATGATAGGTAGACAGACAGACAGACAGATAGAGACCATTTAATAAGGTCAGGAATCTGTCCCAAAGTAGATTACATAACAGATATATTTTTATTCCTGATAGGCAATTAAGAATCTGTTAATAGAAAATAGCCAATAGAAATAACTAATTAGGAAACTGGAATAACTTGCACATAACAGTGACTACTGAATGGAATCATTTTCTTGATTTGTATAATATGCTAAAATATGAAGCAATAAGCTGTGAAAGAAAAGTAGGTTTTGCCCACTATATGCCTGTATTATATCTTTACCTCTTATGATTAATCATTTGTAGGAACATATGCAATCTGCAAGGTCTTTTCTGATATTCCCAGTAAAAAAATTTTTTAAAGTTAACAAGGAAGCATTTAGCACCCTTGAACTAAATCAGAAACTATTGTTCTATTATTATGAATATGCAATATTCCAATTTCCAGTTAATGGATTAAGCAAAGACTCTTCTGAAATCTCTACTTTGCATTACTTCTTAATGCATTTTAATGGTAAATCTTAATTGCATATTTAACCACACTTAAGTTCCAGCTCTTCAATTGCAGTTTTCCCATATCTCAGTTTATAAACATTCTTCTTTCAAGAAGTATCTCCTGAATCATCAGTTTACTACTACATCTCTCTATGTGATGTCCAGTGTACCTAGCAGCGAAATCAGCATTTTTTTTCATTATTTTCTTAAATCAATCCTACTTGTTAGGAGAAGTTCAATTGAAATGATAGCATTTGTTGGCCAAATGGAAATCCATTGTAAAATAAATAGTAGGGAATAGATTTCAGCAGCAAGTTCAGCTGCAGAAAAGTAAGTTACTGGTGAAAAGACATATAAACAGAAAAGAAATTGCTATATTCTTCAAGTTATGTGCTTTATGTGTTTATTATAAACCACCAACAAACTTCAGGAGTCAGCAGTAAATATATCAAATTATCTTGAGACTGGGAGGGCATTGCAAGGTAGTCCAGATAAGAAGCACAGCTAGGAGCACTAACGCTGTATTTATTGTAAAGTTACATTAACAGAATCTTGCAAGCTTCAAAGCACTTTTCTATCAACTTAATTTTAAAGTCCAAGAACCAGGGAGTGTCTCTTCTCAGAAGTTTGCCTTTTCCTTTTGAGTTCAGGTGCCTCTCATCTCATCATTACCTAGTCTGTGGCTCCTCCTTCTGTCTCCCAAGGTAATTTGCATGTATCATTACAAACCTTGATGAACAGGAAGATGAGCTACAACCAAGATAATGGTCAGATCAAAGAAATTTGAATCTGAGGCAGATAATTTGAAAACATTGATCTAAATGATTTGACTTTTTGTAAAAACCAACAAACATGTGGCTATGCTTTACTCAACCATCTTAAGATGTAGTTGCAATTCTGAATTTTTACAAATTAGTAACAGTAGACTTTTTTTTCATGTTCACTGTTAAACCATTCCATTGTTTCCAGTACTTCAAGATGCAATAGGAGTCATTTTGCTAGGCCTGTCTATCAGTAATTGCTTTTTGAGTTCTTCGAAGATGCTGGTTATATCATTAGTGATAGCCTCTTTATGTCAATAACTGTTTTGATTACTTTCAATTCTTCTAAAAATTAGAGTGTTCTCCAATGATTTTGCCATTGCATTACAGTGTGTATCCAAAATAGTTAGGATGTAGCTTTATTATTTGTATTTCCAGTGATCAGTCTGGGTTTACTTCCTCTAATATTGAATGATTTGCCCTTCTTGTGGTCCAATAAATGCTCAGAAAATTTATCCAGTATCACAGTTGAAAGACATCATTTTTTTCTTTTTTCAATTTTTCTGTAGTATGTTAGAACTTGGAAAATTACAGTCTTAACAGTTACATAATTTTCCATCAGCAAGATGCCCCTGAACTTGAATATTTAGTCTGCCATATTATCCCAAACATCATCCCTTTGAATCTTTTGAGTTAAGGAAGATAAAATGTTTACTTTGACTTTTTCTTTGTCAATGTCAAGTTTTGACTGGAACAGCTTTACAAAACTGGTGGATAGTTAGGTACAATAGCTAAGAAGATTCATTTTTTAAACCCATGTTATTATTTCTCACCTGGGTTTATCAAAAACAGATCATGGCAGACAAGAGAGAAACATGCTCCTCTCACATTGCTGTTCTCCCATAACTGTTATTTTAAGGCATGCTATCCCAAATTCTGCTTGAGATTGTCGATCAGAAAGGTCAGCAGTTTGGTGGTTCGAATCACTAGTGCCGCATAACAGAATGAGCTCCGGTTACTTGTCCCAGCTTCTGCCAACCTAGCAGTTCAAAAGCATGTTAAAATGCAAATAGAAATATAGGGACCACTTTGGTGGGAAGGTAACAGCGTTCTGTGCATCTTCAGCATTTAGTCATGCTGGCCACATGACCACGGAGATGTCTTTGGACAGCACTGACTTTTCAAATTTTGTAATGGAGATGAGCACCACCCCCTAGAGCTGGAAACAACTAGCATGTATGTGAGAGGAGAACCTTTACCTTATCCCAAACTCAGAAGTAATATTGAGTCTCAATATTAATAACCATTGACTGATACATTGTCCATAATAAAGTCAAACTCTTTTGAAAGCTATCTAAGTTAGCAAGCATTGGAAAGATAACTGAGATATCATATCTAATATCTGCATATCTAATCTATTTTAAATGGATGTTTTGATCTATGATGATTCAGCTTTGTTATTTCTGGGGCATATCAAAGAAGTTATCACTTCACTATACAGACATTTCATTATATTACTGGCTGTACATGGAATATAATAGGACACAGACAGTGAAGGTCTCTACAGCCTTGAATGTAGGCTGGGCAGACAAAGAATAGAAGAATTAAAATTCTGTTTTTGCAGTGAGAAAGAATGAGTCACTCGGAGTCAAAAAACTGTAAAGTCAATTCTATGACAAACAACTACTGAGTGCATTCTTCGGCTTTAGCCTTAAATTATATATATTTTTTAAAGAGTCTAGACAAGGAAAGCTATCCAGAAAGTTAAATTGCATATCTGTGTATAGAGGGTCTATATAGATATATATTCTATACACCGGTACACATGTGCAAAGAAATATTTCTCTGTGTATGTATTTTTTCATGAGATTCCATTCTAGCCTAATATCCACAGATAATGAAATTGGAGATAACAAGACCTTGAAAAGATGTACACATATGCAAATGCCCATCTGCTATAAATACGTGAAAAGCTTTACAACCAATATTAAGGGCTGTCTCTTTTAGCAGTTTAGATATGTGAAGTGGCAGGTTATGGATCTGTCTGTCTGTCTGTCTGTCTGTCTGTCTGACGATCTATCAGCCAGCCAGCCAGCCAGCCAGCCAGCCAGCCAGCCAGCCAGCCTGACTGCCTGCCTGCCTGCCTGCCTGCCTGCCTGCCTGCCTATCTATCTATCTATCTATCTATCTATCTATCTATCTATCTATCTATCTATCTATCTATCTATCTATCTATCTATCTATCTATTCCTACAAATGCCATTATTCAGCGTAGATATGTCTTCATCCTCTAGAATAAGAGATTCATCTTGTTGAGTCAAATCAATCAGTCTTCAGTCAGGTAACCACTTCTTGAATAGGATGCTAAGTCTGGAGAACAAAAATTATGGCTGCCCAGAGTGGAACATGAAGGCACTGCAGTGTATGTGAATATATACTGTCACAATAAGAAAATAGCTAAGTAATGTCAAATAATCTGATTTGGGGATTTTTCAGAGATACTATGGGAACAGGTTCAATGCATAAAACCTCATTAAAACTATTAAGGCTTTTCTTGGCATAGACTATTAGTAATCATTCATTTTTAAACAAAAAATATTCTAATCTTTCCTGAGCTGATGGATTCAGTGTATGTCTGTAACGTAAGATTCTTTTTCCTTTTACTTGATATACATCTAATCATACAACAAGCATTCACATCACAGAAATATGTCTGAAAGACTGAGTTTTACTTGCAGTGACACCAGCTGAAACCTCACATTTGTTTTTGTCAAATCATTATGTATCTGCAACTTTGTCATTAATATGGGATTTTGCTCTTTGTGTGAGTGACACGCATTCTGTCAAGAAACCTCAAAGGTGTGCAAAATAGAAAATGGATCTTATTACCAAGGATCAATAAAATGGTCATGTTTGAAGTAGCATCTTGACATACATGGTAGAAGCTGAATGGTTTGCAAGGAGAAAAGGAGTTGGAGAAATTATGATGAATGGTTTTGGTATAAATTAGCTTTAGTAAGATTTTCTTTCTTTTGATTTCTTGCTTTTAACTTCTTTGGTCTCTACTCTCCATTATTTTTCTGGGCTTTGCATACAATTGCTTGTCTTTTTAGCATTTTTCTTAAATCAGAGATAAAAGATAAATATTAAATCTTCCTTTATATTAATGTTAAAGGCAAGAAAAAGAAAGTAATGTGAAGGAAAAAGTAATAAAAGTGCAAAAAGAAATACAAATAGAAAAGATACATAAAGAAGCAACTTCTGATCACTGGAGATTTTTAAGAAGAGACTGGACAATCACTTATCTGAAATGGTATAGAGTCTCCTGCTTGAGCAGGGGGTTAAGCTAGAAGACCGTCAGTATCTGTTCCAGCTCTATACTGATTGATTGATTGATTGATTGAAGATTGTTTACAACAGTTACAAATGGATCTTTTTCCCCCTCGTTAAAATTATATGCATACAGTGGCTTCGCTTGGAAACTAACTAAGGAGAGAAGCAACCTGTAAAGTCATGGAATCAATTATTAACCAATCCATCATCCTCCACTTAGAAACAAACAACCTACTCTCCAATAAACAATTTGGTTTTAGGAAAAAAAAACTATCCTGCAATCTGCAATTCTTACACTGCAAAAACATATGGACTACACAACTCTATCAGGGCAAAGCAATAGACGCAATCTACATAGACTTCTGTCAAGCCTTTGATTCAGTGATACACAACAAACTACTCCTAAAACTAAAGTCTTATGGTATCTCGGGACACCTGCATAACTGGATAGAAGCATTCCTCTCAAACAGACAACAAATGGTCAAAATTGGGAGCGTTCTATCAAATTATGTACCAGTCAACAGTGGTGTCCCCCAAGGCAGTGTTCTAGGACCAACTCTTCATACTCTGCATAAATGACCTCTGCGATCATATCAAGAGCAACTGCGTTCTCTTCGCTGCTGATGTAAAGCTATTCAACACCACAGACAATACTACTACCCTTCAAAAAGACCTTGACTATGTATCAGAAGGGTCAAACAAATGGCAACTTCAAATCTCAACAAATAAATTCTCTGTCCTACATACTGGCAAAAAAAAAAAAAAAAAATCAGAAAATAAAATACAGGCTGAATAGTCAAGACTTTGTTGATGATCCAAACTCTGTCAAGGATCTTGGAGTACTCGTCTCAAATGACCTAAGTGTTAGAGCCCACTGTAACTACATAGACAAAAAGGTGTTAAGAGTTGTTAACCTAATCTTATGTAGCTTTTTCTCTGGTAATATTACACTAATAACTAGAGCATACAAAACATTTGCTAGACCAATACTTGAATACAGCTCATCAGTCTGGAACCCACATTACATATCTGATATTAACACAGTTGAGAAAGTCCAGAAATATTTCACAAGAAGAGTTCTCCACTTGTCTACTCGTTGCAGAATTCCTTATGCCACCAGACTTGAAATTCTAGACCTAGAAAACCTAGAACTACGCCACCTTTGCTCTGATCTAAGTATAGTATATAAAATCATACATTACAATGTCCTACCTGTAAATGAATACTTCAGCTTCAACCATAACAACACAAGAGCACACAATAGATACAAACTCAAGGTTAATCGCACCAAACTTGATTGCAGGAAATACAACTTCAGCAACAGAGTGGTCAATGTCTGGAATAATCTTCCTGACTTTGTGGTTTCTTTCCCAAACCTCCAAAACTTTAACCTTAGACTGTCTACTATTGACCTCACCCCTTTCCTAAGAGGTCTCTAGGGGGCATGCATAAACTCACGAACATGCCTACTGTCCCTGTCCTATTGTTTCTTTTATTTTTCTTATATATATCCAAGTATTCATAACTATGTTTTTACTTATACCTATTATCTTGTAAGCAATTGACAAAAATAAATAAATAAATAAATAATAAACCTACAATTAAGGAGAAAATTCCTAACAGTGAGAACAATTAACCAGTGGAACAAGTTGCCTTTGCCCCATCACTGGAGGCTTTTAAGAAGAGATTAGACAGCCATTTGTCAGAAATAGTAGAGGTGTCCTGTGAGAACAAGGGGTTGGACTAGATGACCTCCAAGGTCCCTCTCAACTCTGTTACTGCTTTTCTAGAAAAGGAATAGTAATGAAGTTCTCAATTTGATCAGAACTCTCAGCTTCTGTATAAGGTCTCTCATCTGAATACCTCAATATGTATAATTTTAGATTTATACAGAAGAAAAAACAAAACAAAACTCAAGGTAATATGTATTGAAGCAGGCAATGTTTCTGAGAAACACAGCTTTGTTTACCCCCCCCTTCCCCCGCTAAAGTGATTTTTGGGCTCAAGCTTAATTGATGCACACCTATTGTAGAGAGTTGAAACAAGCAGATAAATATCCTGTTCAAAGACAGACTGGGTTCCTTCCTTCCTTCCTTCCTTCCTTCCTTCCTTCCTTCCTTCCTTCCTTCCTTCCTTCCTTCCTTCCTTCCTTCCTTCCTTCCTTCCTTCCTTCTTTCCGTTCTATTCATGCAAACCAAATATTCAGCAGTCCTTCATCTTCTCTCTATGCCAATGCTCTACTATTTTATAACTTGTCTTAATACTGAGTGGCTTATGAGGTCTTTTCTTTTCTTATTTTTCTTTCTTTTTCCTTTCTCACTTCTACTCTTTTTCTTTCTCACTTCTACTCTTTTACTTTAGCAGTCTTTACTGAAAAGATCTAGCTTGCATCTTGGTTCCTGAACAACAGAAGGATATGAATGGTGTGTACATACAGCACATGCATATATTCAGAGATGATCCAGCTATGGAGTACAGCTGTTGTTATACAACCTTTCCTTTTCCTGTTTTAGATGCTACAAGTTTAAAGGCTGTTGCAATGGAAAATACAGATGCTCATTTCCCTCATTTCACCCATTTGGGAAATTATTGGTTGTGATTAAACTCAGGACTATTTTCTTTTACTTCACCAAAGTTTCTAAATAATATAATTATTTCAAAAATCAAAACAAATAAATCAAAATCTAAAGAAAAAACAGGGAAAAAACAGAAGTAAAACTCAAATATTTCAAAACTATTGATTTAAGATACCAATGGATGACCATCAGAAAATGGGCTAGGTTTCCTACCAAAGGAATACAGCCAAAATTAGATCTAAAAATTATGTCAACAAAGTATCTTTAAAGCTGCCCTTTAAAGGACAATAGTGTTGCCAGAACAAATAACAAGTGTAGTGTTGACTGAAGAGAAAAATTTAGCATCACTGAACTAAGCACACCTTGCCACTTAGTTTGGTGACAGAAGGGATTTTCATAAAAGCAGCTGTCAGATCTCACTACCATTTAGTGTTTCAGTCCCTGATGTGTTAATCATTTATTATTAATTTATTTTATTTTAACTCATAAAAATGAGTCATAAAAATGTAAAACATGATCAAAAGGAACATAAAACTAGAATCGAATATTGATTGAGAAATAGCTGAGCTTAAAAGTAAAATTGCTTTTCATCTATATCACTTTGGCAACATATATCTGAATATTTGCCAGAAAGACATACCACTTCAGCAAGTTTATCAATATTTCTTGGATTGAAGCTGACCCTCACTTGAAGGGAAAGTCAGAACTGATCTGTAAATTCTTTGCCATAAACAAAACATTCATGGAATTTCACAGAAACATCATAGATTTCTAATAAAATTCCTACCATTTTTCTAGGACATCATGCTGGGATCACTGCAACGATTCTTTTTCTGAAGGAACTCAAACAAGAACTGTTGAGCTGGTTTTGCAATGGTCTTGTATAGAGACCAGTTCAGAATATACATCAGTCTTAATTGAATTCCAAATAAAAATAATCTGTTTCAGAGTCCATGAAAAGTTTCTATGAAGGCATCAAAGACTTCATGGATACTTTGGAACTTCTGGATGCTAAATATAGGCCACATGTTTGGAAAAAGAATACAATCAATGTTATGTCCTATCAAATATTGTAGAAAAGGAAGAGGAGTTGACTGACTGACTTTATTTTTATTCATATTTATATATCCCCCAATTTATATACAATAACCCTGTGAATCCTGGGCAGATTATAGCATAACAGTAAGCCAAGAGCTAATCACACTACACTTAAACCAGCCCAAAACAAAGCTCCTCCATACATCCTAGAGTGACATGTATGTGGAGAATTCTTGGGTCATCTTTTCAAATCATAGTCCTTTTCTCAGGTGAATTTTCATTTTTGGGGGACCATCCTATGAATGGTGTTTATATAACAGGATCACTGGATCTATCCATTTGCTGTTGTTTGTCCACAGTGTGTCCACAGGTGGCTGGTAATGCCTATATGGCCACAGAATGTTCTGCTACATGTCGGGCAGACATGTGTGGGCACCATTGTTGCAGTGTTTGCAGCTCTGGCTTTGCAGAGCACTCTCTTGTGCTATGGTTGTTCTCCTGTCTTCAAATGTCTGGCAGCCTTGGTGGATCAACGTGTGCCATGTTGAGCGATCTTTTTTCAGGGTTTCCCAGGAGGTGGTGTCGATATCCAAGGGCTTGAGAGAGGTTTTCTTTCAATGTGTCTTTGTATCGCTTCCTTTGTCCCCCATGCAATCACTTTCCTTGAGACAGCTCACCATAGAGGAGCTGTTTGGGGATGCGGTGGTCCTTGCATCCCAGCATAGGATGACTTGCCCAACATGCCTGGGCTTTCAATAGCAGGGTGTGAATTGATAGCAGGCCTGCT
Source organism: Pseudonaja textilis (assembly GCF_049901715.1). Classification (NCBI taxonomy): domain Eukaryota; kingdom Metazoa; phylum Chordata; class Lepidosauria; order Squamata; family Elapidae; genus Pseudonaja; species Pseudonaja textilis. The sequence continues at coordinate 17,561,505 of NC_141992.1, read as the reverse complement.
CTGGAGAGGACTTCTGTGTCTTGTCCTGCCATTGGAACCTCAGAGGTCTGTAGTGGCAGATCATGTAGCATGCCTCCTGTATACACTCCAAGTCTCACTGGCATACATCAAGGTAATTAGCACCACTGCTCAGTAGATTTTGAGCTTTGTAGCGAGGCTTATTCCATAGCAGTCCCACACATTGGTCAGTAGTCCACCAAATGAATTTTCATTTTTGGGGACTATCCTATGAATAGTGCTTATATAACAGGATCACTGGATCTATCCATTTACCTATCCATAATAAGTATTTATCCAAGCAGGCTGTGCACAAATATCTGCAACTGTGATCTAGTTCTATCCAAAATATGAAGTTGTTCTTCTAAACTTTTCTCCTTTTGAAAGTTATTTCATTTAACATTTCTTACAGTTAGTTCTTAAAGTTGTCTCAGTAGGTGAGAATATATAGAGGGCATTTCTCTGGGTTAAGAAGTTAAGTTGGATCAGGTTTTCTGAGTTGTAGGCTGGGCCGGAAAGCTGAAAACAAATTCCACAAGGCAATGGCAAACTATTTCCATACTGTGCTAAGAAAATTGCATAGATCTGTTCAGGCAAGTCATTGGATAGACTTATGGGCATCATTATCTTGACCACAATTTGCAACAGAAGGTATATTATGATTATAGTCTAGAGCATCTGGGGAGATGCAGTTCACAATATCACAATATGTATAAGTATTGCTATACTTGGCAAGTGAAAATGGGAGATTTGGATAGAACATTTTTAGTGTGGCTTTTATAAATTTAGGGTCAGTGACACCAAATGTACAAAATCTACAGACCGTTGATGCTCAATGCCTCAATTAATTTTTGTATGTATTTTATATGCATAACAGTTTCATTGAACTGCTCCCCAACACCTATTTTCAAAGGAAACACAATGAAAATGATAACAAGAAGGTGGGTTTTTTAAAATTACTCCTTGACAAATTCTTCAGTTGATGGCTGTATTAATTACACAAAGGACTCCACTTAAAAGTGGCAGTTATAACTCTTGATTCCAGGAGAGGGGAAAAAAGATTTTTTGTTTAATTAATTGCTAACAACACATCATCACATTCTCCAAAATTACAAAACAAGGTTATTGTTCACTGTGGGACCTGGCCAGTTTCAAATTAAAACTAAAAGCACCACTAAAAAGCTGTCAATGTCATTGCCCTGTTACCTAATTACTATGTTTGCTTGTTTTTAGTACAGACTCAGATTTTTACAAAGCACACTTGCCAAACTAATTTAGGAAACATATATTACATAGAGCAGGTAATTTTAACAGCATCACCCTAATTACTCTCTTTCATTGTTTGCATTTATTGGCTTAGGTTGCTGATGAGTGGCCTGGAGGCAAATCTTGCACTCCAGTTTCAGCTTAACCTTCCCGTTTGTCTCTATCTCCCTGTTTTCCCCCTTCTTTCCCTCCCCCTCTCCCACTTCCTTTTCTCAGGCTCATTAAGATGCAGAAAGATGCTGAGAGTAACAAAACTTACATTTCTTTCCCCTGAAGCATCATCTATCAGGCCATGTCCTTGGAGAACCAGGAGTAATTGCTAGGCAGGAGAACAAACAAATTGTAGCAAGTCACGTCCCATCTTTATTAATTTCATATATGGAGAATATATTGGATATACAGAAATGTCAAGCATATATTTGCTTATGAGGAAGGGAAACAAACCTGGCTACACTGGATGTCATGCCCATCTTTCTACAGAGTAATCTCTTCTCTCAAGTGTATACTTGAGTACAGTATTACCAGCAATATTACAGTTTTACCAGGGTCTCCTGCTTGAGCATGGGGTTGGACTAAAAGACCTCCAAGGTCCCTTCCAACTCTGTCATTCAGATGAAGAGATACAGTAATATCATTTAATTGAAGCTCTTTGCTAGGGTAGTAGAAGAAGATATGTAGAATTCTAGATATTCTAACAGAATGGCGAAGTCAGGAATGAAAGTGAGACAGTCTAAGATACATATCAGGCCCCACATTTATTTTTAGCCATGTTCCCTTTCATGGCTGAAACTTCTGTTTTGGACTTCTTTAAAAGGAAGATTCCACTCCCCTCTTTCCCACATCTATTCTGGGAGCTTTAACAAAAAAATCTTCTAGTTTTTTCATTAGTTCTGTCTTCTCCAACAGAACCGTATGTCTAGGAAAACAGTGAGTGACAGTACTGAAGGAGCTGGACTGACATTTGAGAGACACTGAAACACAGAAGACATGTCTTCATGTTGAATGTAGTTAAATCTCCCAATCCAAAGCAGACGAAGGACATCCTTTTAGCTGGTACGGTAGAATGGTCTGGTGAAAAATTTCAAAATTCTGGGAGAATTGGTAAAATGCCAGATAATTGGAGAAGGCCAGTGTTGTCTCTACCTCCAAAAGAAGGCAGGTGGGGAGATGATTCAGCAAAGTAAAGATCAATTAATCTGACACAGACATCTGTGAAGTTTCTAGAGTAATAATGCATCTGAAAGCACCCTGAACACAAAGAGAATTATGAGAAGTCAGCATGGATCTGTCAAGAATAAATATTCACAGGCTTATCTTCTTTCTCTCTCTTTAAAAAAAAAAAAATTAAATTAGATAGGCTTTTCACTAGTCTAGACTATGGAAATGCTATAGACATAATATACCTCCATTTCATGAGAGTTTTTAATAAAATGGTATCCTGATTAACAAGCTTGTTAAATGCAGGTTGGATGATATTAATTGGCTCAAATATCATATTCAAATACAGACTGTTATGTCCCTGGAACTTGCCAAAGTCCCCACCCAGGTCCGTTCATGCTGCGGGGGCATTTGCTGCCCCTCATTGGCTGGCTTCCCTCGACAGCCGGCTATAAAAGCCGGTTGCAGGGTTCGGTCAGCCGCTGTTCATTGTGAGCCTGCTCCAGGCAGGGCTAACACGTTCAGTCCTTATTTGCTTTAATAAAGTCTTGTTGCATCCATGCCCTGGCCTAGCCTCTCATTGCTCAATCTACAACACTGGCGACGAGGGTGGGATGGCTACCAGAGGCAATCCGCAACAGCTGAAGTCACTCAATTGCTGAGCCGCAGCCGCGCCGCCGGAGAGCTCGGTCAGCAAAAGCGAAAGGAAGAGCGTCTGTAGCCGCTCGGTTAGCAAGCTACAGGGAAAGTGAAGCGCTGCGAGCCGCAGCCGCTCAGCTCAAAAGGGCGCGAAACTCAAACGGCTGTCGTTTGAATTCGAGTCGGAGTACAGCGCGGTGCTGTCATTCCGGGAGTCTCTGACGCCAGCGCAGGGTGCGAGATTCAAATCACTGTCAGCGGCGGTCAGCCATTACCGCCTACGCTCTCCAGGAGCGCGAAATTCAAATAACGCTGCCAACGACCGTTGCAGCCTGAGCCATAGCGTAATCCAGAGAGAACAGAGAGATTCTGTGGAACCTCTCAAGAGCTGAAGTCACTAGCCTAACAAGAGCACAAAGGGTCATTTGTCGTCCCAGAGAGATCTCACAGCGGTGTAACCTGCAGAAGTTCACAACATGAACTCCAACCCAGCCTTCCCACCGTTCAAGCCTGATGAAGAAAAGTGGGAGTCATACAAAAATCGTTTTAACCACTACATCGATGCCATTGGTCTGGCTGATGCTGGGGAGCACAGAAAGAAGTCATTCTTCCTCAGTTATTGCGGAGCCATCATTTTTGATACCGCCACAGCACTCGTTGCTCCACGTGAGTTAAAGAATGTTCCCTGGGCAGAATTGCTGGAGATCCTCACCAATCATTATTCCCCCAGGCCCTCACAGATCGCGAGGCGTTTCACCTTCCGGATGAGGAAGCAAGCTGAAAAGGAAACCGTCAACCAGTACATGGCCGCCTTGAGGACTGCAGCTCTCCACTGCGGGTTCGGGAACTACTTAGATGACATGCTCCTCGACCAGCTCGTCTGCGGGGTCAAGGACCTTCACCTCCAAAGGCTACTGCTTGCCAGGAAGGATCTCAACCTCTCCCAGGCCGTTGAGGAAGCCTTGGCTGCAGAACTGGCGACCCAGTCAGCCACCGAGATTCAAGGTCCCGTTCCCAAACAAAGCTGTGCCACCATCCACTCAGAAGAGGTGGTCAACGAAGATGATCCCAACGATCAAACAGACATCCACCTCCTCGCTCATGCCAAACAACCACAGGTAGGAACCAGGCAAGAAAGGAGCAGTGCACCCAAACACATCATCCTGTGCCTATCCTGTGGTGGACCTCACTCGAGAGCTTCGTGCAAGTTCAAAGGTGCCACCTGCAACAATTGCCACAAAAAAGGCCACATCGCCAGAGTCTGCCAGGCCGCACACAACTCAGCACAAAAGGTTCCTTCCTTTTCCCATTCTGGACCCCAAAGGCAAGTACTAAATTGTCACACTTGCTACCATGCTAACCACACCTGTCATTCTATTAGTAAAATCACACTCTCCATTTTATTAGAAGGTAAACCTTGTCGTATGGAGGTTGACACGGGGTCAGCGCTCTCAATCATCTCTTGGAGCACTCTCAAGAAAATCCAGCCCAGACTATCCAGAAACCAGCTCCAGAAGTGCCAGCTCACCTTGAGGGACTATCAAGGGAAGGACATTCCAGTACTCGGCAAAGGCAAGTTCCTTGTTAATTTTAAAGCTTTCAAAGGCCACCTGCCTCTAGTGGTAGTTAACGGCAACCTCCCTAATCTCTTGGGGCTTGATTGGTTCCCCTACCTCAGCCTAGGGTTAACAGGAGTCCATGCTGTCTCAGCTTCTGACACTGACTCCTTATTCACTGACTACTCAGACGTATTCAGCGATGAGTTGGGGTGTTATAACGGTACTCCCATCTCATTTGCAGTTGACCCCCAAGCAGTTCCAGTCCGGCTGAAACCTCGTAGAGTCCCATTCGCCATTCGGCCTAAACTGGACACGGAACTGGATAAATTATTAAAGCAAGGGGTCATTGAGCCAACAGACTTCGCCAAATGGGAGACGCCACTTGTCACACCCCTTAAAAAGGACGGCAGTCTGAGAATTTGTTCGGATTACAAAACAACAATTAACCACTTTCTACAAGTTAGCGCTTACCCAGTCCCGGTCATTCAACATTTATTGCACACTTTTGAGCCTGGCAACATTTTTGCCAAATTGGACATGTCACAAGCGTATCAACAGTTCCCTGTTGACAACCAAACAGCCGAATTACAAACTATTGTGACCCACAGGGGTGCCTTCCAGTGCAGGCGTCTCCAGTTTGGCGTAAGTGTTGCCCCTGGCATCTTCCGATCCCTCATGGAGCGTATACTTCAGGGCCTCCCTGGCGTAGTACCCTACTTCGACGACATATTGGTCTCGGCCAGGGACAGGCCCCAACTCTTCCAGAGAGTCAGAGCAGTGTTAGACAGGTTCAGACAGCATGGCCTCAAATTAAAAAGGGAGAAATGTGCCATTGCCACTAGACAGGTGGACTTTCTGGGCTATAGAATTGATGCCTCAGGCATTCACCCCCTAGAATCCAAAGTCAAGGCAATCCATGAGGCACCCACACCAACCACTAAAGCCGAGCTACAAGCCTTTTTGGGATTATTGAACTTCTATGCGTCATTCCTACCTCACAAAGCATCAGTAGCAGAGCCTTTACACAGGCTCTTAGATAAAAAATCACCTTGGCACTGGGGACACAAGGAAGACACCGCTTTTCGCGCAGTCAAATCACTGCTCACATCAGACGCGGTCCTTATTCAATTTGACCCACATCTCCCATTAGTACTAGCAGCGGATGCATCCCCTTTGGGATTGGAGCTGTCTTAAGCCACAGACTACCCAACGGCCCGAGGCACCAATCGCTTTTCCAGAACGCTCTCAGCAACAGAGCGTAACTATAGTCAAATTGACAAGGAGGCTTTAGCCGCAGTGGCAGCGGTAAAGAAATTTCATGAATTCCTTTTTGGCCACAACTTCGAACTAATCACGGACCACAAGCCTCTCCTGGGTCTTCTATCCGGAGACAAGCAGACTCCCCAAGTGTTGTCTCCCAGAATGACGAGGTGGACCTTGTTCCTGGTGGCATACTCGTACAAGCTCATCCACCGCCCAGGAAAAACGTTAAGCCACGCAGACGCCCTCAGCCGCTGCCCCCTGCCAGCTCCAGCTGAGGATCCGGCCCCGGTCCATGCCATCTTTGATGTCACCGAGCTCGACCTTCCTGTCACCGCCCTCGACATTGCCACCAAATCCAAGAAGGACAAAACAATCGCCCAGGTACTGGACTGGGTGAGGAGGGGGTGGCCGGGCACTAACCTCGCAACCGAATTCACACCTTTTAAGACCCGTCAACAGGAACTATCTAGCTTGCAGGGCTGCCTGTTGTGGGGCACCAGAGTTGTCATTCCGGCCTCGCTTCGCACACCAGTCTTAGAGGCACTACACGAGGGCCACCCGGGCATCGTCCGGATGAAGGCGTTGGCTCGGAGTTACGTCTGGTGGCCTGGCTTGGACGACGACATCGTCAAGTGGGTAAGCTCCTGCCAACCCTGTCAGGAATCCAGACCATCCCCTCCAGTCACCACCCCCACAAAGTGGGAGAGCGCCAACGCGCCTTGGTCAAGGCTACACATTGACTTAGCGGGTCCAATACACGGCAAAACCTTCTTGGTGGTCGTAGATTCATACTCTAAATGGATCGATGTGGCCCAACTATCCACGACCACCACGCAAGCGGTTACCAAGGCCTTGACCCGCCTATTCGTGACACACGGGCTACCAGATACTATAGTTTCGGATAATGGCCCCCAGTTTGCTTCAACAGAATTCAGCCGCTTTGCCACCAATCTTGGCATCCGACACATCTTCACGGCCCCCTTTCATCCTGCCAGCAACGGATTGGCGGAGAGAGCCATTAGGTCCACAAAAGAAGCGTTAGCCAGATTCAGCAAAGAAGACTGGCATCACAGACTCTCCCGCTTCTTACTAAGCCAACACTCAACCCCTTGCATGGTCACCAACAAATCCCCAGCTGAACTTCTGATGGGTAGACGCCTAAGAACTGTATTGGATAGGCTCCACCCTCACTATTGCCCTGACACCCCTCTTGCTTCAATGACGGGGGTCAGAGATTTTGTCTTGCAGGAACATGTCTTTGCAAGGAACTATGCCGGAGACCCACTTTGGATTCCAGGAGAGATTGTAGCCATCACCGGTCCCAGGTCGTACCGAGTCCAGCTGGAAGACGGCCGCATCTGGAGAAGGCACCTGGACCAGCTAAGGAAGCGACAGGGCACCCTCACCAGTGCCGGATCGTGGGCACAGGTCAGCCCCCAGGTGCCTCACCAAACCCTCATCGAAGACCATTCCAGAGGCTCTTCGCCACCATCACCCGAGCCGAGGAAGCAGGCAGTAGACCGGGACTGCCCGATGGGTCCTCCGCCTGAACCATCTGATGGGGCCACGACATCGCCGGCCAGAAGCACTTCACCGGTACCAGCGCAGACCCCCGAGCGAGTTTGCACCCCATCACCAACCCTACCTGTTTCTTCGAACTCCGAGACACTTGGTAACTCGCTTGAGTTATGATGCTCAGGGCGCCAGCACAGACCACCCGCTTATTTAAATGACTATGCGTGTTCGCATCTGGGGGGAAGGGGTGTTATGTCCCTGGAACTTGCCAAAGTCCCCACCCAGGTCCGTTCATGCTGCGGGGGCGTTTGCTGCCCCTCATTGGCTGGCTTCCCTCGACAGCCGGCTATAAAAGCCGGTTGCAGGGTTCGGTCAGCCGCTGTTCGTTGTGAGCCTGCTCCAGGCAGGGCTAACACGTTCAGTCCTTATTTGCTTTAATAAAGTCTTGTTGCATCCATGCCCTGGTCTAGCCTCTCATTGCTCAATCTACAACACAGACTATCAAAGTAAGGTGTTTATAAGATCAGCCATGGATCCTCTGGTTTTCATTATTTACATTAATTCTGTTGTAAGAAAAAAATGGAAATAAGCAATGTCTGTCCTAAATTATTTTAAATATGCTAAGATTACATTTTGTTTCTTGGATTCTTGCAACCCTTTTACATTGACAAATAACTTCATCCATAAATTTTATTATAATTGTTCTCCAAATACCAATTAATGTTATGATTTGTTCTATTTAACAAATCATTATAATTAACTTTTCTATGTTTAAACATTTAAGATATTTTCTAGTCTTGCTCACAGATGCTCTTCATAGACTCAGTTTAACATTCAAATAATTTTCTATTATATACATGTACACATGAATATAGAAAAACATAATTATGTGTCTAATTTTTTTTTAAAAAACCAACATTAATAAAGATATTTTTAAAAGTGCTAAAAGAAATGTATGAGAATAAAAGCAAGAAAAATGAACTTCATGACTTCCAGAAATGAACTTCATGACTTCTCCATAACTGTGAGAGGGATCTTGGAGTCTTAGTGGACAACCAGTTTTATATGAGCTAGCAGTGTGCTGCAGCAGCCAAAAAAGCCAATGCAATCCTAAATTGCATTAACAGAGGGATACAATCAAGATCAAGTGAAGTACTAATATCATTCTATAAAGCCTTAGTGTGATCACATCTAAGATACTGCATCCAGTTTTGGTCACCACACTATAAAAAGATGTTATACTCTATAAAAGATGCAGAGAAGAGCAAGCAAGATTCTGAGGTGACTAGAGGCTAAAACATGAAGAACAGTTACAGGAACTGGGCATGGCTAGTCTAGTGAAGAGAAGGACCAGGGAAGACATGATAGCAGTGTTCCAATATTTGAGGGGCTGCCACAGAGAGGAAGGGGTCAAAGTATTTTCCCCAAAGGAGATGGTATGATGATTTTGTCTTGCTTCATACAGTGAAAATCACACAACAGTTCCAGATATTACAAGGTGAAAAAAATGTACTGTGTGTTAAAAATAGCCTATATACTCTATCTTGAATATAGTCAAAACATAAACACAGAGGAGTATAATAGAGGCATTTTTTTTAATTGGAGCTTTTTACAACAGAATTGTAGGCAAACTCAGACTTCTCCCACATCAGATTCCATAAAAAAGCAACCCAGTAAGATTTGTTCATCAGCAGATTTTAAAGATAGACTAAAGGCCTCTGCATTTGCAGGATTACCTGTGGATGTGATCTTGATAATTAATGCAAAATAGAGCTGGAAGATGACTGAAGTTATATTGATCTGAAGAGGATCTACCGCTTTGATAAACATCTTCCTTTTTCCTGCAACCTCTTTGGTGAAATCAGGATAAATTGGCATCTTGCTTTCACTAGAACTCCACTTCAAAGGTTCACTATTCCTGGAAAAATAGGCATAAACATGACACAGACATCTCCTGTGATAGCATAATAATGATAGTTCTGGTCTTCCTTCTTGTTAAAGGAATTTTAATCACATGGTGGTTCCTTAACTGGAAAAGCCACCCCCAAAGTAAGCTTTCTGAAAAAAAATTTCTCCATAAATTCAATCATGTTTGATTGACTTAGGGGATCATCAATATCAATCACATGAACGTTTTGCTGTGCAGCTGTACTAAGTAATTCATTTATCCAAAATATTATGACTGGCTTAAGTAATTGCTTCATGGGTAGACAATTGTTCCTTATAGCAACCTCCCCCCCACCCCACCCCTTGCATCAGTTTTAAATTATATTTGAGCTCTGCCAGATTTTGTTGGATTGGCTTGAAGACACATACCTGGGTCAGGATCTCTTTTAACAGAGTAGTAGAAGAATCTTCTTCAATCAATCAATCAGAATAGACCTGGAAGGGGACTTGGATGTCTTCCAGTCCAATCAAACAGTAAACCCTATACAATTTCAGACAAGTGGCTATCCACTCTCCCCTTAAAAGCCTCCAGTGTTGAAGCACCCAAAACTTCTGAAGGCAAGCTTTTCCACTGGTTAATTGTTCTTACTGATTCTGTTTAATTCCAGCTTGCTTCTCACCTGCCCTCTGGTGTTTTGGAAAATAAGTTGATCCCCTCTTTTTTGTACAGCCCTTCAAATATTGGAATACTGCTATCATGTTACCCCTAGGCCTTCTCTCTAGATTGGTCATACTCCATTCTTCATATGTTTTAGTCTCCAGGCCTTTAATTTATGCCTGGCTCACAGATAGTGGTGCACTTGACATTAAACCATGTTAACTTAGACATAGTTGCCATTTTAATAAAAAGCAATTTTTTTAAAAAAGCAAATTTTAATAAAAAGCAAATTTTTAATTAAAAGCAATTTATTTATATTTCTTATTTCTTAAAACAAAAAAAACCCATCTCCCCCAGAGAGAGTCTCAATAAAATTGAACATTAAAATCTGAACAATTTAAGACTTTCAAATTATAAAACAACATTGTAAACATTTCCAAAAAAAATGAAGAAAAATGAGGAATTCCAAGATGGAAGATTAATGGATGTTAATACAGGGAAGGAGGTGGTGATTCTCAAGTCCTCTATGCCTCTCACTCAAGGCTACATATTCAGGCTTTGATCTTTTTCCAGAAGGCCAAAAAATTCAGGGCTTTCTTCACCTCTGAGAGCAAGATGTTTCACAGTGCAGGGACAGGGGTACAGAAGACCCTCTTTCTAGACCCTGCCAATTGAAATTCTTTGATTGATGGGGTCTGCAGCATACCTTCCCTGCCTATAACAATAATTGTATAATAATATGCAACAAAAAGTTTTATTTATGCAATAGTGAAATTCCTCATCCACAGCCAAAGTTTGAAAACACTTTAATCAAGAGAGAGAGGAGAGATGTGACTCATTGTGGCATTCTAAACAGAACATGCCATAACTGATGCATTAATATAATTATCTCTGTCAGGCTTTTCCCTGCATCAATCCTACAGCCTCTGTATGTATAAGGAAAGGCCTAAGCTGCACTTTTAGAGGGGAGTTGCTATATCTATACTTATTTTACATACTTCTGGCAAACTTCTGAAATCTGATATGAGTTTTTGTGTACTTTCTTCCTTGGGGCTCTAAACCGAACAGATGGCTTTAGAGATTTCCTTGTAATCTCTTCCAGTTCTCTTCCTTGGGCACTACAAGTACAAGACTTTATGTGGAAAACAAACTTTTCTCTATCACAATGGTATTGTTGATTTTGGATTAGAGCTTTACCCTGATGAACCATAGCTGAACTAAAAAATCATAATGCAGGATTGCTATGTAAGGTTCTTCACACACTGCTTGCAAAACTCTGAGGAGTTACACACACATACACACACACACACACACACACACTTCACCATCATGTTTGAAAAAGGGAAAAGTACCCAAAGGAAATATGAAGCCTACTGATTTTTGGTTTTACCAAATTTCTGATTTGATCAAGTACTTCGCTGAACTTCTATGTATATATACTTGACATATACATTGCCCTCCTGAACCATAACTTATATTGTAGGTTGCATTAGGATTTATTTACAAATGTCATTTTATTCAATAAAATGAAAGTAGATTGAATGAAGCATTCTCCAGTTGAAAGAATGTTGTTCTCAATCTCTTGCATGGTTCTCCTAAAACAACATTTCTGGTCAACTTCCCTTGCCTAACAATGATAACAGTAAGTGATAGAAGTGGCCTTGTTACAACAACCAATGCAGCAAGATTTTCTGAACACAATACTCCTATTAAAAAAAAATTGTTCAGGTTAAAGCTACATATTACAATGCTTGGCAGACAGGAACCTTGGCTTTAACAGCTTAAGAGAACTGTTATATGTTGCTGATGAATAAGACCAATGATAGCCTACATTATAAAACCTTTGTTTCTTTTCTTAAGAAAGCCTTGGGAAAAATAATGAAAGAAAATACTGTACTGGCTGAGTGGTGTGTCGTGAGAATAACACAGACAGTTTTATTTTTTATTTTTAGTTTTAATAACCTTTGTGACTTTTTGTTGGTGCTCTGGCTTTTGTTGTATTCATCATGGCCTGCTAAACTTGACAGGAGACTCAGCCTTGATAGCTAGTAATGAGATTAATCTTGAGGAGAGTCCCAATATTGACTAATTTCAAGAAACCAAATCCAACACTGCCAGTATAGAACAGCTGGATCCCAACTGGAATGGAATGGAATGGAATGGAATGGAATAGAATAGAATAGAATAGAATAGAATAGAATAGAATAGAATAGAATAGAATAGAATAGAATAGAATAGAATAGAATAGAATAGAATAGAATAGTTGGGAGGAACCTTGGAGGTCTTCTTGTCCAATCTCTTGCTCAGGCAGGAAGCCCTATACCATTTCAGACAAATGTTGTCCAAACTCTCTCTGTGTCAAAAGATTGAAGGATGCTGAGGTATACATTTGCAAGACAGTATTTTCAGGGAATAAAGATCAATGCTGATTCTGGGTGGGCTTGAGTTCTGGATAAAGATGATGAGCCAACTGTAAGAAGGAAGAGATTCATATCCCCTGTGGTTTCTGGAATAAAGTTCATCATCAGATGAACCCATTGCCATGAATAGCATCTTCACTGTGTATACTACAGTTAAATGCTGGATCCATTGCCTCAAACTTATGGCTGTGTACTTGGATCCAACATATTCCCGGCTGTCATGATTCATGATGCAAAAAGCACAACTTAGTACTCAAATCAGATATAGAGATGGAAATATGTAAAAATGGCATTTGTATCATGACCTCAAATTGTGCATAGACCTCTAGTCTTGATTGACTCTTCTCATTTGTAACTCTCTTGCTACTTTGGTTGACTGCTGGATTTTGCCTTTGCTTCATACCCTGTGGCTGTTGTTAAACTTTGTGTCTGCTTTGGTTTTTGACCATTAATTTTACTCAGCTGAAAGGAAATGCAAGTTTAGCACGTTCAAGCACAGGTACTCTTCTGTAGGGATAGGACATTATGATGCAAATTAAAGCCAAGGGTGTCTTTGTGGAAGCCAGATATGAAGTTAGCAAAGATATGCCAATTCTGCTTTTTCCTTATCTTACATGCACAATACATAGGTCTCAGGCATAGGTCACTTGTCTGGGAATAAATGTTATTGAATGAGGTAGCTTCATTAACCTACTGACATGCATCCTCTAGTGTTGCAAATGACTTTTGATTACTCATCATCAGCCTGTGTGCTGAATGATTGAATTAACTTTTTTCCTTCTTCTTCTTTCCATCCAAGTGATTAATGCTGTTTTGCAATATTTGTATGTGCAAGGACCCTTGAATAATGAAATAAATTTCCTTGTTAGCATGTGAACATTCCATTTCATTAAACCCAAGCATGGCATGTTTTCATGAAGAGATGCATGCCTTTCACTTCCTTGATAAGAAATGTTGCTTAAGCTGTAGTCATTGTAAATTAGAACTGACAATAAAGTTATCAAAGAAGTGGAAAACTCCTGACTTTTAGGTTCAACCATCAACAGTGAAGGAACGCAGTCAGGAAATATGTCCCAGAGTTCCACTTAGTAGAGCAGCCACAAAAGCCTTAGGAAAAAATATTCAAATGTTGTCATGTCCCTATGCCTACAAAAATCAGAATTTGTATTCTGAAGGTACAATCATGCTCTTTTCTATGACACTCTATGGAAGCAAAACTTGAAGAAGTAGGATTGGAGAATTATTGATGATTTTGAACTTTGGTGTTAGGAAAGAATCCAGAAAATACTGTGAACAGCCAAGAAAACAAGTGAATGGCTCATTAACAAATTAACCCAGAGTTATCACAAATAACCAGGCTCAAATTATCCTACTTTGGACATATTATGCAAAGATCTAATTTTCTGGAAAAGGCTTTGTTGCTGGGAAAGGTAAAAGGAAAGAGAAGGAGAGAATGATCAGTAACAAGGAGGGTAGATTCAATTCCAGTAGTGATGAGTGTTAATGGAAGACTTGAAAAAACAAGTTAGGGATAGATCCTTATCCCAAAGATGCTTTTTTCAAATATTCTGAACTGAAGAAGCTTCTTTGATGAGAAGCAAAATGTCTTCAGAGAAAAACCAGAAAGTCCAGCTTCCTTTTAAAAAAAGCACTTTTGGCACAACCTGAACCTGACCTGAATGATTGACAATATCCATAGATAGATAGATCCTAATAGAGAAAATATGGTTGCTAGGAGTTGACAATGACTTGATGGTACATCATCACAATCATATAGTGAGAACAATTAACCAGTGGGAACTCAGAAGTTGTAGGTGCTTCATCACTGGAGGTTTTAAAAAAAAAGACTGGACAACCACTTGTCTGAAATGTTATAGGGTCTCCTGCTTGAGCAAGAGGTTGAACTAGAAGATCTCCAAGGTCCCTTCCAGCTCTATTCTGAATTCTGAATATTGTAGATGCATTAACTCAAGTACTGTGAAATCCCTGTAGTTTTGCAACTTTAGATTTCTCAAACTGAGTGTTTGGGGAAATTTCTGTTTCCATCTATTATTCTGTGCATGAAGCAAAGTCACAACAATAAAACATAGGAAGAAGAAAATAATTTGAAGTGTTGTTCTCTGAACAGAACTTGTTGGTTGGTATTTGGTCTGTTTTTCTTGCTATGATCATAAGCTCTTTGGTGGTGTCTAAAGTTTTTGATGTTCTTAAGCTGTGACACACCTAATATTTATTGTTCAGACTTTAGTATTGCTTTGATTGGGACATTTGTTTTTTTAAAGCCAATGTCATTTGGCTTGGATTGACTAGTGAATCATGGATTTATTATTTGCCTGTGTATTCTTATGGAGCTGATAAAAATGATTGGGGCAGCTGTAAGTTCCAGGTACTTTAAAACAGCCTTCCAGCCCTGTTTTATGTGCCATTTATGGTCATTCATTTTCCAGCACATCAAGAAAGTGAAAATCTTTTTTCCAAAGTACAGAAGTTATTGGTTGTCTAGGGGGAAATAATAAGATCTATTTTCCCCTTTATATATATATGCCCATGCACACACTATTTCTATGTATAAATTAAGACATATCCTAAACAATCTCATTTACAAGTAGGGACATTATATATCCTGGCTCAAAAACAGAACTCCCAGTAGTCTATCAAACATGAAGCAGCTGTTATAGTTTATAGTTCTTTAGATTGGATTTTAATTTATTGGGATTTTTGTGCTGTTTTTGTACTCAGTGCCATTTCTATCTTTACTGACACACTTTATTTCTTGATTTGTCCACTTTGCCACTGAATCCTGAAGTGATGATGATTTCCATAATTCTATTGATGATTCTCTGTTATTTACCCAACAAGATTCTAGTAAACAAATCATGTGAATGTTTAAGCACAATGTTGAAGGCCTAGCTATGCCATTGGAAATATGAGTTTGATATTCAGAACTGGTTACAAAAGAATGAAGTTTGAGAAAATGTTTCATTAGCTGGGTCTTTCTGAAAATAAAGGTTTTCCCTACTTAGGACCATAGATCACAAGCTTAATGAGCAGAGGATAGAGCATGAAGTAGAAGCTGGAAGCTGGATGAAAGTTTATGAAATTAAATCTCACAGACTAAACAATTAGGGATTAGGCAACAGGTATTCGCATCTTTGCTCTATGGAAAATTAGAAATAAAGTTCTTCCCATCACATACACACCCTCCATCGCAAAGTCCTTTGAGTGATTTCCAAGCAATAGAATTTTTCCAAATCATTCCAGTCCTGGCACAGGAGATATCCCATGTCATGACTTTAGATTTCACAGTTCAGGTAGCTCGATCTTTACCCTTTTTGAATGTGTTATCCAGTTGGATATTACTGCATGACTCAATTTTTATTTTTATTTTTTTGGTGAGCTAAAATGTGGACAAGTTGCTTGGTAAGGTGCAATCAACTGTTTAACTCAATATTTATTTCTTGAAGCAGATCCACGGTGGTATTCAGCAGGTTCTGGCCAGCTCTGGAGAACCGGAAATGGAAAATTTTATTAGTTTGGAGAACTAACAAATACCACCTCTGACTGGCCCGCCCCCATATATTCTCTGCCTCCCAAGTCCCAGCTGATCGGCTGGGTATTCTTTTGTTTCCCTGCACAGGAGAATGGATCTGGAAAGCAGGTTAGTGGGGTGGGGAGGAAATGAGGATTTTGCAGTATATCCTTCCCCTGCCATGCCCACCAAGCCACACCCACCAAGCCATGCCCACAGAACTGATAGTACAAAATTTTGAATCCCACCACTGGGCAGATAGTATCTAATAGTGAGAGAAAGACCAGGAAATCAGAAAATCTACTATTAATAGGAAGCAGTTAACTTTAATTGCACCCTCTTACAAACCTGCCAGAGTTTTAAGATCTACAAAGAACATTTTGTTCAAAAACACCCCTGAGGAAAGAGGTTCCTCTATTTAGCACATTCCTTGATCATGAATTGACCCTATTTTCTCACCATTTTGAAAATCTGTAAAGTTGTAGCTTTGTTTTCTCATTTTTCCTTGCTAATTGTTCAATACTAAAGCCTCAATGGGTTGCTACACTAAGTATAGTCTAACATGTTAGCACTTGGAGGAAAAACCACAGGAGAATGACAAGTCTTCAGAAGAAAGCCCTTGCAAACCACTTGGGGGTACTACCAAGATGCGCCCATGCAATTATTAGGAAACCTGCTTGACTGAAGACTTTTTAGTACTAATAATATTTAGTGTGCATTTCAAAAATGTCAGCTGAGCAGAAAATGTGGGGATATAAACAAAGCATAACATTTTTTTCTCTTAATGTGGGGAAACGTCTTTGAGTTAAAAAAAAATCTTTTTTTTTCCTAACCATTCAGCCAATATTTCTGCAATCAAATGTTCCAATTCTTCATTTTTTGCTTCAGCCACATTCTGGAACCTTAAATACGCCATTGCTTTGTCCATCTCGAGGTGAACCAGTGAGTCTTCCGTTTCTCTAAGTACATTTTAGGGTTAGGGTTAGGGTTAGAGAGTAGAACAACACGCATGGAGACTAACTTTGAAAGGATGGATGAGGAATTTAAAAAAAAGAGTTAAAAAAAAATCTTAACAACATTGCATGATGAGTGCACATCCTCTTATTGTGTTAGCTATTCAAATAATAGTTCCTTTCTTGTCATGGTACTCCGATACGTGACAATGTTCTGCAGGTAAGTACATAAACTTAGATAATAGGGCTATGCATACTTTGAGAATAGTTTTGAGGAAGTGTTTCAGATCTCAGGCGCGCACAGCACTTTCTGCTATTCATTGAAGCACTCCTGCCTCTGAAAAAAGATGTTGCTTTTTAAAACTCTTTAATTAGACCAGCCTCTCTCTCTCTCTTTTTTTTCCCCCAGCTTGCACAGAGGGGGCTGCATCAGTGGTGGGATGCTGCCTGTGTAACAACTGGTTTGCTAATTGTGCACTTCACACACGCTTTGTGAGCTCTGCGTGTATGTGAACAGCTTTCAAAATTACTTACCTTCAATTTTACTTTGGGGAAGTAACACAGCTGAAGTGCAGCAATCCGCTCTGCCATGTGAATCAGCTGAGCATATATCAAATGACCTAAGCACCAGAGCTCACTGCAACAGTATTGCCAAAAAGGCTTTAAGAGTTGCAAATCTAATTTTACAAAGCTTCTCCTCTGGTAATACTGATTTGCAAACTCGGGCATTCAAAACCTTTGCTTGACCAATACTTGAATACAGCTCTGCTGCCTGGAATCCACACTGTGTATCAGACATAAATACAATTAAGCAAGTCCAGAAGCATTTTACCAGAAGAGTACTACATTCTTCTATTTGCAACAGAATACCCTACAGCACCAGCCTGAGATTCCAGGCTTAGACAACCTTGAACTACGCCGGCTAAGATTGGACTTAAGCATAGTACATAAAATCACATGTTACAACATCTTAATGAATATTTAATGAATTATTAAATAGTTAATGAATATTTTAGCTTTAACCACAACAACACGAGCACGCAACAGATATAAACTTAATGTAAACCACTCCAAACTTGATTGCAGGAAGTATGATTTCAGCAACAGAGTGATCAATGTCTGGGACTCACTACCTGATTGTCAGTTGCTCAAACCCCACTCCTTTACCTTCAACTAACCTCTATTGACCTCACCTCATTCCTAAGAGGTCTGTAAGGGGCATGCATAAGCGCACAATTGTGCCTACTGTCCCTGTCCTATTGTCCCCAATTATCAGTTCCTATTTCTTATATTTAAACTTATGTTTATTCTTATTTCTACTGTATTGTAAGCTTTTGACAAAATTAATGAATAAAATAAAATAAATAAAAAAATAAAAAATAAATAAATAAATAAAAAGATATATAGGTGAGTACAGCACAGGGGCGGGTGGGCGGACCTGCATGATCATCGGAGCCAACCAGTTTGGAGCCAGCTGATCATCGGAACTAGGGGTTGCCCAAACTGGTCCAAACCAGCAGAATCCCACCCCTGGGCTGCATTAATGAACAATTATTCATTCAGAAATTTGTGAAGCACATATTCAGACCTTTCCAGGAGATGGCATATCAATTTGGTATCAAATCTTAATGATCTAAATTTCTCTCTCAGATGATCTGTCCTAAACCTGGCTCTTCAGATCTTCCAATGGTACATCTTAAGCCAGGGGCATTTCAGGAGAGTAGGACTAGTGTTTTTTTAAAAAAATAAAGAAGCAATATTATGTAAGTCTCATTCCTTTTTATCAATGTAAAGTTCAAAAATCCAAAATGAGTCATGGTGGTGTAGTGGTAAGAAAGCAGTATTGCAGGGCAACTCTGCTCAGTTTGAACCTGACTGGTTCAAGGTTGACACAGCCTACCATCCTTCCAAGGTTGGTAAAAGGATTCTTGAGGGCAATGTGCTGACTCTGTAAACCACTTAGAGAGTGCTGTAAAGCACTATGAAGCAGTATATAAGTGGGATGACCTGGGGCATGGCACAAAGGCAACACAGTCAGATAATCAGTAGGAGTCCCTTTATTAGCTCCAACTTTGCCCCCAATGTCCTGGTTACCTTCTGGCTGGAGAAAAACTCTCCCAGGAACAGCCTTTGCCTGCAGAGAATCAAGTCCAAAACGTGGTCCACAAAAATTGTAACTATACTTCTAATCAAGGCAAAATGACATAATTAGTCTGACAGGACAGGAGCAAGAATTCCAGATGTGAAGGCATGGCAATAACTCAACACAGTTGGGAAGATGCCAGGACCCCACATAAGCAAAGTCAACACAAGATAAACTCATGTTTTCTCCCAGCAGCTGCTGCACTCAGCATGCATTTCTTTTAAACTCTCTTCCCAGTTGTGGCTAATGAAAGGAATCATGGCCCTTTCCTCCCCTGTAAGCCATTAAACCCACGTTGCTCTGTTCTCCATTCCTTCCTGCATGCCCTAGGATAAAGAGGGGGTGGGCTTGGGTCTTCCTTTCCCTTGTTCTACCTCTTCCCTGCTCTGCCCACCTGGACTTTGCCCTTCCCAAGTTTCCTCCACAGCCAACAGAGCCACATTCCCGCTCCCTGTCATCTTCCTCCTCAGATTCAGGGTCATGACAATAAGTCTAAGTGCAGAGGTGGTATTCAGCAGGTATTGACCAGTTCTGGAGAACCGGTAGTGGAAATTTTGAGTAGTTCAGAGAACCGGCAAATATCACCTCTGACTGGCCCCGCCCCCATTTATTCTTTGTCTCCCATTGAGTCCCAGCTGATTGGCTGGGTCTTCTTTTGTTGCCCTACACAGAAGAATGAAGCTGGAAAGCAAGTTTGTGGGGTGGGGAGGGAATGGGATTTTGCAGTAACCTTCCCCCTGGAGTGGGGTGGGAATGGAAATTTGACAGTATCCTTCCCCTGCCATGCCCACTAAGCCATAGCCACCAAGCCATGCCCACAGAACCAGTAGTAATTTTTTTTGAATCCCACCACTGTCTAAGTGCTGTTGTTAAAAAGGTTATTTTTTACAATGCAATGTGACTTTGGCCATTTTATCCTTTTTGACATACACACACTCCACAAATACCACTGTCTTAAACCTTTCATTATAAACCATTTATAGAAGAAGCCTCTGCTCTGCTGTGAGGAGCATTTAATCAGATTAAAATTGCATTTTGCCTTAGCAGTTTTATGTCTTTAGAAGTTAAATCCTAGAGGTTCAAAGAGTAGGAGGATCCCATTGCTTATTCTGACACTTTTTTCAAAGCTGTCAAATCGGGTGACATCTATTGACTCTTGATGCTAATTTTGCTTCTGTGAACCAGAATTGATACACATTGACTGGGAGGCTGATGCATCAAATATTGCAGCAAGAATGTGATTATCTAATTTGTAAAGGTCAGGCTAGATAAATAGTTGTAGCAGAAAAGAAAATTTGATCATATTTTATGTATACTGGGAAAGACCTCATAAAAGCAGCTTTTAAGGAAATAAAATATTAACTAAGTTTTCTTTTTTACTATTAAGCATTGTTTACCCTTGTTAAGCAACTCAAATCCAGATTATCACTTTTTAAAAGAAAAGTAGCTGTATATTTTCCTTAGCTGATGGGGGGTGGGGAGTGAGTGTTGGCAATCAGAGATTCAATACTCAGGTGAACTGAACCAGAAGTCTGCAGATCCGATATTCAATCTAAGGAAGTATGTTGACTCCCTAGAACAACAATCAATGATGTCGCTGAAAATCTTACTAAAATAATCAAGCCACAGATTACTTCCCCTTTCTCTTTTGAAATGGGGGTCTACCTATTTTCCAACGCACCAGAAGGCAAGACAAGAAACAATGGATAGAAAATAATCAAGGAGAGAACCAATCTTGAACTAAGGAGAAACTTCCTAACAGTGAGAACAATTAACAAGTGCAACAGCTTGCCTTCAGAAGTTGTGGGTGCTCCAACACTGGAGGCTTTCAAGAAGAAACTGGATTTGTCTGAAATGGTGTAGGGTCTTCTGCTTTAGCAGAGAGTTGGATTAGAAGATCTCAAAAGTCCCTTCCAACTCTCTGATTCTGTTTTCTGTATTGTATAATTTTTTTTTAACAATTATGTGTATAGCTAAAAGTAAATAGAAGAATGTGCTCTTTCTGTGTAAATCTGTGTATATGTTGGGTGGAGGTGGGAGGGACCTTCAATGAGTAAAAACTAATTTATAATAGTGTGAATTTTCAAAGGAAGCCCTGAACTTCCTTCACTGGAGTTTTCAAATGTGGTTTGGTTTTGGTTTCAAATGTAATTTGGTTTTCAGCACTAAGCAGGAAGTCAGGCTCAGTGCCCTTGTCCATCTCTAAGATTTAATCAAAAAGAATTTTCAGCAATGTACGATGCCTGTTGTCATTCAGGCAAATGGGAAATTTTCTCATGTTTCATTTCAGATCTGCTTTTTTGCAATTGGTCCAATAAGGACTTTCAAATCTTCTGGAAATCCTGTGAAGACCACAATGAGTAAAATTACTACTATCTGACAGCTGCAAAAGGTCATCTGGTTCGTTTAATTTAAATTCCCCTTTCTCCATTCTTTCTTTCCTTCCAATGCCTCATTAGAATACCTATATGGAGATAGGGATAAGGTATAGATTCTTGGTCACTGTGTAGATCAGTGAAGAATGTAAACGTAGTCAGATCACTTGTTCTTCCATCCTTTGGATAATCATAAAGAGGGATATTGTCAGGCCAGAAAAGAAAGGAAAAAGTCATCTGATTGACCCTGTAAAATTAGCTCATATATATTGGAATAATGTATTAATTTAAAATGACAAGAAAAATAGCAATATTTTTTCTGCTATAATACATTTAAGGTACCAGAAGTTTGTTTATGCCTTTGTTGTAAATAAAATCAATTTGAAGTTTCTTTTAAAATAAATAATTTCCCTTGTAAATGTAAAGAAATCAAATTAATCCTTAGATAACTTGGGGGGGGGGGGAGCGCACATAATTACCTTCTTTGAGATTTAAGCTCAGATTTAACTACTAAACCACACATCTCTAAGATAGTAAGAATACATGCATCTAAATTTATGTATGTGAATGTTTTCAAACGACTCACTCATTTCAAGTTCAAAATTTGTTAGTGAACTATTTTAGCTGCCAATATAGAAAAAAGGATGCAGGTTTAGGCAAACCTTGTATTCTTTTACATATACATTTCATCATTATAAAATATTCCAGTGAAAATTGGTAAAACAGTGAAAAGGTATTGATGGGAAAGGTGTTTCAAGTAAAACTGACATCTTGATGGAAACCAAGTATTTCTTGTCTTGAATTGGCCAGGTCAAACTATTTTATCTTTTTCTTCTGAAAACACAACTGAATTATAGAGAGGAAAAAGAATACTTCAGACATCTGATGAGGTTCATTACACTATTATTCTAAATGAAAAATATAGCAAGCTTCTTCACAGAGATTGCAGGTAATGAAAAAAAAATTACTACATCTAACTAGCAATAATTGTTTTGTGTGTCTTGTCTGGTTACTAGCAGATTAAATTTAGATGGTACTTGAGATTCCACTCATTTTTTTTTAAACTACTGAGTGTACATTTCCCAAATCATGTCAAGAAAGTAATGTAGCAATAAGTGAGTCTTATTTAGAGACAGTAGTGTTTAAAGTTTTGAGTTTAGGCAAAGGAGAATCAGGTTTTAGTTACCATTGTATGACTTTTAGCCAACCTATCCTACCTACCTCTTAGAGCACGGGTGTCAAACTCGATCATGTCACATGACGTATTGCGACATATCATCATGTTTTTTACCTTTGCAAAATCAGGGTGGGCATAGCCTGTGTGTAATGCATCTGGCCCGCAAGCAGCCAGTTTGACACCCCTGTCTTAGAGGTTGATGTGAAAATAAAATTGGGAGAAATACCATGAAACACCATCTTGAACTCTCAGGGGTCATATGAATGTAATAAAATATATAGCTGATTTAGGCTAATTTCCTTTTATTTAGGCAGAAATCAACACTACTATATTCTTGCTGCATTCTGCAAGAAATTCACAAGTGAATTCTTTTTTATATTATATTTTTCCAAGCATATGTATATACATTTTGAAGTGTGTATTTTTACACCAACTCTTTCTGTCCATGTAATCAGGATAACCTAATCTGCTGATCCCCTGAAGTTTATCTTCATCTGTCACAACATAGCTTGATAGCAATAGTGCTTAGACTTATATACTGCTTTATAGTGCTTTACAGCCCTCTCTAAGCAGTTTACAAAGTCAGCATATTGCCCCAACTACTTGAGTACTCATTTTACCCACCTCAGAAGGATGGAAGGCTGATTCAGCCTTGAGCCAGTCAGGATTGAACTCCTGGCAGTGAGCGGGATTAGCCTGCAATATTGCTTTCTAACCTCCATGGCTCCAAAACGCATTACTGACATGAGGAATAGCCATTTTAAAACCTTCCTAACCACCATTAAGATAATTATTTCCTGCAGATAAAAAAGAAACTCAAAAAAGTAAGCTCAATGATGCCTACAGGTAAACTTTGACTTATGACCTCAGCTGAGCCCTGTTAAGTGAGACATTTGTTAAGTGAATTTTGCTTTATTTTATGACTTCACTTGCCGCAGTTGTTAAGTTAATCACTGCAGTTGATAAGTTAGTCAAATAGTTAAGTGAATTTGGTTTTCCCATTGACTTTGCTTGTCAGCAGGTCACAAAAGGGGATCACATGACCTCAAGACACTGCAATGTCATAAATATGAGTTAATTACCCAGCATCCAAATTTTGATCATCTGACCACGGGGATGTTGCAATGGTCGTAAGTGTAAAAATGATCATAAGTTACATTTTCAGTGCTGTTGTCACTTCAAACTGTTAAAATTGAGTATTATCTGTATATGTCTCTCAGTTTCTTTTTATCTTCCGGCTTCTGTTGCCTGAGCCTATCAATTCATTAGACCTAATAGTAAAATTTCCTTTAATTCCACCTTTCCTTTATTGTGCTTTTTATAATTCTTCTGTGAAGTAAGATTAAGCTTATTTTAAGAGATAGTGGTTGGTCAATGATCACCTAGCTGTTTTTTGACTAAATGGGTGTGAATCTGGCTTTCTTCAGCTTTAAGAATCATCTCTGATCTCATATTACATCATGAATAGAATTAGCAATTGTATTTGTATCAAGTCCTCATAATACTGTCTTTGTCTCCTGCCCAGACCACAGCTGAGGTAACTTAAAGTTTTCTTTTGCATTTCTAATATTAAGTAGTACTTTCCTCTTCCCCCATTGCCTGACTGACTTCATTGATGATATGGTTGATGATTTATGCATTTATGTCCTAAGAAAGTGTTTTTCAAACTTGGCAACTTTAATGTTTCATTTCCCCCTGCTGGCTGGGGAATTCTGGGAGTTGTAGTCCATTCATCTTATACTAAGTCTGCTTTACTAAGTCCGCATTTTACAAAGTCTGCATTACTATTACTATTACTCCTCTCATCCTTCCTTTCACCCATCTCCTCCCACTTATGACTCTATGACTATAACCTTCTTGCTTGTATCCTGATGATTTTTATTGACTGTTTCCTAGTATGATTTGATTGCTTATTGTAGCCTATGACTAAGTGTTGTATCTTATGATTCTCGACTCTTGATGAATGTATCTTTTCTTTTATGTACACTTAGAGCATTTGCATCAAGACAAATTCCTTGTGTGTCCAATTACACTTGGCCAATAAAGAATTCTATTCTATTCTCTTCTATTCTCTTCTATTCTATTCTATTCTATTCTATTCTAGCTTAAAGTTACCAAACTTGAAAAATACTGGTAGGAGCTGCCCAGCACCTACTGACCACTTTAAACAGGTGCAGGAACACACCCTTCCCTTTGGTCCCCAAGTATTCTACTCCATTGCCTGTTCACTTTTGGCTTCAGAAAAAAGCTTACTAGCCAGTCCAAGTACTGGTCAGTGGTCTTACAAAGAGAAACCAAGCCCCAGTTTAGATGTATAAATCTTCACTACTGTCATTCATCCAGTTTGGTCCTTGGTCAAAACTGGTTTCTGGGCATTGCCCAACATTTACATGGGTAAGTAAATGTGCTGATGTATTTGAAAAAAATCTCTTTCTTCCTGCTTTTTCCTTCCAGCATGCATCATAATCCCAACATAAAAAAGACTGCCATGTGGGCTAATAATATTCTATCTTTATCTACTTGATTTCTACGAGGGATTTTGAATTGCACCACAGAAGGAGTAGACATTGCAACCGCATGATTACTCTGCAGAGGAAAGAGACAGATAACAGAAACCAAGTTGTTGTCTTTGTTTGTTGTGAATGGTGCTTGCATTAGTAGAAAAGGTTGGCTTCGATTCTCCTTAGAAAGATAGAAACTCCTCAATGAAATCACCCCATTTTTTTTATCAGATGCCATTGTCAAGTCTGAATTTAGTTTGGTGGTGGAATCATATGAATTCAGTTTGACACACTTGAGAAATGGAGTTTTATGATGATTGCATTACTTGGCATATTCTGGCTGTAAAGGTCATGCTATAATTTACATTGCCATTCTTAGCCTTATGTATCATTTTGGGGATGTATATCCAATGGAAGAGAATATATATCCTACAACTTTGCTGAAGTTTGGAGCCGTTTTACATTCCTTTGGTCAGGAACTCAGTTATCACTCTAGATGTGCATGCCAATAAAAGCTACTTTGTTAAATTTATTTCCATAGTGTCAGGCTCGTGATGGAACTTTTACCGCCCAACACTTTACCGGTCGCTGTGTGGCATGCTGCCCCAACGCTCCGCCCTGTTAGCCAATCATCTTGCCATGTGTGCGTGAGCATGGCAGCAGCCGAGAACTTGGTTGGAATAGGAAGTGTCCATCCCAGCTGAAAAGAAACTACGATTTATGTCATGGCTGCGCAGAGCTGCATGGAAGACTCTCAGCTGTTTGGCAGTTCCGTTTTGACAGCCTACGATTGTTTATACATAGACAGACTTTGTGATCAGGCTAAGAGGGGAGAGGAAAGGGTGGTTGTCTGTTTATCTGGACAGATAATAACTGTGACATTTCTGGTGTTAGATTTAATACATGGTGTTGGGTGGTGCACGGATGGGGTTGTTTAGGCATAAGTAGTTATGGGATGGAGGTGTAGGGGAAGAAGGGCGGAAGTAGGTTGAAGGGATGGTGGCTGTCCAGCAGCTATATTAAATGCTGACGGGCAGTAGCTCTCAACATTATCTTTACTTGGAATAGTTCCAATGATGCTTTTTGACGATTATTGTGTGAATGACTGAAGAAATAAACCTGGATTACTACATCTTTGAATTGTGAGTACCATGGTTTGTCAATGTAAACTCTTCAACTACCCAATGAAGCTGACACATAGGCTTTGGCTCCTGGTTTAAGTGAGCACAACCATACTCTTCCTGTAGCTTCTCCATCCCATCTTACTGATATTCCCTCACCCCACTGCTGTTTGTCTCTCTTTTTTCACATGAGCTCTTTTCCCAATCCTAGCTCCACCACTCCAAAGAAAAGGCAGATAATACAGTATACAGAGAAAATAGCTGGCTCATCTAGTGGTTTTAATAGAATAGAATAACAGAATAACAATGTTGGAAGACATCTTGGAGGTCTTCTAGTCCAATCCCACCCACCCACACACACACAAAGAAGATCCCATACAATTCAGATCAATGGTTGTTACAATCTCTTCTGGAGGAAAGCTATTCCACTGGTTAATTGTTGTCACTGTCAGGAAATTTCTCCTTACTTCTAGGTTGGTTCTTCTTACTTTCCATCCATTGCTTCTTCAGGTGCTTGGGAGAATAGAATGATCCCAGGGATGGGATTCTACTGGTTTGGACCAGTTCGGGCAAACAGGTAGTTCCAGTCCTGGTGATCATTTTGCCCTGCCTACCTGCCCCTGCTCTTTCCTGTGCTTTATTTCCTTGTTTTGGAGCACAGCTGATTCGCGCTGCAAAGCGGTTTTGCTGCACCTCAGCTGCAGCAGCAGGTAAGTATTATAGCTAAAAATGTTTGTTTGTTTTTTCCAATGGCGAGCACACAAGTGATCACCAAACCAGTTGTTACACCAGTTGAATCATTCTACTGGTTGATCCCCTCTTCCTTGCACCAGTTCTAAGTTCTAGGAGACTTGAAAAGTGTTCACCTTTTAAGTGTAACTAGCCATAAGGCCCTGATTCCAATCAATAGCCTACCTGCCATCAGTCTGACTCTTTGCTCCAAGTCTTATAACCATTCACTCATTCTGGAGAAAGAATTAAATAAATTGTTTGACAGAGTATTGTTTCGGTTGGAATATTGACAGGGGGACAGGAAGTCGAAGTCTAGCTGTCTGTCAAAACATGTCTTCTCCTGAGCACCAACCATAACATGGAGAATAATTGGTGGATATTTTCCTGTCAGTCAATGACATTTGGTGGAATGACAAAATTACCCAGGGCAATCTATATATCACTTTCATTAACTTCTCCTGCATTAAATCAAACAGCTTCCTAATTCCTATGGTAAGAATATGGATATATAATGAAGGCACAGAAATTCTATCAACATAATTTTCTATTGGAGCTTTGCCCTTAAATGCAGGGCATTTACCTTCCATTGTATGATAGCAACTTTTAGTTGCTTCCTGGCTATTTTTCCTTAAATTTATAATATTAGTGCCACATGTAGGGCATAATAAATATGAAATGATATGACCGTCAGATAGAGAAAATAGTTAAGAGTGTTTCCCTTAGACAGGGCTGTCAAACTTTTGGCACACAGACCCGATGTGTCATGTTTTGGTCACACTTACATCCGGTTTAGTGAAGGGAGGAAAAGTTATGATACATCACATGATACCACTGTGATGCCGTGAGTTTGACACCCCTGCCTTAGACCCTTCCTCCCTCCCTCCCTCCCTTCCTTCCTCCCTCCCTTTCTTCCTGAAATTGCGCCAATAGATGTCAATCAGAAGCAAAGGTGGGCTGCTGGGGTTCACAGGGGGTTCAGGAGAGCCCCTAGCTAAGATTCTGTGCAGTTCAGAGAACCCCCAAATCCCATTCCAGGCTGGCCCTGCCCACCCCTCCCCTCCCCTCCCCTCCCCTCCCAGGGGTCCCCATGCAGCCTGTTTTGGATGCAGGTAAGCATGGAGGCTCAGAGAGGGTGAAAAACGGGCCTCCTGGAAACTCGGGAAGGCCAGAAATGGGCCTGTTTCTGGCTTCCAAAGAGTCTCTGGAGACCGGGAACAATGTTTTCGCCCTCCTGGAGGCTTGAGGAAAGCCTCTGGAGGCCGGGGAGGGAAAAAAATGTCTCCCTCCCACCATGGTGCAGGAGGCTGACTAGATCATGCCCTCCATGGCTACACCCACCCAGCAACCAAGCAAAGAACTTTTTGCTAATATTTTTGAAGCCCATTCCTGATCAGAACATACTACTAGTATTCAAAGGAAAGTGACTGCATCCAAAAGTTTCTCCCTTCCCTTGTTTCCCCCACCCCACTTATGTATAAGGGAAAGTGATTCATGTTCACAAAATCCTGTGGATTATTACCATGTGTTAAACTGTGATTTGCAAACACAAGCTGTTTCTAAACAAAAACAAAATGGCAAAACCAGATGGTTTTAAGGTTCAGTGTAGTTTTCTGGAAGGCAAGTATGTGGGATTTTTCCCCCCTCCCTTTCCACCTGGCAAGTCCCATATGTAAACAACATGGTTCATATGCCTCCCCGCCCCCTTTTTTTTAAAAATATGTATGACAGAACTCAATATCTAAGCTAAAAAAAAGGCATATTTCCTTAAATAAATAAAATGGAGCTCTGACAGGCATCTGAGAGTGATCAGGCCTGCTACCCTTTTTTTGTTTTTTGTTTTTTTGCTCAGAAAGCTATAATCTCAGTGAAAAAAAAATCTTAATTTATCTATAAATCAATGATAGGAGAAGTTTGGTACAATGGTTAAAGGCACTGGGCTAGAGATCAGGTCACTGGTGCCTTCAGGCCAATTCCACTCACTGTCAGCCCTAGGAAGAAACAAGCAATAGCAATTACTGAAATCTTACCAAGAAAACTGCACATAAAGGAGGACCATATGGTCCCAAAGGAGTCACTGTTGATTAGAAGACATGCACAAATAGAGAACATGGTTTTAAGAAGGATGGAGCTTGCCATGTTTTCATCTTAGTGTCAGAATGTTTATGGAGATATTCACTCATACAGGTCATGGTTGTCCCAAACATGTTTTTTCAAGAGGCACTTCTCATCCAAGAATCTTCTTCAGCTCTGACTAAAGAAACTTCTTGGGTGAGAAGTGAAAGGTCTTCAGAAAAAAAACCAGAAAGTCCAGTTGCATCTTGAAAAAGCACTTTTGGGACTTGGTGTCAGAACTTCCACCTCACCTCTGCCTTCTGCAATCACCTCAGTTTCAATCTGCCATGAGCCCTTAGGGGAAGAGGGAGTGCCTAAGAGGGAAAGTGAAAGCTAAAGAAAGTGAAAGCTAAGAGAGTGTGAGTGCCTGGCCGAGACAGCATCCCAGGGTCACTCCGTGATGAGAAGTATACAGCTGCAAGCCAATCTGTGATCAGAGTGGCCATTTCCAAATCATCTTATTCAAAAATGAATGGACAGTGGGGGAACATCCATGGGAAGGGCCTGAGCAGGGAGAAGTTTTACTCAAAGTTTTGGCATGTGAACTCTAGTTCTAGCTTGTCTTTGCTGTATTGTCTTGCTTGTCCTTTAGTAAAGTATACCTTCCTCATTAAGCGGAGTCAAGGATTCCACTTAATGTTCTTTTTTAAGGGCTCTCACTGATTCCAGACTGATACTTAGACAAGGCAATCAAAGAAACCTGAGGATAATACTTCAAAAGAAGAAAAAGAGTCAGTCTATATAGAGTCAGTATAACCTACTAGGACAAATACACTGTCTAGGCTGCCAAAACCTCAACAAGTCAGTGATTATGGCCTAAATTCCTTAATTGTAATACTAATAATTTTTATTATGAAGTTTTCACTGTGTTTGGCATTTTTATCCACCTATTGAGTCTTTACCAAGAACCTGGGATATCCATATGCATTAGCTGTCAATGGGTGTATATTATTACTATGAGACACAAACATGAGAAATTATAGTTGTCAGTTCTTTGACTCTAGCCTTCATAAATATCAGGTTCTTCCTATGAACCTAGGATGCCATAATGTGTCTTTGTAGTATATGTGGATCCAAGCAATGTGGCCTTTTGTAATTGACAGATGGAAATGTTGTTCATGTACAAATTTGTTGTCCAAGATTTTTTGGTAAGGTACCACTAAAGTAGGCAAGTTGTGCAAATGCAACTAATAACAAACATGGTCAGTGTATCCACACCTGATCCTTTTTCTATTTGATGTGTATGCAGAGGCAAGAAAAATGGCAAGAGTTTCTATGTGCTGCAGAAACAATTTACGAATTAATTTATTGCCTTTATTTATGTACATAGCATTCTATCTTTCCATTAATAGATAGCATCAAAGTAGCTAATAAACAATCTAAAACATATAATTAAAAGACAATTAAAGCACAAAATGTTGTGCTTCGTGTACATAATTATCCTCAATTATCACCTAAACATTCACTTACATTTCAATTTTTTTCTTGCATCCGAATAACTGTATTGTTTTGCCAATGTAAGGGAACAAGTAGATATAACCTGAGAGCTACTATTGAGCAGACTGATATATCTGGTAGATAATACTTTAAAAGGACTTAGTAATGATCAAAGACACTCATAACTGGAGTTATCTGTTTGTATATATTCAAATAGCCTGGTTCCAAGTCATTTAAAAATAAAAGACACAACTAACACATACATAACTGTGTCCAGAGGTCTGTATCAGGAAAAGGTTGAGCGAGAGAAGTTCCGCCCTCAAGGAAATTTTGAATGCTTTTCAAAAATAGACTCATGTGGAATATATATTACAAATAAGGTGTATATATCATAGATAGTCCCAAAGGTGCTTTTCCAAGATGCAATTGGACTTTCTGTTTTTTTTTCTTTGAAGATGTTTCACTTCTCATCCAAGAAGCTTCTTCAACTCCTTTTCTTCAGCTGAAAAAGCTTCTTGGATAAGAAGCAAAACATATTCAAAGAAAAACTAGAAAGCCCAGTTGCCTCTTGAAAAAGCACCTTTGGGACAACCATGACCTGGGAGACTGAGAATCTCCATAGACATATATCATAGATAGATGTTTTCTTTTTTCACTTCCTAGCTCAGCCCACAGCTCTGTGATTTCCTGTTGAACACCCTTCCAAAAACTATCAAAGACTGACTTTCCTTAATTTGATCAATGGAGGTCAGGCATGTAGGTCACTCATTTATTATAGCAGACAAATAGGTTGCAATTAAGTCATGCATCATATTTATATGGCAGCATAGTATAACCCATGAAAGTACACTGCATTTTAAAAGGTTTCATAATTATGAATCGTTGGCATGAATGCTTCAGTAGCCAAGGCCTATTCTTGTGACTTATGTGAATCCTTTCCCTTTTTTGCATATTAAGCAAAATATCTCACCATCTCCTGAAATCTAAACTTTATCCTGTATTTCCAAAATCTGATGAATATCTTCCTAGGATTAGTTTAGCCAATTCATTCTGATTTGTGGAAGCCGTTTATTTAACTGACAGGCTGAATTGAGACCAGCGATGCTTTCTGGAGAAAGGAACCTTTGCTTGGCCCCTGGAAGAGATCTCACTAGAACCTTAGTACTAGCTTATCTTGGGCAGTGATGACATCTCTACTACCACTGTTCCTCTAAGTCTAATGCAGGCTTCTATAGAATAGTCCAGGCATGGTGTTCTGTCCTCACTACACATTAGTCTCCGTGCAGCTAAATCCACCTATCCTCCAATAAAACAGACCGTGTGTATAGATCTGAACATTTTATTGAAAAAACAGGATATGGTGAAACTGGGGAAAATAGGAATACATACAATGAGAATCAAATACAATATAGATAGCACTGAGTTACTGCTGAACATAACAATTAATAAAATACAAGTAATTTAAATCTCACCAATGGTGCTCTGTGTGTGGGATATGGGTATGTCCTTAGTTGACCATGTGCCATAGATTAAGATGGATTCCTCTTTGTGCTTCTGCCAAATTCTAGAGGAAATGGAGTTTGGCTTCCCAGTGTGCAGTTGTTTGAAAGTGTGGGCTGGTGGGTAAAATGGGTTAGGTCAGCTTCACACAATATATTTGGTATTTGTCTCTCTGGCCACTAGATGGAGCTAGAGAGCAACAAAAGTATATAAAAGTTTTATGCTGGGACATGACATATGGGGTCATCAAGAAGGAGACTCCAGGCTAGCTTAATAGCTGGGGATACTATAGTTGTATAGAGTGCAGTATCAGAAGCAACATAATGTCCAATGGGCGTACATCAAACCAACTGAGTCCTGACTCTTCCTCACAAGCTTTGTGGGTGAAACTCAGCAGATACTTGTCAGCTACTATGTTAGTTCTGAATGACCACAGGAATCAGGGGGGCTGCCTATTTTAGATAAAATCATTAATTAATGTTCCTTGCCATGCCATCTTTAGCAGAACCCCCCACACACACACACACAATTTTGAGTAATAGGTTTATAAACAAGTTCAACCCTTTGTTTATGACAGAAGCATCTGTTTTCTTTTCCATTCTTAAACCAATAATTAAAATGATGGGAAAAGAAAGAAAGAAGTGGCAGGTTGTGGCTACAGGAATGCCATTTAGTAATTAAATATTAATGATCTTCTAAATGTTGCTGTGTTGTTAAACTGTTGTCAGGGATTGGCAGTACAAACAACTCTTCTCCCCTAAAAGAAAGAGCACTAAATCAAACTATTTAACAGCCATTTCATAGTCTCTTTTGTCATTCTGAATTTCTCCTGCTAGAAGATTATTCTTGATTATTTGAGGGTGGGGTGGTAGTGGATTGAGAAATGCACTCAGTAAAAAGAAGGAAGAAAATGCTTTTCTCTGACAAGGAGTATTATATGCTCCAATTATGAAATTATTGGAGTCAAGTATTCACAAATTGCATTGCATGATGTTGTTTAACTTGCTTTTCTAACCTTCCATTTGTACAAAGGCATCCTTAATTATCCCCCTGAGTGTCAGTTTTGTCTTTGGAACTCCGTGTTTTAAACGTTCAGCATTAAAATTCATAAATTCTTGCAACCTATACCAACTGCATTTCTCTAACTGCCCTAATTTAGCTAACTGGTTCTTACAAGTCTGACAAAAACCCCAGCTGTTATGGAATGCTATTGCATTGTATTCCATGATTTCTTTTTGTTTGTTGGTTAAAATATTCGATATATTCTTTTGTACACAACTTGCTCGGTGTTATGTAAATTACATGAAAGGATATTATGCTCAATGATTCTGCCTTGTTGAGATAGTGGTAATATTTCACCCTCTTTATGTGGAAGTGGAACATGCACGGTTTAATTGGAGGAGAATCTCTTCATTTAACCATGGTGGCAGTAAAATAACTTCCTCTGGGAAAAAAAAAGCTGTTTTCAAAAGCATGATTTATGCAACTTGTCATTCAGAGCTTATGTGTTAGAAGTGCTTAACTCACTTCTGTCAATATTTTCAATTAGGAATCAACAAAATTAGAATCCTTAGCAGATTTGACTCCTTGAGAAATAGCTGTTCATCAAGATGCTGAAATGCTGTTGGGAGACCTACAAATTAAATAAACAAGCAAAGAAATAGTGTAATGCTGAGAGTTCTGACCGAGGATAAAATTGAGGGTTAAAACAATCAGAGGAAAACAGGAATTTATTAATAATAATAATACTTTATTATCATTGTACGTATATACACAGTATACACATATTACTATTTACAAGGCAAAGGATTGGGTTCCTTAGCATCTCCCAAGAATGACTGAGGTATAATTGTTGCCCCCATATAATCCTTTTCTGCAATCTACACCAGCCAGCCCTTTTTGAAGATTGGTGTTTTTAGAGGCTAGATTGGGTCAGGGTTGAAGGAGCATCTCAAGGGCTGTGAAGATTATTGTTTTATCTGATGGATAAAATTGCTCAGATCCATTTTGAACTAGAGCAGCTCCCTCTAAGATGGCTGGTCTTGCTCTATTAACTGGAAAAGTTTGAGCATGTAAATCTTGAGGAAGTAGACAGGTTGTTAGCATGACCAGCTGTGTGTTAGATTCATGTCCCTCTTGACTGATCAAACCTCCCAGGAGCAGTGAATGGTTGCATCCAAATGATAGTCAATTTGTCTTTGGTAAGAAGGGATAGTTCCACCTGACTTTAAGGAGATGCATTCTCTTCTCAAGAAGCCATCACTGGACCAGTGGTGGGATTCAATCTTTTTTTACTACCAGTTCTGTGGATGTGGTTTGGTGGGCATGGCAGGGGAAGGATACTGTAAAATCTCTAGTCAGAGGTGGTATTTGCTGGTTCTCTGAACTACTCAAAATTTCCACTACCATTTCTCCAGAACTGATCAGAACCTGCTGAATACCACGTCTGCACTAGACCCAATATTGTTAGATAATTTCTGCTCAAACTCCAACCCTTTGTTTTTAGGAGAAGCCTATGGGAAAAAGGTGATTGGATAAGGGGCTTTGGGAAATTAGAATTACCTGGATTTTTTTCAGTCAAATTTAATGCTGGGATATAGTATTGAGGCAGCATTTGATCCCACTAGTGCATAACCTCTGGATGGACCAGGATAAGAAGGATATAAATATCCTAGACTTTCTTGTCTATCAGAAGCTTTTGATACCATCAATCATTGCATCCTTCTAGACTGGCTTTGGGACTGGAGATAGAAGACACTGTTCTTCATTAGTTGTCCTTTCTTTGAACTTAGTTCTAGTCAGTGTTGGTGGGGGAATGAATGAGCTTAAGGCCATTGCTTTGTGGAGTTTTTGAGGGCTTGATGATTTCTCTGTTTGCATTTGCATTATTTTATTGGTTTTTGTTATTCAATGACATGGAGTCAGGTATCATCAATATTCTGATGACACTCTGTTATATATATCAGTTCCTGTCTGCACAAGCAATGTCATCAAAGTCCTGTTGTGGTGTTTGGAATGTGTTGAGGTATGGATAGGAATAGACAGATGTAGCTCAGCAAGATTGTATGACTGTGGATTCAGGAATTTCCTATTCTGGAGTTTTCCAGCTTTAATTCTAGGTGTGGTTACACTTCCAAAAGAGAACACTTATGCATAATTTAGGAATATCCTTAGATTTGCTTAAAGAGGTGACAGCTGTGGCTAAAAGGATCTTTCCATCATATGCAACAAATGGATTAATTTCTGAGTTGAAATGTTCTGACAGTCACTCATACCTTAATCCTTCCCCCACCCCACCCCCCAGATTATAGCAATATGTTCTACCTGGGATTGCTTTCTAATGGCATTCAAAACTATTGGTCCAGAATGTAGCAGCTTGAGTATTACTGCTTGTATACCTACCACTCAGAGTTGTTATAGCAGGGGTGTCAAACTGGCAGCCCATGGGCTGGATGCATCACACACTTCCCATGTTTGGTTGAGTGAAGGAAAAAAGGCTTTGGTATATCACGTGATGATGCAAGTTTGACACTCCTGTGTTATAGCTTTGAAATGACACTGAATTCATTAACTGAAGACTGCCTGTAATCTCTTACAAAGATGTATTTTTCATGAACAAAGAGGCAACATGAGAGTAGAAATTTTGATAATTTCCCTAATGTGGTGGTATATTTTTATTAATATTCTGTTGAGTAGTATTCTGTTGTTAATTTGTCCAGGTTTCCTCCTCAAATATCACTGAGATTGCTTGTACAACAGAGAAAATGTGTCAATAGCAGAGAAAATAACACCTACTAGATGGGTAATCCAATCACTTGTGAGTAGATGGCAACACTGCCATCCCAAGATATCATGACCTGAGAATATTTCCTTACTGTATCTGTCTTACTGGTGTCACATCAGCAGATCAAGTTTTGTGGGGTCAGAAAGTTACTCCAAACAGCAGTGATTAGAGGCAGCACAATAAATCAAGAAGACAGAGAATAGGGAGGATTCCTATCTTCATCTTAGGTAGTGTGAATGAAATCTTAATTATACAGTTGTGCGCTAAGTTTGCATCTGAACAGCTGGGATGAAGTTCATTATGGTACACAAATTGTATTGGGTATGATAACTGCAATTGTGCTAAATTATTAAAGGCAATAATGAACCTTCAGAGAGAATAATAAATGTTGATGAGACTACTGAGAGGAAGGAGAAGACATTATATTTAACATCTGCACTTATCATCAAGTGGCTTGCATACTTACATACTGGCACTTATATCAAGGGGGACTCTGTTCCTGTTCTTCTAACAACCCTGAGCAGTTTTGTCCTCTTTGATAGATCACACGTTCAGAAGAAGTATCATTTTAAAAGCAAATGCTACTTGGTTTCCCATGATTTAATTATGATTATTTTCAATTTATGCATTAAAATAGCCTGTGGGTATGTCTGTCAATCAATCAATCAATCAATCAAATTTTGGCTATTTTTTTTTGAAATGTTCTAGAGAAGAGGATCTAAGTTTTTATGTTTAGTGAGTGCTTACCACAGTGTTGGTGAATCTTTTTGGCACTGAGTGCTGAAACAGGAGCAAATGCATGCAGGGGAATGCTGAAAACCAGAAGAGCAGCTCCCGGACATGCATGCACAGGCTGGGAAGTTGAGCTTCCCATCAGCCACCTGGTCCTCTGATTTCTTGCATGCATGCACATGCAAAGACCTACTGATTGGAGTGCATGCATGTACTGGAAATCAGAAGAGCAACGGGTGATGGCTGGCATGCCCGGAAAGATGGTTCTTTGTGCCACTGTTGGCATGCATGCCATTGGTTTGCCATCATGGCCCTACCATAATCCACCCATGGACCATTCAAAATAAATATCCAAAGGTCAACCATCGGTGAGAATAATACAGATCACAGCATCTATCCTCAGCATGCACATCTTATACAATATCCAGGGAAGCAGGAGGTGGTACCACATCAATATAATAAGAACCAGATAATGTGTCAATATCAGAGAAAATAACACCTACTAGAAGGGGAATCCAATCACATGCAAGCCTAGTAGAACAGGATGCAACTAACCAACAATCCCCACTCTTCAAGATCATATCACTGGAAAAAATATTTAGACAATTAATAAAATATTCACTGTGGTGGTACTATTGGCTGAAGAAGAGGAGGCCCCATAGGAAAGTTAAAAGACATTCCAGCCTAGACTCCATGAGTGGAGGTGGGAGCATTTGAAATTAAGGAGTTTTAGGAGTATACCTGTCCTTTTCCAAGAGGTTGCAGATAGACTGGTGAAGTTCTTGTACACTGCTGTTCATTAATAAAGAAGCCACTTTAATCATTTCTCAGAACTCTTCTGATTGTTCATGCCAAGCAATGAAAAACTAGGTTCAGAGAACTCCTATAACCCAATTTTTTGATCCTGAGCTATATTCCCTCTTTTTGTGGAGTATTATCTCATCAGTCTTGATGAGTTTTTGCAGTTTTCTGGGCAACATTTTCAGAATTTGTTTGCCCTGCCTTCTTCCTAGGGTTGACAGACATTGATTAGCCCAAAATCATCCAGTTGATTTTATGCCTAAGGCAGAACTAGAATTCAAGTTTGTCTACTCCTGATTAATCACTAGACCAAACTGGCTTTCTTTTATTCTCTACCAGCGCAATATATGATTAAAAAAAATAGATACAATACTTTTACTTGTTTAAATGTTAGTCACCATAACACAGTAATTGAGATCCAGGATGTGATTGCTAAGTTCAGACTGATTCCTACAAAGCAGGTAAGTTAGGGGAAACCCTTTTTGCTCTGCCCTGCAGTCACTACATAAGATACTCCTTTTCAAGGTGCATACCATGAGAAGGAGTACCTTATGTAGTGACTGCAGGACAGAGCAAACAGGGTTTTCCCTAACTTACCTGCTTTGTAGAAATCAGTCTGAACTTGTGAATTGGTTACTAAATCGACTAGTTTCAAAATACGGTTGGACCATTTCCTGGAAGTCATGAGAGTCAGTGATGATAAGCCTTGATGACAGCCTCCAATGAGAAATTAGTGGATTTCCTTGTGCAATTGGGTAGCCACTGTGAAAACAGACTTCTAAATTAGGTGAGCCAGGGATCCAACCCAGGACACTAATGGTGGTAGAGTACTAAAGGCAATTTCTGCCCACAGCCTGGAATTCAATCCTGATGGGGCTCAAGGTTGCTTCAGTCTTCCATGCTTCCTAGGTTGGTAAAATAAGGACCCATATTTGGGGGGGGGGGGTATACACTGACACTTCAAACTACCCAGAGACTGCTGTAAAGCACTATGGGGCAAAACATAAGTTTAAGTGCTATTGCTACTACTTATATTTTCATGCTATTCTCTTAAGGGCATATGACATTACTGCAAGGTGAGGTTTGTGCAGTGATGCTCATACACCATGAAAGCACATCCTGTTCCCTGCTTGGTGGCAAAAAAAAAAAAAGGCCAGTTGGACCAGTCTGCTTCTTTTCTGCTAGTAATGGCCAATTACTGGCTGAGACCAGGATAGATGAAGCACAGAGCTGTTTTTTTATCTGCAAGGAATAGATAAAGTGTGCTTATACTTTCATACCTTGCCACACTGTCCTTGGAATTTTTTAAAGAAAATAATTTTTGGGGAATTAAATGATTCCACTTCACTAGTTATAGTGTAGAAACCCTAGTTAAGTCACAAGTGAAAGAGTGAAAAATATTAATTTGGCTTCCAGGGAATTTCAAAAACAGGACAATATGAAAGGGATTGGGGAAAAAAAATCAATAACATTTGTTTTAATTCCAAAGATGGTACTGGTATCTAGTGTTTTTTTTTTTAAAGAACACCCCTCTTATTGCCACATTATCTCTATTGTGAATGGCATGTGTCATTCACAATTTTCCAACCTACATTCCAGAGAAGGAAAAACTAGAATTCACATGTTCACAAGATACAGGTGATCATTGTTTATCATTCACAGAGAGATGTTGCAGTCCTTCCCTTCATTCCAGGGTCAGAAAACTCCCCCGTCCTTCTAAACATCAAGATACAAATTGCTGAACAGAAACTAATAAAAGAGGGGATTAAGATTTTGACCAAAGATTAAAGGATTGAATATTTGGGGGAGAGGGGGAAGAAAGTCCATATAAAATACAATAGGGATATTTATCAGGAAAAAAAAAAACAGATTTTGCTAGAAATAGATAATTTTCACTTTTTTATTATTACATTTAAATTTGCTGCCCAACTTACAATCCAAAGTCACTCTGGGAAGCTTACAACACAGTCAAAATATAAACATAAGATCAATTTAAAATTCCATGAATTAAATATAGGCTGAAAATCCAAAGAATTGAACCGAGATGTGATGCTTTTGCTATCACTGCACCAATCACTTCCGGTAGCCACTTTCAGCCTAGAGCACCCCCATCAGGGCCCTAAAACCAATTGGCAGAATCAGCTTTTAAGATTCTTCCGGAGAGCTAGAAGGATAGGGAGGGATTTTTTCTCTGGTGAAAGAGGTTGCAAGGAGCAAGGGCCACAGTAATAAAGGCTCTTCTTCTCTTTCCTGCAATTGAATTTGGTGCGGTTTACCTTGAGTTTGTATCTATTATGTGCTCACGTATTGTTGTGATTGAAGCTCAAGTAGTCATTGATGAGTAGGACATTGCAATAGATAACTCTATGTACTATGCTTAGGTTAGACTGTGTAGTTCTAAGTAGTCTAAGCCTAAAATTTCAAGTCTGGTGGCATAAGGTATTCAGTTGCAAGTAGAGGAGTAGAGGATTCTTCTCATAAAATATCTCTGGACTATCTCAATTGTGTTAATGTTGATATGCAGTGCGGGTTCCAGACAGATGACCAATTCGAGAATTGGTCTAGTAAATGTTTTGTATGCTCTAGTTAGTACAATATTACCAGAGGTGTCTAATACATCTATACTTTGAGGAATATGCCTGTCTTGGAGTTTTGATTCCTTTGGGTATGTTAGCTGGAAACCTGACAGCCAGTGTCCTGGTGGCAGCTGGATAATATGCATTTATGTAAATATATGATAAACCATCTTGCTGATTTCAATACTTTCAATTGTTAATAAGTAGAAGTTGACTGGTCTAACTAGGATAGCTAGAAGAACATGATGATGGTGAGGACGATGATGAAGAAGAGGAGGATTATTACAAAGCAAGTATTATTTAAGGTATGTTCCAACTTTCCAACTGCCTTGCATTGCAATTAAATTTATTCAGATGCTAAACCTTTTTTAAAAAAAAAATCCTTTCCCACTAAAACTAGTCTGCTGACAAACATTGTGTTTCCTTTGCCCTTGCTTTTCAGCACTAACAACTCATTTGGTATTTACACTTACTCTCTGAGACAGATTTTAATATTAATACGCTTTCATCTTTTGTATTGATGAGTGGGCCACTTAATTAGGCATTGTTGTGCCATGTGTAGGACCAGTTGAACCTGCTGTTTGGGAATGCATCAAATGGCCAGTGACCAGAGTGATTGTGGTGCTAAATGTTTGTCCCTTTGGAAGCTTTTTGGACACAGTGAATTGACAGAAGTGATTAAAAATGTTTTGTAAATAATTAAAGGGACAACTAACTCTTTTTAATCCTCTTTCGTTTCATTCCCTTTTGGAACTAAATGGCTTGGAGAATTCAGTCCAGGGGCTGACTTGCTTTAAGAATGAGTAGTTCTCTAGAAATAAAGTTATTGAATGTTGCTGTTCCACTTGCCCTCAGAGCAGCCCATGGCAATGACAATAATCCAGAGGAATCATGGTTTTAAATTGAGCTACAATAAATGCCTGCCTAAAGATTTAGGTTCTGGTGCATGAGCCCTGTAGGCTTTTCTCTTCCTTTGCTGCAGTGTTGATAAATAGCACTAAATGCTCTTGAAAACTCCACGGAATGAAAAACGAAAAAGAAAAGCAGAAAGGGAAGATTAGAGTTTGCTCCAGCAAGATACACCTTATTACTTTAAACTTAATGATGTAGCAATGTATGTAATCTAATGAAAGGAAGGACTAGAAGTGACATGGTAGTGGTGTTCCAATATTTGAGGGTCTGCCACAAAGAAGAGGTGGGTCAACCTATTTTCTAAAGCAACAGAAAACAAGACAAAAAACAATGGATGGAAACTAATCAAGGAGAAAAGCAACCTAGAACTAAGAAGTTTAACATTGAGAACAATTGACCAGTGGAACAGATTCCCTTCAGAAATTGTGGAACAGATTCCCTTCAGAAATCCTTGGAGGCTATTAAGAAGAGACTGGACCGCCACTTGTCTTGAATAGTATAGGATCTCCTGCTTGCACAAGGGGTTAAACTAGAAGACTGCCAAGGTCCCTTCCAACTCTGTTATTCTGCTCGTACTGCCCTTACTATTTATTTATTTGCTGTTTGTTGAATTTATACATATTCTCATTCAATCATTCTGGAGTTTTACAGAGCTGTGGTGGAATATGTTCTGGATTCCAAGGAGGAAGGGACTACATTCCAGAGGACCAAGAAACAGAGAATTAAGATGGTTTCTCCAAGCAATTTTCAGAATATATATTTTTAATGATGCAAGTAGTTGTTTTAGTTTGGCAATATTTCTTTATGTGCCTTTCTTGTTTTTTTTTTGGGGGGGGTAGTAGTGGTCCTCATAAAATATATTTTTTTAAAAAAAAATTATGATAGACAAAAAAATCCAAGAGAAAGACCAATTTTAATGGGGTAACTAATTGGAGAAGGCCAAGATAAAGGTTATGTTTTGAAAGGCTATCTGCCATTTTTTTCATTAGATCCTGTCTTTTCTCCATGGACTCAAAGCAGCTTACATGGAGCTCTCACAATCACAATGCTATGAGAGAAGTTGGGTTTCAGAGAGTGACCAGCCAATGAATTTCCACAGCTAAGAGCAGACTTGAACTTCTTTGGTCTTAATCCAAGGCTTTATCTCCTATACTTTATCATTTGAGCCTGACATATTGGAGCAGGAGTGTGTGGGGGAGGGCACAACCCATTTTCAGCCTCCCTGGCCTCTAGCAACACTCTGGTGGCCAAAAACATTTTGGCTGGCAGATTGCTGCAGGCGGTGTCCATCCCATCTCCCTGCTGCACACCCCCGCTGGCCCGTGGAGGAGAACTACAACACTGATCTGGCCCTTGAAGAAATCCAGTTTGACACCTTAGTACAAAAGCCAACATGTGTAAAGTCACTGTTAGATTGCAAAGCCACCCCTGAAAATTGTAAGTTCTGCGAAAGAGGATCTAACAGTTGATGACATTTTTTTATTTAAAGAACAAAAACAATTTTTTAATACGGAGCTTTGTTCTTGGCACATCATTGTTTCTTTTTTGTTCTTAGACACATCAAATTAAAGTGACTAAAGTAGTTATTAGCTTTCACTGATGAAACATGAAGGAATGCAGCTCTAGGATTTTTCTTTTTTACAGTTACACCATCCAGAGCTTTTGCCTGACAACCACATACATACATAACTGATCAACATTCTACAGGGTACAAGAAAGGAGTAAGAAGCAGTAAATCAAAGAAATTAAAGCCATGAGACAAGAAAAGGAAGGATAGCTAGAACCAGTATGCAGTCATACTATTCATCATCATAGCAAACCAACCAGTCAAGCATATTTTTGCATTTGTAAATGTATTCCAGAGCATCCACCACCCCAGCATGCAGTAGGGTAAATGACCCATAACACCATAATCAAATATTTCAAGAGAGCCAACCAAATCAAAGCAGTTAGATCCAAAAATGGCTCCCTCTGGATTTCTTGCTTTATTCCAATGTTTCATCTAATCATTTTCTACCCAGACTAAACCATGATGGGTCCCTCCTTCTGTAGTGGCCCAGACAGATAAGTTAAAAAGCTAACACCTCAATTGTAAGAGGCAAGACAATTTTCAGCAGCTGAAACAGGACAAAATATCTCAAACACTTCAAGCTGGAACAACCATGTTTCAGTCCCAGTTTGAAGCAAAACAATTCCTCTTTTGGTCAATATCTTGGACAAAATATTCAATATCTTGGACAAAACATTCAGGTGCCCCAGGTAAAATCATCTGAAAGCAGCAGTTCCAGATATGAGAACAGGATTTTATTTCAGCACTGCTCAGGATACTTCACTGAGAGTTAAGAAAGACACCTCTCCAGATACCGGGGCCAAGAATCTAAAATTACTCTGTCTTTCTAGGGTTGAGTTGAAATAGTCCTTCATAGTCCCCAGGCATTGAGTCAGCACCTGAATGGAATTGTCTGCCCAACCAGAGGTACAGTTGTATAACAGGGTTTCATCAGCATACACTCTTGAATCCTCCAGAAAAGGTCTTCAGAAGGAGCCCTGGCCTGGAGATATGGTATATGTAGGACAGCCCAGTGTAGTGCAGATCCAAAGCATGGATATGTGTTCATGAGACAATTGAGCACAAAACAAGAACTTTACATTCATTTCCTCCTGCAGCAATTCCCACCACTGAAGAGATAAGCCAATGTGAATGTCAGGTTTTAAAGCATCTTAGCTGATTGGTTCAACTGTAGATAAAAGCAGAAAAATAACCATATTTCTATGGTCTTTTTAGAGTTGCCAACAGAAAGGGACGGGGAGTAGTGCAGCAGCTTGCAAAACCAAAACTGCATTCCATAAATGTTTTCAAAGATAGTAACTAGGTGACTGAAGTTTCTGCCGTGCAAAATTCTAACTTGAGAGCATGATTGATGATTCTTGGCTATGGATGTGTCACATTGGAGAATTTGAATTATGATACACCCAGGGTGTGGGGGAAAACCAGGGTGAAGGGTGACAATGAATGATGAGTCTCAGAGTCGGCTACACCCAGGCAGTGCCAGCATGTTAACTTCCAATAAATCCTTTTTAAGTTTTGGAAGTTTGGCTCAAGACTTATGATTTAAGTAGGGGTAACTACAAGAGCCCTGACAAGGTCATTTTCTCCCATGCACACCTTCTCTTTTACTCAATCTTGGCAAGAGCCATTTTTAGTTCTCTTTATTTTGACAATTGTGAAGTAATTTATTTCCTTCTTGGCTTTAATCCTGTTGTCATTTAGTTCATTTCTCTGCAGGTTTCTCTAGAGACTGTCATAATACTAGAGCATCTACCAGCTAAATTTCCTGTTTAATTATGCCCACAATATGTGCTATAATGCACTAACTGTTCTCCCAGAATGAAGCTTTAAATTAGCTGTTGTCTGTAGCCTTGCTGATGAGTTTGATTTTTCCCCAGCAATACGTGAAGATGGACTTAGCTCCTCTAACACCATGGTGCTTTCTGAGCATGGTTATTTGCTTACAGATGTTTCATTACCCAACTAGGCAACATCATCATTATGACGGGTTCCTGTTTATATGCAGTAGCTTGCACTGCTAGTGTTAGAGGTAGTGCAGTTTTCTCCTTTGTAGTACCTTGATTAGAGCATTGTTTTCTGCTTGATTGT
Source organism: Pseudonaja textilis (assembly GCF_049901715.1). Lineage (NCBI taxonomy): Eukaryota > Metazoa > Chordata > Lepidosauria > Squamata > Elapidae > Pseudonaja > Pseudonaja textilis. The sequence continues at coordinate 17,517,100 of NC_141992.1, read as the reverse complement.
TTCTCTGTGCTTAATCTGTTTATCTGGTTGTTTTCTGTTTTTTTTTGTTAGTTTGTTTCCTTCACAGCATTTTTATTGTCTCTTTCAAATAGTATATAAATGTGTTTTATCTCTATGTATCTGTTAATGACTGCTGTGTCTGAATGCCAAGCTTTCAGGAATTGCCTAGATGTATTCTATTAATGTAGATTAGTTAGGTAGTTTAGATAGTCTGTTGGTCTAGCCTAACTAGTCTGCTAAGAACTAAAGATAAGTAAGAAAGAAAGGAAGGAAGGAAGGAAGGAAGGAAGGAAGGAAGGAAGGAAGGAAGGAAGGAAGGAAGGAAGGAAGAAATTAAGAAAGAAAAAGACTGGATCATCTCATCTAGTTGGGCAAAGAAACATCCACAAGCAAACAGCAAATCTCAGAAAGCACCAAGGACTTCACAACTCCACAGTTCAACCCTGATCTCTATGTATTCTCTTCTTCTGTTCTGTTTTTTAATCTCCCCCTCCCCTCTCCTCTTTTTCTCTCTCTCATGTCATGCAGAGTGGCACAATTTTCTTTCAAAAATAATCACAGATGTTCATTTTTGTTTTTTTCCACTGAATTTTAGTGAATAAAATTTTATCCCATTATTATGGATGTGTGGTTTGAGAATATGAAACTAGTCTGTGCAATGATGTGAGAATAGACTGAAAATATCATATCCTAAAGATGGAGCAGGCATGTATGGAGAGAGGACAAAAGCCAGGAATCTTGTCAAAAGCATCCCTTTGCGAGGTAACATAAGAAGGAACCAAGTCAATTAGGATCAAAGGAGAAATACCATTGGAAGACAGGCAAAGGAGATTGGGCACTGAATACACGGTACAAACCCCAAACCACTGACAGCTACAAACTTGTCAAATGACATGAGTCCTGGGCTTGTTTCGGGCTCGCCACATTCTTAAGGTGGGAGGAGTGGTTAGATAGAGAGGATTGTTCTTGCTAGGTGCCTTTTCTTTCCATGGGAACAGAAGCTGTCCCCGCCAAGACCTGGAGGTGGAGATTGAAGACACCAGGCAACATTGATTTACTTCTCTTGGGGAATGTGACTTTTGTGGGTTGATTCTAATTTGCAATAATATGTGGTGTAATTCCAGTTTGTGTCAGATCCAGAATTGCAACAGACTTTGCCAATTTGATGCTTACCTAAATTAAAAAAAAATGTTTTGGAAGATGGATTTTGCTTATTTCTTTTTGAATGAGTTTTCATCACTTGGAAACCTGACACCTAGCAGTCTAGATGAGAAAGATATGTGTAAGTGGGATGCATGTATGTTTTTTTTATTTGGTTTGTCAATTGCTTACAAGATAATAGGTATAAGTAAAAACATAGTTATGAATACGTGGATACATATAAGAAAAATAAAAGAAACAATAGGACAGGGACGGTAGGCACATTGGTGCGCTTATGCACGCCCCCTACAGACTTCTTAGGAAAGGGGTGAGGTCAATAGTAGGCAGTCTAAGGTTAAAATTTTGGGGGTTTGGGGAAGAAACCACAGAGTAAGGTAGAGTATTCCAGACATTGATCACTCTGTTGCTGAAGTCGTATTTCCTGCAATCAAGTTTGGTGCGGTTTACCTTGAGTTTGTGTCTATTGTGTTCTCTTGTATTGTTATGGTTGAAGGTGAAGTATTCATTGACAGGTAGGATATTGCAATGTATAATTTTATATACTTTACTTAGATCAGACCGAAGGCATCGTAGTTCTAGGTTGTTTAGGTCTAGAATTTCAAGTCTGATGGCATAAGGTATTCTGCAACAAGTAGAGGAATGGAGAACTCTTCTTGTGAAATATTTCTGGACTTTCTCAACTGTGTTAATATCAGATACGTAATGTGGGTTCCAGACTGATAAGCTGTATTCAAGTATTGGTCTAGCAAATGTTTTGTATGCTCTAGTCATTAGTGTAATATTACCAGAGAAAAAGCTACTTAAGATTAGGTTAACAACTCTTAATGCCTTTTTGTCTATGTAGTTACAGTGGGCTCCAGCACTTAAATCATTAGAGATGAGTACCTCAAGATCTTGATAGAGTGTGTCAGAGGTAGCAAAGGTTCATTATAACTGGTAAAATTTAGCTGTGATTTTGAATTCATTGGATTACCATGCATTCCATCAGAACCTGACATACTCTAGAGTTGGATTGATGGTTACTTGCATGTGTTTTTAATTAATTCTGGCTGTCAAGCAGGACAGTGTTTCTTTTATGCTCTAGATACAGCTAACTGGAAAGCCCAGATAGAGAGTAAGTGATGGTGTGAGAACCATGTTTCCCAAAAGGTTATATGCACATGAGTGAGAAATAAAAGGTCAAAATGATTGTAACTGTGGTCCATTATGACAAGGATCCAAGATGATACAAATTATCTGGATCCATTGTAATCTGACCAAGGGCTTAGTCTTTGATGAAAATGGCTTTAGTTGCCATAGAAAGAGTAACTGCTCTGGAAGGGAGAGAGTATAACTATGTGACCATTCTATGCCTTTTTGTTGGTTAAAAGGTTTAGGGTTGATGGTTATGCATGATTCCCAATCCTTCTTGATCAATAGGTGCCAGAACGCAGTGCTTAGGAATTTATGCTCAATTCCATGAATTCCTAGGAGCACCCTATATTTTCAATATCTTTACAGAAATAGAATCAACATATTTTCATCAGCTTAGTTATTATACTGAGCTCAAATTTTGCTTTAAATTATGCCAGAAGAATTACAAAATAGGTAAAAGAAGCTGGAAAACACAACACCAGAACAGGCAACATTGGACAAAGGGAAGGGAAGAGCAAGATTATTACAAGTGGAAGATGAAACCAAGCAAGAGAACAGAACAATATGCTTTGAATGCAAAAGAAAATAAAGCTTAAGAGAACAGATGGGGATAAATCTAACAAGAATTAAAAGGAAAGCACTTGAGATATTGAGCATAATCAGCTTATTCCAAAAGTTAAAAAACAAGTGGATGGAAGGATATTGGAAAGTAATTAAATTGCAAAGGAAGATTGAAATAAGATTTAAGAAATGTGTGAGAGAGAATGACAAACCAAAACACACTTGAAATCAGTTGGAAAAGTCTCAGTAGAAAAAGAAAGACCAAAGCTATGAAGTAAAGAAAAAAAATAAAGGATTGTCACAGAATATTAAAATAATATGGTCATACAATCCAAAGTTTCCTGCTTATTGATTTTTAACTATGCAAAGCAAGACTAACATAACCTGAGATTGATTGATTCATTGGCTGATTGAATTTTATATCTCAAGTTCATGACTTGGAGTAGTGGAACTAACAATATTTAAAGCAAGATTTAAAAATAATTCAAAATTATAAATAGCATATATATATATATAGTGAGAAAGAGCTGAGGACAAAGCAATCAACAAATTAATTAACTAACCCATGATATGGGATCAGACACACAAGGGCCAAGCTTGTTGATAACACCAGGATTTCAAAGCCTTATGAAAGGCCAGTCGATGCAGGTTGAGTCTGATTTTAGAATGGTGTTGAATAATATCTACATTTATTGCATCACTTAGTTTAGTACTGTTGAATCTTATCTAATACATTTTATTAATACTGCTTTATAATGCCCTGGTAAGACCACACCTGAATATTGCATTGAATTTTGGTTACCATGATATAAAAAAAGATATTGAAAGAGTGCAGAGAAGAGCAACAAAGATGATTAGGGGACTGGAGGCTAAAACATACAAAGAATGTTTACAGGAATTGGGAATGTTTAGTTTAATGAAAAGAAGGTCTAAGGGTAATATGACAGCAGTGTTCCAATATCTAAAGGTCTGCCACAAAGAAGAGGCGAGTCAAGCTATTCTCCAAAGCACCTGAAGGCAGAACAAGAGGCAATGGATGAAAACTAATCAAGGAGAGAACCAGCCTAGAACTAAGGAGAAGTTTCCTGTCAATTAGAACAATTAATCAGTGGAACAACTTGGGTATAGAAGTTGTGGGTGCTTCAAAACTGGAGGTTTTTAGGAAAAGAGATTGAATAATTCTTTGTCTAAAATGGGATAGGGTTTCCTGTGACAGCAAGGGGGTTGGAATAGAAGACCTCCAAGATCTCTTTCAACTTTGGTATTCTGTTATTCTTTTTTTTTTTAATTGGCTAAAATAAAAATTCACATTACACGTATGTGATGACCTTGAAGGAGGAGGGAAAAACATGCTCCCTAGGAAGCAATCTGACAAGCGAAGTAAGAGCCCCCAATAGATTAATGGTTAAAGGAAGAGATTTAGGAAGGATGAATCAATTAAAAGTGGTAAGAGGTTGGTACCTTTAGATTTGCAAAATTGTGTTAATGCAGTCTTACAATAAAGTGGGATTAGTTCATCTAGCCTTGTTTCCTCTCTGGCTAACACAGGAGGCTGACATTTCTTGATGAAAGGGTAAAGGGATCATAGACACTAATACAGCATTTTTTCCAGTGTTCAAGCAGCAAATCTCTGAATGATGATTCCCAATTAACCAATAATTGGTCATAAGATATGTCTACTCCAAACGGAGATGGTGATATTAAAATAAATAGGCCATTCTGTTTCTGATCTGAATACTGGCCATGTAAAATGATATGATAACTTCATAACCTGGGAAGCAAAATCTGTATTTCAATTAGCTCTGATAAATTTTCCCAGAATAAATAGGTTGTCAGGTTTCCAAGTGATGAAATACATTTAAAAAGAAAAGAACAAATTCTTTTATTTAGGAAAGCATCAAATTGGCAAAGTCCATGGTAACTCTGGATCTGACACAACCCAGAATCACCCCACAATATTAGAAGTTAGAAACAAACCCCCAAAAGTCACATTCTCCAATAGAAGTAATCAACATTGCTTGATGTCATAAATCTCTACCTCAAGGGGCCCAAGCACAGACAGCTCATTTCCCACAGGAAGAAGAATCACCTAGCCAAAACACTTGCTTTATCTCCACTCCTCCCCACTTAGGAATGTGGCAAGCCTGAAACCCTTCCCCCCATGATTGCCACAGAGAAAGTAAGAAAAAGAATATATACTAAGCCTAACTAAAATGGCTGCATATATTCAATTTTGGGCTTGACATAGGTCCAGGCTGAAGTGTAAAAACAAATCTGCTCCTTAATTTTTCTAGGTTGGTTTTTAGTAGCATATGTTCCCAAGCGTTAATTAGAGTTTGCAGGTGAATGTTTGGAAGAGTGGGCTATTCAGAAAAAAATTGCAAGGACCTAGGTTACCTTAGTCAGGGATGGGATACTACTGGTTCGGCCCGGTTTGGGCAAACCGATAGCTCCGAGAATCATCTGTGAGCAAATCAGTTTGCTCTGACGATCAGCTGTTGCGCCTGGCCACCCACCCCAGCTCTATTCTGATCTTTCTTTCCTGGTTTTCAAGCTCAACTGCTTCACACAGCACAGTGGATTGCCACGTGTCAGCTGTTTGACACACAGGGAGATTGCAGGATTGCAGGAGAAGGTCAGTAACAAACCTTTTGAATGCACATGAAGTGCGTGGTCACTGAACCGGTTGTTACACCAGTTGAATCATACCCCTGATCTTAGTCCTTGTCCCATTTGAGCTTCTTCACCAGCATGGCAGAGTTGCCAATAAAGCTGTAACCTTGACAAAGGTGTGGAAAGAAATGGGAGGAAACTTGTGTTTTGGAAGCTCTTCAGTCTCCAGAAAAGAGAAAACCAGTCTAATTGAAGAAAGTGGGTATTTTTTTCCCTCTTAAAACAAGTGGATGGTCTTGTGGGAAAAGAAGCATTGGGGAAAGCAAAGCACAACATAGAAAAATGCAAGTGTACCCTATATGTTGCCCATTAACAGAGAATAAAAAGCATAGAAGAAATCCCAAAGAGAGAGGAATTAGGTATATATGTAGTAGAGATTAGTCATCTGTACACTCATAAAATAGTTCACACATAACACTTGTGTCAGGTCTCTGCCATTTTGGTGGGGAGGGGATCTGGGTACATTCTTCAGTTTGTAGCCTTTTTCCTGATACCTATCTACCCTGTACTTTGATTTACCTTCATGGGTAAGGGGGAAGGGCAGGGGTGGGATTCCACCGGTATAACAATTGATTTAGTGTTCACACATGTTCGCACCAAACACATGCTCTGCACATGTGCTCCACATTTTAAGAAATCCATACTTACCTGCAGCCTCTGTGAATAAAATAGCTGCGGTGTGGCAAATTACTCTGCCATGTGAATCAACTGTACTCTAAACAAAGGAAATAAATGACAGGAAAGAACAGTGGTAGGCAGGCCCACATACTCCTTGCAGTGTACTGGTTTGGAGACAGCTGATCATCAGAACAAGGAGTTTGCCTGAACCGGTTTGAACCAGTAGAATCCCACTCCTGGGAGAGGGCCATCTGTTTTGTCTCAGCTCTGGAGCCTGTAGCAAGAGATGCCTGAGAACAGCTTCTTATCACCTTCTCAGGAAGCAATGTTCCAAAACAACTTTGCACCTGTGGATTGGCTTATTCAACACTGGACTAAAGAGAGGGGGTTTCTAACTGCCTGAACCTAACAGAATTGTACGGGAATCCTCAGACCCTGATTCCTTTGTCTTGCTATCTCTCCTTCAATCAAAGGCTCTTTTTGAATTGTTAATTGTTTCAAGAGTTCTACTTTCTTAAACGGAGAAGAGAGGCCAGCCCTTACAATTTGGGAATAAACAGTGTACTTAGAGAACACTATTTTATATACTGAGACAGTTACTCAGATGTGATATGGCCTATGTATTGTTGTGTATGGTATCTCTTGGTAGTTCAGAAGATTATGAGAATAAAGTATATCTTTCATTATTACTATAGAATTGACATTTTTCGTTTAACAAAGAGTAAAAAAAGAAAAGAGTCTTTGGATCTTCATTAAATGGATTGGGTTTTTTTTTAAATCAAAGTACAGCTGCCACTCTGACATTCTACTCAGAGGGATTTGTCTCAGATAGTATTCCTGGGAAAAAAACCCCAAATTATTATAAATATAAGTGATTCACTGGGGTGTTTTTTTATAATTTACATTTTATCTGCATGCCACAAGCACTATTTGAAAACTCAGAAACTGAATAAAAATGGTAATGAAGTTTAAAAAGATCGGCTGGCATAAATTGATATGGCAGGGGAAAGGACAGAAGTCATAGGAAAAATAGTGATTACAAAGCAATTTAAGGTAAGTCTGGAAAAAAAAAAGAGAAAATCAGGAGGCCATCTCTTTAAGACTTCTTTAGAGATGATATGGTCCTAAAACTATGGGATAGATGTTATTCTGAGTGTATTTGTGTAATTACTCAAAAGAGTTACATTAACAATAATATAAGACCTTTTCAACTTGGAATCTCGTTTAGCCACATAAGAACATATAATATACTATAATTCAATTCCATGCAACATAATAATTCTGTTCAATAATTAAATATAACATATATAAGAAATTATGTAGGAAACCAGGTTGAGCCCAATGGAGGGGTCAAATGCATCATTAGTTTTGAGTTGCCTCATACCACAAGAGATCTAAGTCCAGCCCATCTTAAATTCCATTGACTCTTATTTACTGCCTATTTGCTTTGAATGTTAGTAGTTCAGATTCTTATAGCAAGCATAAGCTTGCAATAAACCTTTATATTAATCTGAACTTCCTGGACTTCCTGATTTCACCAGATGAAGTGCAAAGGGGGGGTGGGAGTGGGAAAAAGACAAACAACAACAACAACAACAACAACAACAACAACAGGAATGAGGCATTTTAAGATTATGAAAGAAAATATATTTGGGAAATTTCTGTGATAACATTGCTGAAACCACGGTTATGAAGCCAAAGAAGATGAACAAAAAATAGCAGTATGCCTCCCAAAGAGAAAAGTAATTGTGGGGGGCATCTTTCAAACATTTTCAAAATATTTCATACAAAACATAAGTCATTTTGGAAAAAAAGTTGTATAAAGAATTTGAAAATAGGGTAAATTTCTCACTAGCTGAAATGCTGAACCTGGACAGAAGTGATGGTCAATTCACAGAATCCCTGATACCCTAGACATACAGTAGCTAGCCAAAGTTTTTTTTAAAAGGATTTTGGAAGAATTGCTTTTCTTCTTGACAAAACAATACTGTAGTGGTCGGTGGCAGTAGATAGTCTAAAGACTGTTCATGTTAGATTTTATTGTCTGTCAAACAGGGCATTGGAAGGAATGTAAGAAAAAAAAAGTGACTGTCAATGAAGCACTTTCAGAAAGGATTGTGGTGGTCAGAGGGACATCCAAAAATGATCTCAGGATTACTGAGGATCACCAGCAAACAGACTTAGTTAACACAAACAAGGAATTGGAAATCACTAACAAAAGTTCTGGCAAGCCTTGGGCTTTCTTTTATCAACAGAAGAACATCACAGTGTTCAATAATTCAGCTATTCAGTAATGAGTTCACACATACTTTTTCTAAAACACTCAGAACTGTGTGTAAAGCTGCTGAGAACAAAGATTTGGTAGATTTAAAACATCTGAGTTTTTACATGAGCATTCTATAGCTCAAAGAGCCTTCATCTGCTTCTTATGAAATAAAGAAGGTTCCTTTGTCCCCTCGCTCGGAAATGAACATTGTTAAGAGATTAGAAGAAGTGCAGTAAGAAGGCCACAGCTTCCTTGGTGGAACTGAAAAGGGAGAAACCTGCATAAAAGTTGGTGAGGCTATTCAGACAATGTAAGATGGCTCTCGGTCCAATCTAAGTATAGTATATAAAATCATATATTGCAATGTCCTACCTGTCAATGAATACTTCAGCTTCAACCACAACAATACAAGAGTAAACAATAGATACAAGCTCAAGGTAAATCGCACCAAACTTGATTGCAGGAAATACGACTTCAGCAACAGAATGGTCAATATCTGGAATACTCTACCTGACTCTATGTTTTTTTCCCCAAACCCCAAAACCCCAAAAACTTTAACCTTAGACTGTCTACTCTTGACCTCACCCCTTTTCTAAGAGGTCTGTAGGGGGAGTGCAGAAGCACACCAACATGCCTACTGTCCCTGTCCTATTATTTCTTTTATATATTTTTTTTAATTTTTCTTATATGTATCCATGTATTCATAACTATGTTTTCACTTATACCTATTATCTTGTAAGTAATTGACAAAAATAAATAAATAAAATCAATCAATCAATCAATATGTCTGTTCCAGTGAATTTTTATTTTAGTCAATTGGAACAAAAAAAAGAACAATACCAGAGTTGAAAGAAACCTTGGAGGTCTTCTAGTCCAACCCCTGCTGAAGCAGGAAACCCTCTACCATTTCAGACAACTAATTGCCCAAACTCTTTCTAAAAATCTCCAGTGTTGGAGCATCTGGTGGCACAGCAGTTAGAGTGCAATACTGCAGGCTACTTCTGCTGACTGCCTGCTCACTGCAATTTGGCAGTTGAAATCTCACCAGGCTCAACCATTGCATCCTTCCATCCTCTGAGGTGGGTAAAATGAGGACCCAGATTGTTGGGGACGATAGGCTGACTCCGTAAACTGCTTAGAGAGGGCTGTGAAGCACTGTGAAGCAGAATATAAGTTGAAGTGCTATTTCTATCCACAACTTATATAGCCAAGTCATTCCACTGATTAACTGTTCTCATTGTCAAGAAATTTCTCCTTAGTTCTAGATCGGTTCACATAGTAGAGACCCTGGTATGTGCCTTACAGATCTAATCTGTGTCACAGAATCTCAAAAGAGCTCTAACGCAGAGAAGCATCTCCAAACCATTTAACTAGAAAGCTATTTCAATCAAGCAATAACATTATATGAGGAGCAGCCCAGATGTTCTGATCACAGTGTCCTGACCTAAGGACTGTCACATTTTCCAGCTTGGTACTCCTTCGGCTATTTGCACCTAGCCAAGCAACTTTAATGGAGATCAAGATGAGCTAAATTAATTCCCAGAAATTCCATCCTGTTGTATTAATTAGCCAAGATAACTATATCAAAACAAAATGGTGAAAGAAGACTCCTTCTCTTTTAATCTTTAGACCAAGGATGGGCAATTAAACTGGGAATGTTGTAGTGGACCAAACCAATAGGATTGTGAAGTTCTATAGACATGCACATATGTAAATTGAAAACAAAAAGGTAATCACCTTCGAAATAAAAGCCATCCATAGCTGTTAGACAGGAACAGCCAAAGGGCCGTATATGGTCTGGGGGGCCATAAAATGCACAAGTCGGCTTTAGATCTAAAACAGCTCCCCTTCCCCTGAAAAGTATGGAGTTGCTGTGGGGGTGGGGGAAACTTGAACAAAAACCATTAAACATGAAGGAGGAAATGAACCCCATTTGGTAACGGAACCAGCAAATCCCATACTTGTGAATTAAATGTGGGAGGTCCAAACATTGCCCAGAGAAAGATCTGTAACAAAGGAAGTCTTAAGATACAGTCTGCTCCCCCACCCAACTTCCATCCCCACCCCACCCCATTCACACACACATTAAGACTGGTCTTGAATGTGCTTGCTTTGGTGCATTACCATTGATTTACCACCAATTTGCAAATTTCAATCCATTTTTTCAACTGGTATTTTTTCTCAGTGAAAATCTTGGAACCACAACTTGATCACCAGCTTTTATAATGAATACATTTCCAAGATTCATGTATGGCTTTAATCAGAGGTGGTATTCAGCAGGTTCTGACCAGTTCTGGAGAACCGGCAGCAGAAATTTTGAGTAGTTCAGAGAACCGGCAAATACCACCTCTGACTGGAGATTTTACAGTATCCTTCCTGCCACACCCACCAAGCCACGCCCACAGAACTGGTATTAAACATTTTAGAATCCCACCACTGGCTTTAATTTTAAATATTATTAGCAGTGCAATGCAGTTGAGGCTTAAAGCCTAAATAAATGCCAAAACTTCTGGATGCAGAGATCAGAGGACATTATAAGAAATATGAAGCTGAGTTTAAGCTTTATAGATCTTTTTTTATTTTACAGATTTTTTCCTATGTATGCAACATTTAGTCTGCTGTAAAGTATATTATTGGGGTGAGGAGGGAAAATGCACAACTAAGAATATTAAAATCTGTACTGAGATTACATTAACTCTGCTGAAATATATATGTTTGTGTGTGTTATATTTCTATAGCCATGCAACTTGTGTGTATGTGTGTATGCACAAGCATGTGCCTTTCATTAAAAATGAAATAAAACGTGTGTTTTCATCCCAAGCCTATATTTTTTAGGGCTAAATATAATCATTTTCTTGAAAAAAGGAACATATTATGGATTGACTAACATATATATTTCATCAGGTTTGTTTTACTCCGCTTCCATTCCAGGGTTGTCACAACCACACTGATATAAAAAAGGAAGAAATTAAATTAAATATTTGTTGAATTATTCAGGTTTTCCACCCCCTTAAAAAGTTATGGTATACATTATTTGTGCTGCGAATTTTCTTTGTGACTTGTACTCCTTATTGATAATTTATTTTATACAAGAAATAATTCAGTATTGCTAGTAAGTTTGTGGAAATCATTAACCACCACCCCACTTTATTAAACTACAATGGTTTAAAAGTGGTTTAAATTTATTCCAGCTACACATATTGATCATTGTGTTTTTATATAAAGTTGTGTCAAAGCTCACCACATCCCACTTGTTTATTTTTCTTTGGCTGGAACAGTGAGATAAATATTTTAAATACAATTTCAAAAGGATATTTTCATCTGCATATATTTGTACTCTGGAAGCTCTTGCCCTGAATTTGAGTTTGCTCTGATAAATGCATTTGACAAAAACATTGTCAGCAACAAAATTCTGCTTCTGTTCCAGTCTGTCATTTGTATCTAGATGGTATTCTATCAAGGAAGGTTTATCTGCATATAAATTGAAAATAAAGAAGACACATAAATAAAAGTTGGGTGACTCACCTCTGCCACTCTATAGGACTCTTCACATCCACACATATACAAAAGCAACTGTAGACAAAGAAGTCACCTGTAAAGGGTAAGATTAGTTCAGAGCCTCTTTTGCTACATCACCACACTTATTCTGATCATACCTTCGGTGTTGGAATGAGCAATCTTGCCTTGTTATTGTTGGTTGCACAGTCATCCAGATGTTTAGAATGGATTTGGCATTTTCAGCTACCTATCATTCCTTTCCAAAAAGCTGGCATAAGCAGATGTTGTTCTTTGATGGTGTTAAAGATATTGATGCATGGTATAAACTGTTCAAAGTAAAGCTGCCTTTTGCAATTGACTGATGGTGATTTTGTCAATGCCAATGGTGTTCCAGTGGAGTTCCAGGTGTTTTGGAATTGCATCCAAAGTTCCTGTTATGGTTGGATCCAGAGGTGGTATTCAGCAGGTTCTGACCAGTTCTGGAGAACCAGTAGCGGAAATTTTGAGTAGGTCGAAGAACCAGCAAATAATAACTCTAACTGGTGATTTGTTATCCTTCCCCTGACATGCCCACCAAGCCACGCCCACAGAACCGGTAGTAAAAAAAATTGAATCCCACAACTGGTTGATACTATATTTGCTTTCTTTTGCTACAGTTATTCTATTTCTATTTGCGGGCCTTGGTAGCTTGTGATTTTCTCCAGTTCTTTCTCTTCCCTTTTGCTGTCTCTAAGTGCTGCAGCATCCCTTTTCAGTAGCAAGCAATAGCAGAATAGAAGAGAAATTATTATTATTCTAAAAATCTTGTTTTAAAAAATGTAAAATAATCATCACATAAGAACCAGAACAAAAATTGCACCAAAGTTTATAGGATTATTGTCCTATTGTACATATATTTTATTATTTTATCAATTTACTTGTTTCATGAATTTATACCCCATCCATCTCACTATCCAAACAACTCTAGTGACTTTCCCTTTTGCACTGGTGTTTTTCCAATGATGTGGCTTTTTTTTTTGAAAGTCTAATTTTGTACATTTTTCTCCTTTATTGTACCCTTTGCTGTGCATTTCTTCTGATGAGCCCATTTTCGCGTGAATTGCAAATTGAATTAAAGTGGTCTCAGAATATATTTGCCCACATCTCAAGTTTGACAACTTATCCGGCCAATGGGAATTTTTATTTTATTCATCATTTTATATACCATTGCAATGATTAGAGTAAATTTACATGGTCAACACATTAGAGATGGTTTTTTTTTAAAAAAAAAGTTTGATCATTTTATTTTTTAAAAAAAGTAGAAAAAGATCCATGCTGACAAATGTGTCATAAATTACTAGATGTTATTCCAAGCTTTATCAGAGTGATTTACAACACAGTAACTGCAAGGCCAACTCCACCAACTGACTTTTTTCCTTATAGACATTTATGAGCTTATTAATATAATCTCTTTGCTTGCTTTCGTGTAATCATTTAGACATCCAATTTCATGTTCCTACTTCTGCTTGACTTGCAACAAGGCACAGTCAACAATTTTCCTTGGTAATTTCAAATGATCTATGGTAGATTTGGGGTATAGAGTATGATGTATTGCCTTTTGTTTTAAATCTTGCGGTCTAAAGCATCTAGTTTTACTTGTGTCCCATCAACAATATCTGTTGTATAGCATATTATAGGGGGAGGCAAGTAGTAATGACTTTGGTTGTATTGTGGAGGTAAAAGGTTAACCCTCATTACTCATGTTAGCTAAATATAAGCATTCACTACCAAACGTCTCAGATGCTCCCACTCCCCAATACATTTTTATTTTATTTTTTATTTATTTATTTTTATTTGTCAATTGCTAACAAGATAATAGGTATAAGTAAAAACATAGTGAGGAATACATGGATACATATAAGAAAAATAAAAAAATATATAAAAGAAACAATAGGACAGGGACAGTAGACAGTAGGTGCACTTATGCACTCCCCCTACAAGCTTCTTAGGAAAGGGGTGAGGTCAATCGTAGACAGTCTAAGGTTAAAGTTTTTGGGGTTTGGAGAAGAAACTACAGAGTCAGGTAGAGTATTCCGGACATTGACCACTCAAGTTTGGTGTGGTTAACCTTGAGTTTGTATCTATTGTGTGCTCTTGTGTTGTTATGGTTGAAGCTGAAGAATTCATTGACAGGTAGGACATTGCAATGTATGATTTTATATACTATACTTAAATTGGACCAAAGGCATCATAGTTCTAGGTTGTCTACGTCTAGAATTTCAAGTCTGATGGCATAAGGTATTCTGCAACAAGTAGAGGAATGGAGAACTCTTCTTGTGAAATATTTCTGGACTTTCTCAACTGTGTTAATATCAGATACGTAATGTGGGTTCCAGACTGATGAGCTGTATTCGAGTATTGGTCTAGCAAATGTTTTGTATGCTCTAGTTAGTAGTGTAATATCACCAGAGAAAAAGCTATGTAAGATTAGGTTAACAACTCTTAATGCCTTTTTGGCTATGTAGTTAGAGTGGGCTCTAGCACTTAGATCATTTGAGATCAGTACTCCAAGATCCTTGACAGAGTTTGGATCATCAACAAGGTCTTGACTATTCAGCCTGTATTTTATTTTCTGATTATTATTTTTTTGCCAATGTGTAGGACAGAGCATTTATTTGTTGAGATTTGAAGTTGCCATTTGTTTGACCATTCTGATACATAGTCAAGGTCTTTTTGAAGGGTAGCAGTATTGTCTGTGGTGTTGAATAGCTTTACATCATCAGCAAAGAGAACACAGTTGCTCTTGATATGATCGCAGAGGTCATTTATGTAGAGTATGAAAAGAGTTGGTCCCTGACTTGGGGGAAACCACTGTTGAAATGAACAATTGAAGGTACATTTTCAAGAAAACATTCATACCTAGCTGAATTGACTCTGAGTAGCAACAGGGAGAAGGCTCATTCAGGAACCTGTGGCCCAGTAAACCAAATTGCATCTGTTCATTATAGTACAAATATTACGACTAGCATGCTGACCAGTGGTGGAATTCATTTTTTTTTTACTATAGGTTCTGTGGGCGTGGCTTGATGGGCATGACAGGGGAAGGATACTGCAAAATCCCCATTCCCTTGCCACCCCACTAACCTGCTTTCCAGTTCCATTCTTCTATACAGAACAACAAAACAAGACCCAGCCTATCAGCTGGGACTCAAGAGGCAGAGAATAGATGGGGGTGGGGCAGTCAGAAGTGGTATTTGCTGGTTCTCTGAACTACTCAAAATTTCCATTACCGGTTCTCCAGAACTGGTCAGAACCTGCTGAATACCACCTCTGAATACCACCTAGCGGGAAGGGATAAAAAATAAGATCACATAGATCAGGGGTGTCAAACTCAATTTAATTGAGGGCCGCATCAGGGTGATGTTTGATCTCAGGGGGGTGGGGTGGCATGGCCAGGGTGGGTGTGGCCAACATGACATCACTCATGTTGGGGGGGGCACCTGTGGTGGCCCGAGTGCTCTGCCAGTGAAAACGGGCTCTTGAGCTCCATTTTCATTTGTAATGGCCTCCTCCAACCCTCTGCCAATGAAAATGGAGCTGGGGGGGGCAATGTGTGGCCCTCGTGAGTTCCATATTTGGCTGGAATGGCCTCCTGTTTAATTTTGACATAAATGGCCTCTTTAACCTCCTCTTTCAAATCAGTGGTCCTCTCTATCCAAAATATGGACTCTGTCCAAAATATGGTCACTAAATATGTCCCTCCCTAATAGTTCACAGAGTTTTGGTAGATGCAGATAGTAGATTCTTCAGTCTGGCAAGATTTTAGTCTATCAATGTAAAGCAATAAATAAGTCAGCTTGGAATGGGACTTATGTCATGTGTCAGTTTTGGTTTTAGACCTGACAATACACTTCTTTTCTCTCTCTCAGATATACTGTTAGTTCCATTCATTTACCTTCTTACCATCATTTGTCATTAGTACCTTCCCTTTTTCCCAGCCCTGCATTACAGAGACAATATAATCACATTTCAAAAAAGCAATGCCAAGAGTTGTTCGTTTGGTTGCTCTCATCCCTCCCCTTTGCAATGCATTCCATTTAATTAGGCATTCAAGTTTGTCCTTTCCCCAGAGCCTTGAGACAACAACCCATTCTTTCCCTTTCTATTCACTTGACTGATTTATGGTTATGGCAACTTGGTGCTAGTCAAGCTGGCCTTTCAACAGGGAGGCAAATTTGGTGTTCACTGAGCCTAATCAAAATGTTGAAAAGATAAAATATTTTCCAAAGGTAAACCTGACATTGCCTGGATGGATTTTAACCTTGCCCTCTGGAGCAATGCAAAAATGAAGGGTTTGTTCTCTGTGGGCTCGGCCTGTACTGTCTGAAGATGTTCCTTCCCTTCCTTTTAAAACTTCTTTGCATCATTGTTGTTGACATCTATCATTGTCACAGGAATCAAACATTCCCTGCTGAGTGCCTACGGAATACATGCAATGCTGGGTTTTGTTGTGTTTGTTTTTCTAGTTCAGATTCAAAATTTCATTCCACCCCATCCCTGCTTCCTACCACCAAATTCTCACATGGTAGATATATATGAGGAACTGAGAAAAAAAGAGTCTAGACTCAAACCTCCAGGCTGTTATGTTCACAGAGATAAGAACCCAAACATACTTTGAATCCTAATTAGGAGTTCATCTTGCTGGGACTGACTGTATTCCCGGATGTTTATGTTTTAGAAAATAAAATGAGAAAATCTGTTCATTCATTTGCAGTGACTTCTAATTAGGATTCATTGGTGTCATTTTCCTTCCCAGATCTGAAATGTGTGTGTTGGGGTGCGTGTGTGTGTGTGTGTCTATGTCTGTGTGTGTGTGTGTATGTGTGTGTGTGTGTGTGTGTATGTGTGCATGCACTCGTTCTCACAGATAGTGGTAATGGAAAAATGTGGGACAGAAGAGAAGCAGTGGTCTTGGAAATTTCTCCCCATCTTCTCTATTACGCTACAATATAAGCGTCTGTTCCTGATAACTGCTCCTGCCCTTTATTTAGGAACTCAAGGCAGATTGGTATCACATCTTATGCAGACCATCAGTAAGTTCTTTTAGTATTCTAATATTCTTGGATACAAATAATGTGATCTCATTGTATATATTCTGAAGAAAAAAAATAATTTTGCTGGATCATATGGCATGTTAACCTGGATATTGTTTGGGAAAGTTTTGATTTACCTTATATTGTGAATGTATCTATATCTGTCCAGGACTTTTTTATTTATTTTTATTTATTTATTTATTTTGTCAAGCATCAGATATAAGTATAAACATGATTATTAATACATGAAATGGATACGAATAAAAGGGAACATTTGAACAGGGACGGAAGGCACGCTGGTGCGCTTATGCATGCCCCTTACAGACCTTAGGAATGGGATGAGGTCAACAGTAGACAGTCTAAGGTTAAAGTTTTGGGGGTTGTGGGAGAAGCCATAGAGTCAGGTAGTGTATTCCAGACATTGACCATTTTGTTGCTGAAGTCATATTTCCTGCAATTGAATTTGCTGTGGTTTACCTTGAGTTTGTATCTATTATGTGATTATGTATTGTTGTAGCTGAAGCTGAAGTAGTCATTGAAGGGTAGGACATTGCAATAGATAATTTAATGTACTATGCTTAGGTGAGACCAAAGGCAGCATAATTCTAAGTTGTCTAAGCCCAAAATTTCAAGTCTGGTGGCATAAGGTATTCAGTTGCAAATAGAGGAGTGGAGGACTCTTCTTGTAAAATATCTCTGGAATCTCTCATTTGTATTAATGTATGATATGCAGTGCACGTTCCAGATGGATGAGCTGTATTTGAGAACTGGTCTTGCAAATGTTTTGTATGCTCTAGTTAGTAGTACAATATTACCTGAGAAATATGGTCATTGGTGGACATCAGAATGACTCAGCAGTCATACAGAGTAACTCTTCAGTCATACTAGAGTCTTGAAAAGAGATTTAATTTCATTATTAAACAAACTTATATAGCCATCTATCTCTACCTAAAGGAACTCTGGGTAGTGAATAAAATAAAAACAAAATAACTATTTAATAAAGCAATTTAGGTCCCAAGGCACTTACTATCACTGATAGTTTCAGTAATTTGCAGAGAAGCAGGAGATACAGTATTTTTCTTTAAAGGTATCAGAAATCTTCCACTTTGCCTCCCTTAGTTAAGTGCAGAGGGTATTTTTGCTAAGATGAATGAAAGAATGGTAGCCAACCTGACCTACCTATGACCTACTGAGCTGAGTCCCCTTGGCTCTAGGAAGTCCCTGTAGGTATGAGGCATCACCTCTAGAGACCTATAAATTGTAGTTCTGAATGTGACTGAAGGGAGAAAATATTTATTCTCATCTTTATAAGTGCCATTGATAAAAAGCCCTGGGCACCTAACAAAGATGAGAATAATAGAACAGTTAAAAAAGAATTTCAGTAGCCATGTCAGGAAAATAAATTCAAAGAACTGTACAAATTTCAGCCTAATGATGAGACATAAGCCCGGGGTTTGTGAACAGACCTATGAAATAAGCAGAGCAATAACTATTTTATTTGCATGTAATTTTAATCATATTTAGCTTATACCTTTGTTCCACTCACAGTTTTGAACAGTGAAGACTAGAACATGTTTTCCTGTGTTGTCTGGGGCTGGAACTAGGATTTAATTGTGTTAGGAGGAACGCCTAAAATTTTTCAGAATCTTCTCATTAATAGAAATGTGGATAGAGAGGTAGTTCCCTTCTCATTCTCACCTTAGAACAGGGATGTCAAACTCATGTCATCATGCAGGCATCATGTGACATATCAGGACTTTTTTCCCTTTCGCTAAACTGGCTGTGGGCAGGGCCAGCATGTGACACATCCAGCCTAGGGGCCAGGAGTTTGACAGCCCTGCCTTAGAAGATAGAACATAGAATAACAGCGTTGAAAGAGACCTTGGAAGTCTTCTAGTCCATCCCCCACTTGACCAGTGACCCTATATCATTTTAGGCAAGCAACTGTCCAATCTCTTCTTAAAAGCCTCCAGCAATGGGGCACCACAACTTCAGAAGGCAAAGCATTCCACTGGTTAATTGTTTTCATTGTTAGGAAATTTCTCCTTACTTCTAGGTTGCCTCTGTCCTTGGTTAATTTGTTTCTTGTCCTGCCTTCTGGGTTTTGGAAAATAGGTTGATCCCCTCATCTTTGTGGTAGCCCCTCAAATATTGAAACACTGCTATGATGTCTCCCCAGTCCTTCTTTTCACTGGATTAGACATACCCAATTCCTTGCAACTGTTTGCCGTAAGTTTTAGCCTCTGTCCCCCAATCTTCCTTCCTGTTCTTCTCTGAACTCTTTCCACGGCTCAACCTCTTTCATATTTTGTGGTGACCAAAACTGGATGCAGTATTCCAAGTGTGGTCTTACAAAGGCTTTGCAATACCTCACATGATCTTGATTCCATTCTTCTATTAATGTAGCCTGAATTCCTCATAACATTTTTTTAAATGGTCTTCATAACCAGACACAAAGGAAGAGCCATCAGATAGCATCACTCCTCCAATTCATATGGTAGGCAGAGCTCTGTTGGATCAAAAAGACAATTACTGATGTAAAATTCTCTTCTGTCTATGAGACACCATTATGTTTCAATTCAGTGTATGATTTCTCCCCATTAAATATATATATATATATTTTCCTTAAGTTCCTATGAAAACATCTACTTTCTTCTTGTTGTTGTGTCATATCTGTCATCAGATGTTGGCAATCATGTTGGCAATACTATTTTTATCAACAGCTGCACAAAAAAGTTCTGCTGAGTTTTGTCCAAACCAGACCCTTAGATTTTGAAGTCATGATGTTCTTCTGCCTAGACCTCGGTTGCCTTCAAACTTTCCCTGGAGAATTAAGTGAAGTATGCCATATTTTTCCAGCTGTCACATCACATGTCTGAAATATTCTAACTTTTGCTTTTTAATGGTTTTGATGATTTCCCTTGGCTTTCCCAGGAGGCTTATCACCTCCTCATTTCTGATTTTGTCAACCCAGCTTATACATAACAGCCGAAAACATCTATGAGCACTTATTTCTATATCATTCTCACTATTTAGGCAAACACTATGGAAGGTTTATTCACCAGGGATTTCCTTTTAACTTAAACACAGCATGCAATCCTAGCTTTCAGTGAGTAGTGGAAAAGAAAAATGGGACTGAATTGTATACAAAATTCCTATTGATCTTTGGAAGTGATATTCTGATCTTCTCAGGTTGAGACTTTGATTTTTGTAAGTTCTTTTTTCTTCTTCTCATTGGAAAAAAAGCACACACTCATTTAGCACACACCTCTTGGCAGGTAGAAATGTTAGATACAAAGGCTAGAGTCAGATTGCCAGTACACAATACCAGCTTCAGACCTCTTTCTTACAAAGCAAGCTTGAAATATAAAAGTGATTTTTTCGTTACAGTCATTTATTATAAAAAGAGGAAGCACGGGAACCTGTAGGGTTAAAAGCATAAAGAATAAAATAGAGGTAATGGCAACAGAAAGTGGACAATAATCATTTGGGAGGTACCATAGAACAAGTCTGCCTTGTGATTGCAGAATTGTTTATTTATTTGATTTGATTTCTATAGCCACCCATCTCAACAAATGACTCTAGGCAGCATACATCATAATGAATATACTATGATGTTGCTTCTAATACAACTATGTAGATATTCCAACTGTCAATATTACTTGCAATATGCGTTTGACTTGGTTATTGAGTTCACTCTGAGTTCATACCATAAACTGAAATAAATTAACAAACTGGGTAAATTTGTATAACCAAAAGGAATCAAAGTTAAAATTGTCCATGCCATTTTACAACTGACATTGATCCAGTCAATTCAGTGGTCTTGAGAGAAGCTGCTGGTAATACCCCATATCAATGAAGTGGCTTATTACTATTTTGATTATTACTTCTTTTCCTGTCCTCAGATGCTTTGGGAATAGGCCTACCCTCTCTTCTCAACCTCTCAAATATTGCAGGCTGCCAACATATAAACAACATTGACTTTCCATTCATTAGATCACAGGTTCTGTTGTAGTTGAGCAATGAGAGGCTAGACCAGGGCTTGGTGCAACAAGACTTTATTGGAACAATAAAGGACTGAACGTGTTAGCCCTGCCTGGAGCAGGCTTCCAGCGATCAGCGGCTGGCCGGACCCTGCAGCTGGCTTTTATAGCCGGCTGTCGAGGGAGGCCAGCCAATGAGGGGCAGCAAACACCCCCGCAGCATGAACGGACCTGGGTGGGGACTTTGGCAAGTTCCAGGGACATAACACCCCTTCCCCCCAGATGCGAACACGCATAGTCACTTAAATAAGCGGGCGGTCTGTGCTGGCGCCCCGAGCGTCGTAACTCCAGTGAGTTACCAAGTGTCTCAGAGTCCAAGGAACCCGGTAGGGTTGGTGATGGGGTGCGGTCTCGCTCTGGGGTTTGCACTGGCACCGGTGCGGTGCTACTGGTTGGTGATGTTGTGGTCCCGTCTGCTGGTGCCGGTGGCGGATCCATCTGGCAGTCCCGGTCTACTGCCAACCCTCCGGGTTCGGGTGTAGGTAGTGCAGTGGCTCTGGCATGATCCTCGATGGAAGCTTGGTGTGGCACCTGGGGGTTGACCTGAGCCCATGATCCGACACTGGCGAGGGTACCCTGTCGTTTCCTTAGCTGATCCAGGTGCCTTCTCCAGATGCGGCCGTCTTCCAGCTGGACTCGGTACGACCGGGGGCCGGTGATGGCTACTATCACTCCTGGGATCCACAGTGGGTCTCCGGCATAGTTCCTCGCAAATACAAGTTCCTGCAAGACAAAATCTCTGACCCCCGTCATTGAAGCGAGAGGGGTGTCAGGACAATAGTGAGGGTGGAGCCTATCCAACACAGTTCTTAGGCGCCTACCCATTAGAAGTTCTGCAGGGGATTTGTTGGTGACCATGCAAGGGGTCGAGTGTTGGCTCAGCAAGAAACGGGAGAGTCTGTGATGCCAATCTTCTTTGCTGAATCTGGCTAATGCTTCTTTTGTGGACCTGACAGCTCGTTCTGCCAATCCGTTGCTGGCAGGATGGAAGGGAGCCGTGAAGATATGTCGGATGCCAAGATTTGTGGCAAAACGGCTAAATTCTGTTGAGGCAAACTGGGGGCCGTTATCTGAAACAATGGTGTCAGGTAACCCGTGTGTTACGAATAGGCGAGTTAGAGCCTTGGTAACTGTTAGCGTGGTGGTTGTGGATAGTTGGGCCACATCGATCCATTTTGAATATGAATCTACGACCACCAAGAAGGTCTTGCCATGAATTGGACCCGCTAAGTCAATGTGTAGCCTTGACCAAGGTGCATTGGCGCTCTCCCACTTAGTGGGGGTGGTGACTGGAGGGGATGGTCTGGATTCCTGGCAGGGTTGGCATGAGCTTACCCACTTGACGATGTCGTCGTCCAGGCCCGGCCACCAGATGTAGCTTCGTGCCAACGCCTTCATCCGGACGATGCCCGGGTGGCCCTCGTGTAGTGCCTCTAAGACTGGTGTGCGAAGTGCGGCCGGAATAACCACCCGGGTGCCCCACAGCAGGCAGCCCTGTATGCTAGACAGCTCCTGTTGACGGGTCTTAAAAGGTGTGAATTCGGCTGAGAGGTTTGGGCCCGGCCACCCCCTCCTCACCCAGTCCAGTACCTGGGTGATGGTTTTGTCCGTCTTGGATTTGGCGGCGATGTCTAGAGCGGTGACAGGGAGGTCAAGCTCGGTGACATCGAAGATGGCGTGGACCGGGGCCGGGTCTTCTGCTGGAGCTGGCAGGGGGCAGCGGCTGAGGGCGTCTGCGTGACTTAACATTTTTCCTGGGCGGTGGATGAGCTTGTACGAATAAGCCGCCAGGAATAAAGTCCACCTCATCATTCTGGGAGACAACACTTGGGGAGTCTGCTTGTCCCCGGAAAGAAGACCCAGGAGAGGCTTGTGGTCCGTGATTAGCTCAAAGTTGTGGCCAGGAATTCATGAAATTTCTTAACCGCGGCCACTGCGGCTAAAGCCTCCTTGTCGATCTGACTATAGTTACGCTCTGTTGCTGAGAGCGTTCTGGAAAAGAAGGCAATCGGTGCCTCAGAGCCGTTGGGTAGTCTATGGCTTAATACGGCGCCAATCCCAAAAGGGGAAGCATCCGCGGCTAGTACCAGTGGAAGGTGTGGGTCGAATTGAATGAGGACCGCGTCAGATGTGAGCAGTGATTTGACTGCGCGGAAAGCGGTGTCTTCCTCGTGTCCCCAGTGCCAAGATGCTTTTTTATCTAAGAGCCTGTGTAGAGGCTCTCCTACTGATGCTTTGTGAGGTAGAAATGATGCATAAAAGTTCAATAATCCCAAAAAGGCTTGTAGCTTGGCTTTAGAGGTTGGCGTGGGTGCCTCATGAATTGCCTTGACCTTGGACTTTAGGGGGTGGATGCCTGAGGCGTCAATCTTATAGCCTAGAAAGTCCACCTGTCTAGTGGCAATGGCACATTTTTCCTTTTTTAATTTGAGGCCATGCTGTCTGAATCTGTCTAACACTGCTCTGACTCTCTGGAAGAGTTGGGGTCTGTCCCTGGCCAAGACCAATATGTCGTCGAAGTAGGGTACTACGCCAGGGAGGCCCTGTAGTATACGCTCCATGAGGGATTGGAAAATCCCCGGGGCAACACTTACGCCAAACTGGAGACGCTTGCACGGAAGGCACCCCTGTGGGTCACAATGGTCTGCAGTTCCGCCGTTTGGTTGTCAACAGGGAACTGCTGATACACTTGCGACATGTCCAATTTGGCAAAAATGTTGCCAGGCTCAAAGGTATGCAGTAAATGTTGAATGACCGGGACTGGGTCGCGCTAACTTGTAAAGCGGTTGATTGTTGTTTTGTAATCAGAACAAATTCTCAGACTGCCATCCTTTTTGAGGGTGTGACAATTGGCGTCTCCCATTTGGCGAAGTCTGTCGGCTCGATGACCCCCTGTTTTAATAATTTATCGAGCTCTGCGTCCAGTTTAGGCCGAATGGCGAATGGGACTCTATGCAGTTTCAGCCGGACTGGAACCGCTTGGGGGTCAACTGTAAATGAAATGGGGGTCCCCTTATAGCACCCCAACTCATTGCTGAATACGTCTGAGTAGTCAGTGAATAAGGAGTCAGTGTCAGAAGCTGAGACAGCATGGACTCCTGTTAACCCTAGGCCGAGGTAGGGGAACCAATCAAGCCCCAGAGGACTGGGGAGGTTGCCGTTAACTACCACTAGAGGCAGGTGGCCTTTAAAAGCTTTAAAATTAACGAGGAACTTGCCTTTGCCGAGCACTGGGATGTCTTTTCCCTGGTAATCCCTCAAGGAGATCTGGCACTTCTGGAGCTGGTTCCTGGATAGTCTGGGCTGGATTTTCTTGAGGGTGCTCCAAGAGATGATTGAGAGCGCTGACCCCGTGTCAACCTCCATACGACAAGGTTTACCTTCTAATAGAATGGAAAGTGTTATTTTACTAATAGAGTGACAGGTGTGGTTAGCATGGTAGCAAGTGTGACAATTGAGTACTTGCCTTTGAGGTCCAGAATGGGAAAAGGAAGGAACCTTTTGTGCTGAGTTGTGCGCGGCCTGGCAGACTCTAGCGATGTGGCCTTTTTTGTGGCACTGGTTACAGATGGCCCCCTTGAATTTGCACGTAGCTCTTGAGTGAGGTCCTCCACAGGATAGGCATAGGATGATGTGTTTGGGTGCGCTGTTGGTTTCTAGCCTGGCTCCTGCCTGTGGTTGTTTGGCATGAGTGAGGCGGTGGATGTCTGTTTGCTCGTTAGGGTCGTCTTCGTTGACTACTTCTTCTGAATGGACGGTGGCGCAGGTTTGTTTGGGAACGGGGCCTTGAATTTCAGAGGCGGACTGGATTGCCAGCTCTGCTGCCAGGGCTTCCTTGACGGCCTGGGATTGGTTGAGGTCCTTCCTGGCGAGTAGTCGCCTCTGGAGGTGAAGGTCTTTGACCCCGCAGACGAGCTGGTCGAGGAGCATGTCATCAAGATAGTTCCCGAACCCGCAGTGGAGGGCTGCAGTCCTCAAGGCGGCCATATACTGATTGACGGTTTCCTTTTCTGCTTGCTTCCTCATCCGGAAGGTGAAACGCCTCGCGATTTGTGAGGGCCTGGGGGAGTAATGGTTGGTGAGAATTTCTAGCAACTCTGGCCAGGGGACATTTTTTAACTCACGTGGAGCGACGAGTGCTGTGGCCGTATCAAAAACGATGGCTCCGCAGTAGCTGAGGAAGAATGACTTTTTTCTGTGCTCCCCAGCATCAGCCAGACCGATAGCGTCGATGTAGTGGTTAAAACGATTCTTGTATGATTCCCATTTTTCTTCTTCCGGTTTGAACGGTGGGAAGGCTGGGTTGGAGTTCATGATGAGGGCTCCTGTGTGATATGCTGTTGAGAAATCTCTCTGGGACACAAATGGCACTTGTGCTCTTGTTAGTCTAGTGACTTCAGCTCTGGAGAGGCTTCATGGACCTCTCTGCTCTCTCTCTCTGGGCTACAATTGAGCTGCAACGACTGTTGGCAGCGTTTTGAAATTCGCGCTCCTGGGGAGCGTAGGCGGTGCTGGCTTGCCGCCTCTGATAGCGCTTGAAAATCGCGCCTGCGTGAGTGTCAGTAGCTCGGAATAACAGCACCGCGCTGTATTCCGGCTAGAAATCCAAACAACAGCCATTTGAATTTCGCGCTCTTTTTGTGCTGAGCGGCTGCGGCTCGCAGCGCTTCACTTTCCTCTGTAGCTTGCTAACAAGCGGCTACAGACGCTATTACTTTCGCTCTTTGCTGACCGAGCTCTCCGGCGGCGCGGCTGCGGCTCAGCGGTTATTTTAGTGATTTCAGCTGTTACGAATTGCCTCTGGTAGCCATCCCATCCTCGTCACCAGTGTTGTAGTTGAGCAATGAGAGGCTAGACCAGGGCTTGGTGCAACAAGACTTTATTGGAACAATAAAGGACTGAACGTGTTAGCCCTGCCTGGAGCAGGCTTCCAGCAATCAGCGGCTGGCCGGACCCTGCAGCTGGCTTTTATAGCTGGCTGTCGAGGGAGGCCAGCCAATGAGGGGCAGCAAACGCCCCCACAGCATGAACGGACCTGGGTGGGGACTTTGGCAAGTTCCAGGGACATAACAGGTTCCATTCTGTTTATTGTAGCTTATCTATTCAATAAACATCAATATATAAAAAAAATGCAGGGTTTTTTAAAAAGCACTTTTGTCTTAAGACTTCCTTGCTCCTCTGATGCCAATATTGGAGCTAAAAGGATTTCAAGATATTCTAAAATGCATCCTGCCTACTTTCAAATGAAATGAAGTAATTAAAAACCTCAATCTTCTCTGCCTAAATTCTCTGGATTTTAAATGGATGTAGGAAATGGACAGTTTGCATCTTTTATGTTTCACATCGAAAATCAGCTCTTCATTTTTCTTTGATGTAGTTTTTGAAGTTTCATACCTACTTCTTTTTCCTCCATCCTGTTAAAAAAACAGAATCAAAGGAAGACAAAGATTCTGACCTTCCTTTCAGATGTCAGAAAACTCTCGCAAATGTATTTCAGCAAGCTCCAATTTGAAATTGCTTTCATACATGCAATCCCTTTTCTTTCTGCCTTTCAGAAATCTAGGTCCCTAGTCTTCCCTTTACTTGCTGAGGATGTCTTGGTGACCTTGGCTATTGATAGATAGTTAAGCTGGCTCTAATCTGATAATACCACTGATCCAGCTCTATATGATCCCGATCCTGATCAATACTCTACCTGACTGTGGTTTCTTCCCCAAACTCCAAAAACTTTAACCTTAGACTCTACTATTGACCTCACCCCTTTCCTAAGAGGCCAGTGGGGGGGCATGCGTAAGCGCACAAACGTGCCTACCATCCCTGTCCTGTTGTTTTTTAAAAAATTTTCTTATATGTATCCATTTCATGTATTCATAATTATGTTTATACTTATACCTATTATCTTGCAAGCGATTGACAAATCAAATAAATAAATAAAAGAAAATAAATCATATTGAAATATGTTCTAATCTAAAGCCAGGGGTGGGATTCTATCAGTTCAGCCCAGTTCAGCCAAAGCAGTAGCCCTGAGGAACATCTGTGAGTGAATCAGTTCGCTCTGATGAACAGCTGTTGGGCCTGCCCACCCACCCCAGCTCTAGTCTGACTTTTATTTCCTGGTTTTCAAGCTCAGCTGCTTCATGTGGCACAGCGGATTGCCACACATCAGCTGTTTAACACATATGGAGATTGCAGGGTTGCAGGAGAAGTTTAGCAGCAAACCCTCTGTGCACACAAAGCTCACGCTCATCGAACTGGTTGTTATACCAGTTGAATCACACCCCTGTCTAAAGCTATTCAAATTGCAAACAGTCGTCCTGAAGTTCAGAGGTAGTTTCCCAGCATGGATAACAGTACTCCATTCCAATACTGCTGTGAAAAAGGGAGGCCTAGCACAATTGGTTACTCCAACAACTGGGATAGTAATTGGGCAAACATATTCTAATTCAACTAGAAATTTATTCCAGGAGGAGAACTCTGTGACAATTATATTTGAAAAAATATTTCAATTATAGGCAGTTGCCCAACAGCTTGACAATATCACCTTCTCTGCTCTTCCACAGTTCTGGTTGTTAGCTGTTATAGCTCTGTCTGCAGCTTCTACTGTTTTCTCTGATTTTAATGGCTATCTATTCCTCTTTAGAAGAGAAGAATGAGGCAAAGAGTTACATAGTGGTTCATGGTCTGGGGAAACAAGAAAGAAGAAAATGCAGTCCTCCTTCCCCTCTCTTTGAATCATGCACACACCCTTCCATAAGTTAAAGTCAAGGAA
This sequence comes from Pseudonaja textilis, assembly GCF_049901715.1. NCBI lineage: Eukaryota > Metazoa > Chordata > Lepidosauria > Squamata > Elapidae > Pseudonaja > Pseudonaja textilis. Next base: position 17,489,305 of record NC_141992.1, on the reverse strand, counting down.
GCTGAGGAGCAGGACCTTTCAATCAGGCAATTTGTTATTAGAAGATGCAGTGTTGGATATTCTTTTAGATGGAATTTGGAAATCAGCTACATAAAAGAGGAGCAGAATCAATGAAATATAAGTCTACTTTTAAAGAGCTGTGGTGACACAGTGGTTAGAATGCAGTTCTTCAGACTACTTCTGCTGCTTGCTGGCTGCCTGCAATTTGGCAGTTCGAATCTCACCAGACTCAAGGTTGATTCAGCCTCCATCCTTTCGAGGGCGATAAAATGAGGACCCAGATTGTTGGGGGCAATATACTGACTCTATAAACTGCTTAGAGGGGGCTGTGAAAGAAATGTAAAGTGGTATATAAGTCTAAGCACTATTGCTATTGCTACTTATGTTTCTTAGTTTTGAGATCAACACTCCTCTACTCTCAACAGAATTTTTTATTCCTCCAGGCTCGAAATTTTGGGCCTGGACAATCTAGAACTGTACCACCTGTGGTCTGATCTAAGCATAATTCACAAAATTGTCTGCTATAACATCTTGCCTGTCAATGACTTGCCTGTCAATGATCGGGGGTACTTCAGCAGCGAGTGCAACAGGGACCTGCAGAGATGCAGATTCCTGCCGCCGCCGAAGCCTTGCAACTGGAAGTCCCCCCCAAACGCTAGATTCTGAAGTCATGGAGCCCTAATAATGCTGGCGGAGCTCCTGCTAACTGATCTGGAGCCCTCCTCGCCTTCCCCAGAGAAGTTAAGCTCTTTCTATTGAGCCCTATTAACCACACTGGTGGAGCTCTTGAACTGGATCATTTGGAGCCATCGGAGTGCAAACAACGTACCTTCATTTAAATCCCTCACACAGCTGATAGAAGTATCTTCCACGCCAGACAACATGTTTCCATTAATATCCCCCACACAGTTTCCCCGGAGCCACATCGGACAGCTGGCAGGGAGAAACAAGGAGGGAGGAAAAAGCCCTGAGGCTCTTAGGAGCCGAAAGTCACCCTGGATGGGTGGTAAAGGCAGAGGAATGCTTCGGTGGTCACGAGGAGAAGAGAGGCTCCTCAACTGACCCAAAGAAAACCCCTCCATCCGAACTAAAGAGAGCTGTCAGCATGGCTAAATCGAAGCCAGGAAGGCAGCTGAGACAGAAGTGAAAAAGAAAGGAAAGATCTTGTAACAGCATGCTTAGTCTTGGTAAGAATCACTCCAATTTCTGCAGTGGAATTTTCCTTGGAAAGTGGGACTCAAAGGAGGAAAATAGCTGCGATTAACGATCTGGAGTGACTGTCAGATTTAGTTAAAAAAAAAAGATATTGCAACTAAAAGTAACTTTAAAAGTAAAGGACAGATTGGATTGGTTAACCCAAATTTCTGGACTGTATTTTTACTACTACTCAACTTGAACAACTTTATGAAACTATTGGAAAACAATCTTATTCAGAGACATATTGATTGTAGTTAAAGTGTTTTAATTTTTATTCAGCGAGTTTTGCTCTCTTTCAAAAATCCAGCGTGCTTTGAACATCTTGTTACAGCCCATTGTTTACAGAGTAATAGCAGCAGCAATCAGAGCAATAAATTCCTCCCACCCAGTAAATCACAGCTGCTAGTAAAACAATTAACCCTTTCCTTGCAGACCTCATTATGTTAATCAAACACTGATTAATGCATTACCTCAAAACTTACAACTTTTCTATCTCATCACCTATATCAATGAATAGATAATCAATTTCTATAAAATATTTAATGGTTTAATTGATTTATTGTTTTAATTGATTAGTGTGATTAGAGTGTTTAGTGCAAATAGTGTGATTACTGATTAGTTTAAAAGATCAAGATTCATGTAATTTAACTGATTAGTTAAATCAGTGATTTAGTGAACTTAATTGAACAGTGTGATTAATGATCAGTATAATTAATTGATTAGCGATTAGTGTAATTAATTGATTAGGCTGATTGTTGCTTAGGAAAATTATTTGACTAGAGAAATTGCTGCAATTGATTGATTGGTGTGATATTGACTATATTGATTACCCAAAATTGTTCCATTAATTAATTTAATCAACGTGCCATCTTAACAAACCTGCCATGCCAAGAAAAAAATCCAATGCCAAACCACAACCTAAAGCGAAAGTAATCCCCACCAATTAACCACAAGACTTCTGCACATGCCTTAAATGCTACAAAACTCAAAAGGATAACGAAAACTCCATCAAATGTTCTCTGTGTAACAAATGCGCTCATCCTGACTGCTTGGGATTACCCGAGCAAATGATTCAATACCGAGAATCATCCAATGAGTTTCCATATCTCTGCAAATCATGCAGACCCAAACTGGATCTGTTGGAAAGAGTTGATACCATTGAAACATGAATAACATCCCTTGACACCATAGTAGCATCCCTGGAAGCCTTAAAAGAAAGATTATCCAACCTTGAAAAAAAAGACACAACGCAAAAACCTGAACATCCAATAGCTACAAACCACATCTCTACCCAACAACCACAACCCAATCCACAACCCAATCCACAAAAAACCATAAACCAGACAAATAATGATATCCCAATCCTCATCAGAGAAGCTGTTGAGCGTGAACGGAAATGTCCAAATGCCATCTTATTTGGTCTAGAGGACATCAATAACAATGATGATATCACAATTGTCCGCAACATCATCAGTGACTATCAAGCATCAACCATCTCCCCTGATGAAATACTTGACATTTCTCGCATTGGCCAAGAGCTCAAAAACAGAGACGGCTCTGTGGCCCCACGCTTCTGCAGGGTCATTTGCAAAAATGAATCAAGCAAACATAAATTCATTTACACTATCAATTCACTCACCAAACCCAACACCAACCATAAGAACCTCCGTTGTCGCCTTGACCTAACCATACAGCAACATGCCCGCTCCTGTGTGCTCCGCACTGAACTCAAAAATGTCTAGACAATGGAGAGAAGGACCTGTACATTGACTACCATGCTGACTGTATCAAAAGTAAGTCACACAACCCGCAACTCAGTTTTAACCTTCAACCACAACCCTACCTCATCCAATCCACCATCACCCAAGACTAGGCATGCACGCCCCTAACTACCTCAATTCCAACTACTGCTGGCCTTAAATGCAAGCTACTCAATTCAAGAAGCCTTGTGAATAAAATACCTGAATTTCTCCTCTTACTAAATATGGCTAAATTCTACATCATATTTGTCTGTGAAACATGGCTCAACACATCTCTCCCTGACTCCATTACCACAGTAAGAGACTATCATGTTTACCGATCAGATCATGAAATTCATAGAGGAGGTGGTGTTGCTATCTTCTATAAAAAGTCCTTATATCTTAGAAACATCCAAGTTACCCAGGAGCTTGCTCTTCTTGAGACCATCACCTGTGAACTATCCTTAAATATCACATTTTGATTCTTACTATGTTACAGAGCACCTGATTATGATATCGAACATGTAAACAAGCTAAATACACTACTAACATGGGCAGCATCCTGCCCAAACACTTTTATCTTTCTTGGTGACTTCAATCTACCTCATATTGACTGGACCCTAAATGAATGTACAACTGAACCAACAACAACTAGTAACCAACACTAGACTAAATAACTGCCTCTATCTCATCTTCTGCAATAGTTTGAATTTAATTCACGGAATACAAACTAAAGAACCCTTTTCCAGCAGTGACCACAATATGATTGACTTTTGTCTCAACATATGCCCACACAAAAATCATCACAATGATGTAATCCCCAATTATAACTTCAAAAAAGGTAACTATGATCTTATAGACAACGATCTCTCATCCCTTGATCAGCAATCTCTATTCACTGGATGCAATGCTGTTGAAGAACATTACAACATATTTTTACTTTGAAGTCAAAAGAGTCATCAAACTATATGTACCAACAACAACTCCCAAAACAAAACAAAAAAGCAGATTACCCATAACAATAAGGAAGCTTCAATCCAAAAAGAGATCACTCTGGCGGAAAAACAAATCTGGTCATGTTGCCAATTTCAAAAGCCGATACAAAAATTTATGCCACCAGATAAAGACTGAATGCACCAATTATCACATTAAACAAGAGGAAAACCTTCTATGCACCAATTCCACCCACGTTTTTTACAATTTTGTAAACAACAAACTAAAAGACTCAAGGTCCATCCCACCCCTGATAAGACCTAATGGTAAAGACTGCAACGACAACACCATTGAAGCCAACATCTTTAACACATTCTTCGGCTCAGTATTTGTAAACAGCAATGGATCATGCCCAGTATTTTCTAGTCGAACCACAGACAACTACAATGATTTAATACATATTGATTTTACAGAAGACAATGTTGAAAAAGCACTATGCAATCTAAAACTATCTCTATCTATTGGACCGGATGGAATATGTGCCTACTTCTTAAAAAAGCTATCCACTGCCATAGCCGAACCCCTAAGCATAATCTTTGAAAAATCTTTCAAGACCAGCTCCCTGCCCAACCTATGGTCACAAGCCACAGTCATCCCCATCTTCAAAAAGGGAGAGCCCAGCCTAGTTGAAAATTACAGACCAATCTCCTTATGCTGCGTCACCTGTAAAGTCATGGAATCAATTATTAACCAATCCATTATCCTCCACCTACTCTCCAATAAACAATTTGGTTTCAGGAAAAAACTATCCTGTAATCTGCAACTCTTACACTGCAAAAACATATGGACTACACAACTCGATCAGGGCAAAGCAATAGACACAATCTACATAGACTTCTGTAAAGTCTTTGATTCAGTGGTACATGACAAACTACTCCTAAAACTAAAATCTTATGGTATCTCTGGACAACTGCATAACTGGATAGAAGCATTCCTGTCAAACAGACAACAAATGGTCAAAATTGGGAGTGTTCTATCAAATTCTGTACCTGTCAATAGTGGTGTCCCCCAAGGCAGTGTTCTAGGACCAACTCTCTTCATACTCTATATAAATGACCTCTGTGATCATATTAAGAGCAACTGCGTTCTTTTCGCTGATGATGTAAAGCTGTTCAATACCACAGACAATACTGCTACCCTTCAGAAAGATCTTGACTAGGTATCAGAATGGTCAAACAAATGGCAACTTCAAATCTCAACAAATAAATGCTCTGTCTTACATATTGGCAAAAAAAATCAGAACATAAAATACAGGCTGAATAGTCAAGACCTTGTTGATGATCCAAGCTCTGTAAAGGACCTTGGAATACTCATCTCTAACGATCTAAGTGCTAGAGTCCACTGTAACTACATAGCCAAAAAGGCATTAAGAGTTTTTAACATAATCCTACATAGCTTTTTCTCTGGTAATATCACACTACTAACATACAAAACATTTGCTAGACCAATACTCAAATACAGATCATCAGTCTGGAACCCACATTATGTATCTGATATTAGCACAATTGAGAAAGTCCAGAAATATTTCACAAGAAGAGTTCTCCACTCCTCTACTCATTGTAGAATACCTTATGCCACCAGACTTGAAATTCTAGACCTAGAAAATCTAGAACTACGCTGCCTTCAGTCCAATCTAAGTATAGTATATAAAATCATACATTGCAATGTCTTACCTGTCAATGAATACTTCAGCTTCAACCATAACAACACAAAAGCACACAATAGATACAAACTCAAGGTAAACCGCACCATATCTGATTGCAGGAAATACGACTTCAGCAACAGAGTGGTCAATGTCTGGAATACTCTACCTGAATCTGTAGTTTCTTCCCCAAACCCCAAAAACTTTAACCTTAGACTGTCTGCTATTGACCTCACCCCTTTCCTAAGAAGTCTGTAGGGGGCATGCATGTGCACCAACGTGCCTACCATCCCTGTCCTATTGTTTCTTTTATTTTTCTTATATATACCCATTTCATGTATTCACAACTATGTATATACTTATACCTATTATCTTGTAAGCAATTGACAAATAAAATAAACAAAATAAATAAATATTCTGTTTCATTGGAAGCAGAAGCAGAATAAGTTAAATATTTGGTCTACTCTAGAAGAAGTCACTATACATGTTGCTAAAGATATAACATTGGGCAAGGAATCTATTTTTTTCCACAGTACTTTTTTTGTAGCTGGCTCAAATCCTCCATATTGAGTTATTTCTAAATACAGAAACATAGGATAGCTGCTCAAGAAAGACTCATGATAATATTCGCAGTCCAAACACTATGTGGATGCTCTAGGAAGCCTCCCTGGGAAATACTGATAATAAAAAAGGAAAGACACAAGAGACGTGATATTTGTATTATAATTTCCAGGTTCTCTTTGCAAACTTGATTGTCAGAACATTAATTTCATTTAATGACTGACAGCTGGTATAAAACCAGCCTGATCACATTCTTTGCTTTTTGCAAACTTCATCTCACTGAGAGCAAAGTTTATTCAGGCTTTTCCTACATTAGCCTCAGTGGGATCTAGACTTTTCATTGCGGGAAACCATGTTGTAGTATTACACATGAATTCAATTTCAGCAGACAGCTGGTCAAGAAAAGATGAAATCCACATAATACTGTGATGATCCTCCAAACTTTCTTGCAGGTTGTTTGTTTATCAGGGGTGTGATTAGGTTTGATTCAGAAATTGATTTTGCAGATTCAGTTCAAAGCCAGTGGGATTTAATTAACTTTCTGAATCACACTGGAAGGTTGAATTGGATTGGGTGAACTAAATTGATTGATTTGGCAATTTGGAAGAGCCTTTGTGCTCTTTTCTAAATTGATAAGGAAACTCAAACTGAGACAACTTGAATAGCCCAATTGATTTGAAATGTTAGATGGGATCAATAACTTGCATAAAATTTGAATCAGATCTTAGCTAATGTGTGGATAGGCTATGGACTATATCAAATGCTACCAGTCACTACCAGTTACTTGTCTTTAACCAGGAATACTGTTGCTCTCGGTGTCTCATTTTTAACATACTTGTCTATATTTTATTTGTACCTATAGAAAGAAACATAGTGTGGATGTTAAAGTGCCCCATTGGAAACAGATTATAAGAACTACCTTAAGCATGAAATGTGGCTGGGTGACTTTGAACCAGCCACATGCTCTCAGCCCAAGTCATAATGTTGGCAATGCCTGGAGACAGCAGAAGAGAAGAGAAAGAACTGGAGAAGATAACAAAATACAAAGACCTACAAATAGAAATAGAACGACTATGGCAAAAGCAAGCAAGGGTAGTACCAATAGTAATAGGTGCCTTGGATGCAGTCTCAAAATAGCTGGAGCACCACTTGAACACTATAGGAGTTGACACATTTGCCATCAGTCAATTACAGAAGTCAGCTTTATTTGGAACAGCTTCCATCCTGTGGCGATATCTGTAACACCATCAAACATACAGATTTGCCTATTCCAGATTTTTGGTAAGGAATTGATAGGTGGACCCAAATCCCAAACCCAGTCTGAACATCTGGCTGACTGTGATGATTGATGATGATGATGATGATGATGATGATGATGATGATGATGATAATCCCGCTACAGGGTGCCACCCTGGCATGGCGGGGGGACTTAACTGTTCCAATGAAGCTGAGAGCTGTGCTGGCAGTAGTACAAACTACCAGCAGGTCCAACCGTGTCAGAGAGGTCCAGGCCGAGGAACAGAACTGAATGCACCCAACAAACCATGCAATGAATCATGGTGAAACACAACTGAACAAAGCCTATACCGGCTCAGTTGTCACCCGGGTTAACAAGGACTGCATCAGGTGCTGGGGAACCTGGGCATCTGTCGACAAGTGGGCTACAGGCCACGGGTCCCAAAGCTGAGCAACCAGGGCATGGGCCTGCAGGGCTACTGGAAGCTGAACAACCTCAGAAGCAACAGAAATACACCATGTCAGAGAACTGCACTGTAATGAAATGCTACTACAAAGCAGAACCAGAAAAATGAGGCTACCAAAAAAAGGATGTACAAGTTATGGAAACAAAGTGCAGCAAACCAAGAATCAATATAGAAAAACAGCGATGCAAACTCGGGCTGACAGCTGGTGTAACAAAGCACTGCATGGACAGTTCCTTGAAAAGATCCAAGGAAAAGTAGATACGGAAAAGACCTGGTTATGGCTGACCAACAGAACACTGAAGAAAGAAACAGAAGGCCTGATTCTTGCAGCCCAAGAACAAGCCATCAGAACGAATGTAATCAAAGCCAGAATAGAAAAAACTGCTGATGACCCCAAATGCAGACTCTGCAAAGAAGTGGACGAAACCATCAATCACATACTGAGCTGTTACAAGACAATTGCTCAGACTGACTACAAACAACATCACAACACAGTCGCTCAGATGGTCCACTGGAACTCGTGTCACAACTACCATCCGCCTGTAGCAAAGAACTGGTGGGATCATAAGCCTGAAAAAGTGGTCAAAAATGAGCATGCAAAACTACTGTGGAACTTCCAAATGCAGACTGACAAAGTTCTGGAACATAATACCCCGGATATCACGATTGTGGAGAAGAAAAAAAGGATCATTGATATTGCCATACCTGGTGATAGCAGAATTGACAAGAAACAACTTGAAAAAGTCATTAGATATCAGGACTTGAGAATCAAACTGCAGGGACTCTGGCATAAACCAGTGCAGGTGGTTCCAATGGTACTCGGCACACTGGGTGCTGTGCCTAAAGATCTAGGCAAGCAATTAAAAACAATTGGCACTGACAAGATCACCATTGGTCAGCTGCAGAAGGCCACCTTACTGGGATCTGCTCGCATAATCCTCTGATACATCACACAGTCCTAAACACTTGGGAAGTGTTCTACTAGTCGTTTGTGATATGAAACCCAGCATAGTTATCTCGTTTGCTGTGTACACTGTCATTTTTGTGTATTATTATTATTGTTGTTAATCATCATCATCATCATCATCATCATCATCATCATCTTTACTTGGGACAACTTACATCCTGTGATAATACCTTTAACACATCATCTGTGTCAGGTGTACCATTGTCGTGGGAATTAGGGAGGGGAACTAGCTTCAGAGATAGGACTTCTTCTCAGCCAGTTTTTTCCAGGTTCAAGGTCGTCACATCCTGGGTGTGAATGATTATCTGTCTAACACCTCAGTATTCTCTCTCTTTTTTTAAGGTTTACAGTTTTTATTAGTTTATAATACAAAATATAAAAATACTAAATTAAACAATAGGAAAAATAAGGGAGGGAAAGGGAAAGAAGTGTAAAAAAGAAGTGGGGGAAATGTTTTGACTTCCGAATCCCACTCAGCGCTCTCAAAACATCTTCTCAGCATTGCATTGGCTGCCGGTGGACTTGTCAAGCGGATTGGAATTAGGAAACTAAACAACTTGCTTTGTGCTTTGTGCTTTGTGCAGAAACCTCAGATTCCACTTGACTATACTGCATCCTACATTTTCTCTCAGTAAAAGTTTTTTTTATTCAACTCAATGGATTCAAGAGTGTTGCTTTCCTGAAGGATGGACTGGGGCAAGTCTGATATTCTGCTTATTTCAGTTCCTTGAGAAGGACTTTATAGGTGGATAAAAGTACCAAACCAGTCTAAATATCAGTCTAAGCAACCAGGCATAACAATAAATCAACTGAACAAAATTTAAGGCTATGAAAATATTCTGTTCAGATACTTTACTCAGAATAATTGTATTGATTCACCAAATCAACCCCCATTCCAATCAGATAGACAATTTGGACTGGGCATTGAACTGGATATGCAAAATCCTCTTTTTTAAAAAAATGGATTAGAAAATTGGATTCAGTTAGCTTGATGAAACCATCCACGTTGAACTGAACTGCAAATTCAAATCAAATTGATTTGAATCAGATGGGAGCCAATGTACTGTATGTAGAGACATCTGCAGATATGGTTACTGGTATGATTGGGTAATCAGAGCGGTGCTCTTTTTAATGTGAAATCTGTACATTGCACACACAAGAAGAGGAACGGGGTTTTGATCACCTACTCCCTTGTGCCATTTTGAGGGCTATGACTATCACTGTAGAATCCTCTGATCTCGACATAATCTTAGAAGAATTCTCAATATCTTGGCTGAAGGTTACCGCTGTTTTGTTCTGAATGACAGTGCAGTTCTGTTGGGGGAAAAACAGCTTTATCATTTTGAAATATTCTTAGATCTAATTTGGATGGGCAAATTAGAGCAAAATATATAGTATTTTATTAGATTCATCTCATTGAGCAAGTATGATCATTTCTGCATAGGGCGGAGTGAACCCAGCATGATCCATTGAACCCTGAGACCAATTCTAATCAAAGGAAGAGGAAAAAGGTTGGGTAAAGATCCATGGAGCTAAGAGTAGTTATGGGTATAGATCCATGTAGCTAAGAGTAGACTGGGTACATCTAGTTTAATAAAAAGAAGCACTAGATGACATGGTAACGGTGATCCAATATCTCAGGGGTTGCTACAAAGAAGAGGGAGTCAACCTAATCTCCAAAGCATCTGAAGGCAGAACAAGAAACAATGGGTGGAAACTAATCAAGGAGATAACCAATTTAGAACTAAAGAGAAATTTCCTGACAGAACAATTAATTAGTGGAATAACTTGTCTCCAGAAGTTATGAGTGCTCCAACATTGGAAATTTTTAAGGGGAGACTGGACAACCATTTTCCTGAAATGATTTAGGTTTCCTGCCTGAAGACCTCCAAGAAGACCTCCAAGATCCCTTCCAAACTGTTATTATTTTATTCTGTTAGATATTGGACCTTATCATGGACTCAAAGAATCAACCTCTTTTATCTCACCAGAACTCTGAAGTGTCAAAATTCCAAACTCATGAAAATGATGGTGAAATGATGAAAATGATGGTTGTTAGGAATGTAAGTCACCTAACAGCTATTTGGGTTGAAAATATAAAAACCAGGATAAAAATTTTAAAACTGTATCTTTAAGAAAATGCAAAACTGTAATTGGGTGTGGTTTCTCAAATGGCCATAAGATGGAGCCAGAAACCTGGGTTGTTTAGAGAGTGTGTCTCAGTGAGTCTCTTTTTTCCTTCTCTTGGAGAGCATTGCTGTTCCTCCATTTTTCCTAATTGACTGCTATTCCTGGATTTAATGTAAGTCTGATACTGAACTGTTTTTGACACTGGAATTTGTTATTGGATTATCCCTGGACTGAAAACTGACTGATTTAACCTGTGAATAACTTTGGACTGCCTATTTTGAACTTTGCTTAAACTTTTCTGAAAGTAAAAACCAACATTTACTGTACAGTGTACCTGTGTGCTCTGTGTGTATTATTCAAACACTACTTTCGATACGTCTCCCTGTATGCACTCATTCTCCTAACGGGGAATTACCTCAACAGTGGTGCAACAATAAATAAGTAGTCTTCCAGTTAAATTCCTTGCTAGTAAAAGAATGTATTCTTGCTCCTTCAAGACACAACTGATGGAATTCTGGTAAAACTTCTATTATGTCTGGACTAAAACTTTGAGCAGAAAGTAGCCAAACACTGAAGGTAATGTCTGTTACTACCTTTGGGTATGCCTACATACCTACCACTTTGATTCAGCTTGTTCATGCAGCAAGCTTGTCTTGTCTTTTGACAATGCTTTATATATTCTCTTCTGCGTTTAAGATGTTGTGTTGCCTCTGATAGTTTGAACTATTCTGGGCCTGATGATTGGCTTTCCTTTGCTGTTCTGTGCCTCTTACATTTTTTTTAACCTTAGTTTTATAAACCATCACCTTTGCTTGGGATCCCTGTGGAAGGGATGACCTGCTCTGGAACATTGAAGCTTCAGATAAGACTGAAAGTAGCTTCCAGGTTTTAACAGCTATCTTCGAGTGTGTTCATTTTGTCATGTAAACCTGACTGGCTGCCTATTTTCTTCTGAGACCAATTCAAGCTGCTGACATTACTCATCTTTAAAGCCTTAAATATTTTAGGAGCCAAATCTCTGAAGCATTTTCCCTAGATGAAATCAGTTGGCCTTGTTCCAATTTTCTCTCTGTACTTGCCTTGTTGAATTCTGCTACATGCCAATGAAAGGGAAAGCTTTAGGAAAACAATAAAATAGGGAGGGGGCGGCAAAACTGTACATACAGATAAAAAGGACATGGACCATACATTCAACACAAACATAAAAGAAATATATCAGGCCTCACAATACCTCAATAGGATAGAGCCAGGTTTTCATACACATTTTTTTTAATATCATCCAAGTGAGAGCCATATGGAACTCAAGGGGTACTACTCTAGAGGGCAGATGCCATAACAGACATAAAAGAGAAATACAATTGAATAAATTACAGCATAATCACCACATAATGATACAACTCAAAACACCATCAAGAGCAATTCAAAAGAAATTAAGCACGCAGAAATGAGATAGAAAATTAAAAGACTTTTTCACATGAAAAAGAACGCTTTTAGCACAATATAAAAGAAAATCTCCTTCCTTCCTTCCTTCTTTCTTTCTTTCTTTCCTTCCTTCCTTCCTCCTTTTTTCCTTTCTTTCTTTCTTTCCTTCCTTCTTTTTTTAGTAGCATTTTTATTAAGTTATAAGATAAAATAAGATACAAAAGTAAATAGGAAAGCAGGGAGAAGGGAAGAAGAGAAGTGAGGAGGGGTTGGGAGAAAGAAAAAGAAGCAATGACTTCTGACTCCCTCTATTGCAATAAAATAAAGCATTAATGCTGACTTTCCCCTTCCTTCCCTCTCTACCTCCCTCCCACCCTCCCTTCCTTTTAGATGCCTTTCCATAGAATCACGTGGCTATCTTTTGAAGTTGAGTGCAGCCCCAGTAAAAGGTGTATTTTGTTTTGGGAGTTACAGGTGGGCATGGGCACCGCTGCCCACTCTGGAGCAGCTTTTGCCATCCAAAACAAAGAACAGCACAACCTTATTTGTGGTAATCTTTTCAGGAATGAGCATGTAAGCTTTCAGGTACTGTAAGTAAATAAAGCTCCATGTTTATAGAATGTTGAAACAGATGTCATTCTGCTAAGGGAATATGTGAACAGCAACGGCCTTTGAAATACAGTGGCTGTGTAAGAAAGCAAAGCAGCAAATAAATTACTGAGTTTTCCAAGTGCTCTTCAAAAGTTAGACTATTTACAATTCAAGTAATCAATAAATTGAATTTACAGTTTAACAGAGACTCCCGTACATAATGTCTTCTAAAATACCCCTGTGTTTTAGTTCCTTTATACCATAAAAAAGCATGCCACCCCAACAACAAATAATGTTCTTCTAATGTCAACAATCTAGTATTTCTTAGTATTATCCATTCCTTAACCCACATCAGATTTGTAACTTGATAATACAACTCCCAATTAGGCAAACCAAATCCTCCTCTAATTCTAGCATCTTGCAAAAGTTTTAACTTTATACTCGCTTTCTTACCTTGCCATATATATTTCAACACAATTTTATTTAAATCTTCAAAGTAATTTTTTCCAAGCCTAATTGGAATTGTTTGAAACAAATATAAAATTCTCGGTAATATATTCATCTTGATTGGGAGAAGATTCAAAGACAATGTTATTTGAAAATTCCAGTCTGGCTATCGACTATTGAAACATTTTCTTATCCTATAATATACAAAAAGGAACAAACAGTTAGATATGGTGAAATATTGAATGAAAAGGGTGAACTCAAATCTATACAAAAACTAGAGGAACAAGGTATAAAGATGAATTGGTTTTCATATGCGCAAATACATTCAAGGTATGATAAAGATTCTAAAATGGAATCTTTCTATGATAAATTGACTGATTTAGATAAGATTTTGACAGGTACTGATGAAAAGGTGATTAAAAAACTGTATGGATATTTATTAGAAATTAAATTAGAAGAATAACAAGTTAAAGAAACTATGATTGCTTGGGGGAAGAATTTTGGATATGGGATTGATTTAGAGAAATGGCAAAAATTATGGTCTCAAAATTATAAAATGACAATGTCAACAGCATATAAAGAAAATTTGTATAAGATGTTTTACAGGTGGCATTTCCCCCGACAAGAATAGCAAGAATGTTCAAGAATAAATCCAAAAAATGTTGGAAATGTCATCAGACACTGGCTCATATTACCATATGTGGTGGACTTGTGCGGATGCTAAAAAATACTGGACTAAAATCCACACGTGGTTGGAAAAAATGACAAAAAAACATATAGACTTGAAACCAGAGATATTTTTATTGGGAATTTTACCTGAAATATATAGTAAAGACTTGAAATACCTGATTGTAAATGTATTAACAGCGGCTAGGATTGTATTTGCCAAAAACTGGAAAAATGAGAAAACACCATCAAAGGAGGAAATAATTAAGAAAATATTGGAATGTGCTGAAATGAGTAGATTGACATTTGAAATTAGAGAACAAGAGGATAAACAATTTTATAAAATTTGGGATCTATTCTATCAATGGTTAGACAATAAAATATAGTAATGAAATATGTAGACTTTTAGAAAATAATAAATATATAAAGATGTATTCTTTTCTTATTATATCTACAAAATGATTCTAGGATAGATCTGGGATGATAATATGAATTGTTATAAAATAAATTAAGTAAATTATGATTATCTTGTAAAACATGAATGAATAAAAGTATAGTCAAATGATTGATTAATAATGATACTAAGGTATTTAATTTTTGATTGAAAATACGAGATTATATGCAATGTAATTGTAATTGAAGACTACAAAATGGAAGCACAAAACAATTTGTAAACCAACCGGCACGCTGTATGTATACATATGGAAGATGGCTTGATGTTTTTATGTTTTATTTGTCTATGTTTGTTTTTAAAAACCAATAAAAACTTAAATAAATAAAAAAGAAATTGAATTTACATCATAGCCTGAAGAATTAATCTCCTTTACTTATGAAATCTCATTAAAAATTGCATTAAAAAACTGGGCATAAAATGAAAATGTAAAATTCCTTTAAAGAAAACAATCAAAGCACACGAATATAGCATTTTTTAAAGCAGGTATGTATTTACCTCTAAAAAATTAAAGTTCTGGTGTCTTTTTTAATAATATTTTTATTGAAGGCTTTGATTATAATAATAAAAACAAATACAAACTAAACTAAGAGAGAAGGGTGGGAGAAAAATTACAAGGAAAAAAAGAAAACAAAGAAAGTAAAGAAAAGAAATATTTAAACAAGCAACATCCAAACTTCATCATAAGTAAAAACTAATTTGAAGCAACAGCATTTAGACTTGTATACTGTTTCATAGTGCTTTATAGCTCTCTCTAAATGGTTTACAACGTCAGCATATCATCCCCAACAACCTGAGTCCTCATTTTACCAATCTCGGAAGGCTGAGTCAACCTTGAATCCCTCAGGTTTGAATTCCAGGCTGCGGGGAGAGTTTGCCTGCAATACTGCATTCTAACCACAGTGCCACCTCCAAAATAATAACCCTTGACCCCCTATAAGTCTATGGAGATTCTCAATCATTGAATCACAGAATCACAAGTTCAAAACTGTGGAACTCCACTGTCCTGTGGTCTCCTCATGAGAACCAGCTATCCAGAGCATCTATATGCAATCTCCTGTTTCCTCCTTAACTGGAGAGGTTCTGTTGAACTGGTTTATTCTCCAGCACTTTGGTCTCTGCCATGATCATTATCTCCATTCTTTTGGAGATGCCACGTTTTCCCTAGCAGTTGTAAGTTTGGATTACAAGATAAAGATCACCTTTGTGGTAAAATATTGTCTACTAAACATTCCAAAAATTGTTTAATATAGGATCATAAATAGTCACTTTAAGGCACTACATTAAGATACTTTAGCTTTTAGAAAGCAACACGAGCATATTTTCAATCTGCTTTTTTATAATTAACTTGAAGTATTTTTTTCCATTTTAAAAGAAAAACAAAAAATAAAAGATTATCTTCCTCACTGCCCATAGTTCAATCTTCAATCTATTGGTTTCTGTCCATCTTCATTCATTCTGTTTTTGTTTTGCAAGTCAGCAGTAAGGCCCCAATATGCCATCTTCTTGGGATGAAGTTGTGAAATGCAATCACACTATTTCTGATATTCTGAGAGATAAAACAAAGAACAATGAATGGCATTAATGTTATTTTTCATTTCTCTTCATATTTCATTCATATTCTTCCCCTAGTTTAAAAACAAATGGGAAAGAAACTTTCCACTTCAAAATAGTTTCAAGAACTTTGGAATAATATGATGGTTAACAAATTGGTTCATCTTTAGAACATACGCATTTGTTTATTTGACCAATATATATGGCTGCCCAATTTGCCATTGGTATACTGAGCAACTAATGCAGAGGTTTAAAAAAATAGACCAAAAAGTTTAAGAAATAGTAGTACTCTGATACATTGACTGAAGTAAATCTTACAATAAGGACTTGGAGGAAGAGATACTAAAGTGAGAGAAAGTTTTATTTGACCTTTTGTTTTCTTAGTAAGTACTAATGTACACTGGCTTGCTTTATTTTACCCCCAAGAATAAAAAGTTTAGGATGCATTTTGGGGTTCTTTTGATTTGGCTATGAGTTTCTATGCTTTGGCCCTAATTTGAAAAATATAAAATCAAAAGCTCTTTTTCTGATTACAATACCTGAAGCCTTTAAAAAGTTTTAAGACATTAGACATAGTGAATTATTGAAAGCATAATTTGGCTGTCTTTGTAGAAATTTGTGGAAGGAGGAGGGAGAGAAGAAAAGGCTGCATACATTTAGAGAGTTTAAATCATGGCATGTTATCTTGAATGTTATTTCTGATCAAAGAGGACCTCTTGTCATATAATTGAATGTTCTCTCTCTGTCTCTCTCCTTCTTTGAAGATTAAAAGTTAATTTTATTTCACCTTAGTTGTTGTAAAACAGCCCCCTAAACTAATGTTCCTCAGACGCATTGGACTTCAGTTTCCATCATCCCTGGCAAGCTTTAAAGTTGAAATGTTCAAATTAAGTTTTTCTTGGTACGGCTACCATTCCACATTGTGTTTTTAAAAGCCTGCTGGTCTTCACCATTTTCAAAAATACAAAATCTACTTGCTACTCAGAGCTGTCTCCATCTTTAGGTACAATCGATTGTTATTTTAATAGGAGGAAAAGAGACACACATAGAGAAAATAGCAACAAAAGTAGTGATAATTTAAATAGTTCATTTGATTAACATCAAGTGACTTGTGGCAAGATTGGGAGGGGGAACATGTTATAAGTAAATGAATAGAATCAGAATAGAATTTTCAAAGTGTAATAAGTGCTACCCTCTACATTGGGCTGCCACCTATGGCTATTATGTTATTATTTTATTGGTCAGCTTTTTATCATATTTTGGTTTTATCTGCTTGTAAACTGCCATAAACCCTAACCCTATAAATAATGCATACACACACATACACACACACACACACACACACACACACACACACACACACATTAGAGCTGGAAGGGAGGTCTTCTAGTCAAACCCTCTGCTGAAGCAGGAGATCCTATACCATCCCAGACAAGTCACTGTCCCATCTCTTCTTAAAAAACCCAATGATAGTGAGATACCTATGCAGTATGGGAAAATTTCCATGTATGGAGGGATATGAAAGGAAGTCTAAAAATGTGAACTAGAATTTAGGAAGAGATTGTATTGCAACATAATGTCTAAGATAGAAATCGATATAAAGATCAAATGTAAATATGTATATAGCTGTATATATGTATATAAATGTTTATATTGTTTGATGATATTTTGCTCATGTAACAAGAGTGAGATATATGTCAAAAAGACCACCCTGTTCAATGTTTTTAAAGCTTAATTTCAATAAAAAAAAACTATTTTAAAAAAAGCTTCCATGATGAAGCAACCACAACTTCTGAAGGCTGTTCAGTGTTAGGAAATTTCTCCTTAGTTCTAGGTTTCTTCTCTCCTTGATTAGTTTTCATCTAATATTTGATAAGTAAGTAAGTAAGTAGTAAGTAAGTAAGTAAATATTGCAATGGCATTGGGACATACGAAAGACTGTTTTAGGGTTTCATTGAATCTTTGGGTTACCAGTCGACTCTGCCTGGAATAAACAGTGTAATTCTTGTTTATGTCAACACAAGAATAAATAGGAGTTAGCTTAGCAATCAGTATATTGTTTTCAAAGCTACTTACGTAGAATGTTTCTTTTTCGTACAAACAGTATAGATATTTGTTTCCCCAATTTATGATTGTAGGCCTGTGAATTGGTGCCCAGTGTATTTCTGCAGGTAATGGCAATGACTGATTGGAGGGACATTCATGTCCCTGGTGGTATTGGACACTAAACACTTCACAGTGAACTCTTGGGGAAAACAAATTGAATAAATGTGCAAAAGTCAGTAATCCCCATCTAGAGACTATCAATCACGGTCCAAGCAAGCCACAACATTGTGCAATTAAGTAATCAATTATGAAAGCAGAGGGGAAAGTAGAATCATGAACGTATGCTTTTAGCCAGAATTAGCTGGCATGCTTTTAGCCAGTTTTGACAAACTGAAAAGTATAGAAGAAAACATCACAATTTCCAAAGTTTAGCCTAGTTGGACCACATATTACTTTTGTGGGTATTATCATGTTTTTTTTTAAGCAGCAAAAGATATTATACAGCTCAACAAAACTCTGAATTCTGAACTGAGCATACATAATGCAGAGTTATCAGAATGAAATAAATTAGGAAGCAGCTAATCATTGGGCTACATATCTTCTCTTGCCACCTGTTTAATTTGTTTCAAATCCAAACGTGAATTTTCTTGGGCTCACACAGCTATCCTCAAAGCCAAGGAAAATGCCACCCATCTCCCCTACAAAGTACCTTTCCCATTCCATATCTCATTCAAATCAAAATAGTTGACCAGGATTGCAGTACAGGTAGTCCTTGACTTACAACAGTTCATTTAGTGACCATTCAAAGTTACAACAACACTGAAAATAAAGTGGCTTATGACCGTTTTTCACACTTAAGACCATTGCAGCATCCCCACAGTCACCTGATCAAAATTCAGATGCTTAGTAAATGATTCATGTTTATGATGATTGCAGTGTCCTGGGGTCATGTGATCCCTTTTTGCGATGCTCTGACAAATAAAGTAAATGGGGAATACAGATTCACTTAACAACCACGCTACTAATTTAACAAATGTAATACTTCGCTTAACAACGGTGGCAAGAAAAGTGGTAAAATGAGGCAAACTCGCTGAACAAATGTTTCACTTAGCAACATAATTTTTGGGCACAATTGTGGTCGAAACTTGAGTACTACCTGTAGTTGGTCAGGATTGCATGCTGTTGGTTTAAAATTTAAAGTCATTAAGATGGTCTCCAAGCAGCACAAACTGCTTGCAAGTTTAGGAAAGTGAATGTTGCAACTACCATGTGAGCTAGCAAGTTGATAATGCTCCCTTCTCCCTGTCCTCAGCTTGACATCCATTTATTTTGTCTCAATCTTTCAACCAGAGAAATGGTATGAATTTTTAGAGAAAGGTCAGTGTGATGACACAGGGTGGGATACACAAGCAACAAAGTCACAAAAACAGGTGAAGTCCCTTTAATTCCTTCAACTTGGTTTCAAAGGTCCAATTATCATTGACTGGAGAAAAAAACTCTCCCACAAACAGTTGCAAAAAAGGAAGAAATTCCATTCAAACTCAAAATACATATAAAATAGAAATAGAAAAAACAACACAAACCACCCTGAAGCAATTAGTGAGACAAGACAGGATAAGGGCTTGAAGATGTTCACAGATATTGAGATACACACACTGGGAAGGATGCCAGAACTCAGATAAGAACTGAAAGACTAGAATTATTTAACACTTTGCTTTGAACACTGGGCCATGCGCAGTTTGTCCTTTTAAATAGTCCTCACAGCTGCAGCTCATGAAGGGGATCAGGGCCCTTTCCTCCCACATAGACCACGTCATTCACATTTCTCCCTTATTCGTTCCTCCATGCGTGCCCTAGGATGAAGAGGGGATGGGCCTGGGTCTTTCTCTGAATGCCCATCTGGCCTGTGCCCTTCCCCAGTTTCCTCCAAAACCTCCAGAGCCACACTCCAACTCTCTATTGGCTATTCCTCCTCTCCCTTGGAGTCAGATTCCAACAGGGGCATGACAGTCAGTGTGATGGCTCAGCAGATCATGATTGTCCCAAAGGAACATTTTCAAGAGGCAACTGGATGCTTGAAGTGAAATATCTTCAAAGAAAAACCAGAAAGTCCAGTTACCTCTTGAAAAAGCTTCTTTGAGCCACATGATGAGATGACCTCCCATTAGTCACCCTAAAACCAAACAAACAAGCAGTTTGAAAGCATGCAAATGTGAGTAGATAAATAGGCACCTTTTCAATAGGAAAGATTACTGTGTTCCATATTTTCATACAGGCCACAGAATGACAGAAATCTCTTTCCCATAATGCTGGCTACCTGAGCTGAGAATTGGAGATGACCATTACCTCCATGAGTCAGTCACAACTGGATAAGATAAACCTTTAAACCTTTTTCTAGCAAAATTTTCAAATCATTGTCTTGTAGTATTCAGAGGAATTAAGAGCAAAGTAACCAGTGACGGTACAAAGAATATGTGTCGGTTCATGTGTGTGTGTGAGAAAAAAAAATCACAGGAGTTTTAAAATAGGGAGAACCTATGAATCCATCCCTAAGATTCAATATTTTTCCCCAACTCAATCCAATTGGAAACAATGATTTTTTCACCCTTAGGGAAACCCTTTTCCCAACCCATCTCAAACCATTTGACAATGTATGCTAGAGTGCACCATACACTGGTAGATAAAATAAAAAGCCTCTTACATTTCCTCACCTGTTAAACACTGCACAATAGAATGTGCTCCAGAAGGACAGGATACTAAATAATGGAAGAATATTGATCTTCAAATTGAGTTACTAGGTCAAGAGTGTTTCCTGTATTTTTAAAAAGTGAACTCATTCTGCTTGCTGCTGCTGCTACAACTGTAGCTGAAACCCAAGTGACAGGCTTCAATAAATTTTAACAGCAACCAGGAAAACTGGCCTTCAAAATGTAATAAGAAAGCATAATGGAGCTTATTTATGCTTATTTAAAGTTACCCTTTTCAGCACAGCCTCGCCCTCCCAGATCAATGACTCTTGGTATACCAAATTGAAAATAGAAATCAATTCTGTTATAGGAAGCTTCCAATCTGCAGCTGTTTTTTTATATCGTATTTAAAAAGCTCTTTCAACTTATCTGCTTACAGTGTGAACAGAACTTTTCCTTAATCATTAGATTATTGCAGCCAATGTTCCTATAATTAGTAGAATGCATTAAAGGAATTTAAAGGAAAGAAATGGTTACTTTGAGATGTGTAATGTGTCATACGAATATTTTTTTATAAGGTGAAACTCTTACTATGTGGAGCTAGGTGCTCTAATGGTGTAAGAGACCGGGTAAGGGACACATTCAAAGGACAAAAGGCAGAGACTGGGATGGAGTCAAGAGAGGACTCAGCCCAGAATTATTACATGTCCACAAATGCTCCAAATCCAGCCACTACCAACCCACCTTGATTTTTCTTTTTTCTTTTTTTTGGTATTTTTTGTATTTTTAATAATTCCATCTTTAATTCCAATTTTAATAATTCCATCTGGGTACAAATATCTTTGTAGAATAGTAATCAAAATTTAAAGCATTATTCATTACATTGGTGTTAATTCTACCATATTAAAATAATAATATTCAACATACTAATCATAATATTTGCTTATCTCTCTTAACTATATCTTCTTTATTTCTTTCCCTGTTTCTAACTTCCATTTATTATTTAATGATTGATGAAATGAATCCCATATCATATAGTATTCAGTTTGCTCTTTCTCCTTAATTGCAAGCATTAGTTTATTCATTTCTGCACATTCTAATATTTTCCTAATCACATTCTCATCTGTGGACACGCCTTGAATACTGTTGACTCTTGTCTAGGCCAATTTAATACTGACTGTTAGTTGACTAGATTTTTGTGTGTAGGTTTGAACAATAAATCTTCTTAACTGGAATGCAAAGTTCTTGTTCTGATTCTTTGTGCCTGACATATTTGCCACAATCTTTCAGTTTTAAAAAGAAGAAAACATCTAACTCTTTTAGAACACTATTCTGGGTATTGGATTGCATCATTAGCCTGGTCTCTCTTTCAACTGTTTTCTAAAGGCAAGAGACTGAAGTCACAACAAATCAGAACATCTACTATTTTTCTTGTTCAATTTAAAGACTATAAGGAGATGATGATGATGATGATGATGATGATTTTAATAGGACAGAAATTTAGAAAACCAGGAATATAACATATGTGATGGGATATTAATGGGATCTCAGCAACAAAGATCAGATCTTTCTCATTTAGTTTTAATGTCTATGAAGATTCTCAGTCATCCAGGTCATGGTTGTCCCAAAGGTGCTTTTTCAAGAGGCAACTGGGCTTTCTGGTTTTTCTTTGAAGAGGTTTTGCTTCTCATCCAAGAGGCTTCTTCAGCTCTGACTGGATGGCATGGAATAGATAAGTTCTCATTCAGTTCTTATTGTTGAAAGGTTTGAGAAAGGTCTGAACTTTGTTATTGCTTTCTGATTTGGAGTCATGAGACTGCAAATCTTAGTCTCACAAGCAATCTATTTTCCTGGAGAGGGAGGATGATACATTTTATAACAACTCTTCAGTATATTCCAATGTTATTTATTTTATTTTAGCAAAACTCAGAAGGGTACTTATAATACCAGTGCAATGCAGAACAGGATGTGATCACACTATATTTAAATATGTTTAAGCAAAGCTGTATCTGGTGTTTTCTCTTTCTTCTGTGTGAGTTTTCTTCCATTCTCTTCACAAAGACTATGCAGCTGAGACTCACTGCCAGAGGTGAAACACTCCTTCTTTGTTACAGTACTAAAGAATTTGAAGGTACTTAAATCTCAGATTTAGAAAATGAAATGTGCCAGTTCCCATATTACTATGCCCATCAAAGGGAGTCCATCCTCTATCTCTCACACAATCTGTTAATTCTTTGGAATGCTTCCCCCAGCCCTGAGAATCCAGCCTACTACCTTCCATCACAGGTAAGTTTTCTTTATAAATTTCTACTGGATATAGGTTTTGGGGGGTCTAATATAATCTTGCAAACACTTTTCCATAACTGTTGTGCCAAATCTGCCACAAAACATATTGTGAAATATGCAGATGACACGGCAGTGGTGGGGCTTATCCAGGATGACAATGAAGGTGTTAATAAGGAAGAGGTGAAGGCTCTGGGGAATTGGTGCAATAAAACAAAACAAAGAAGATCATTGTGGATTTTAGAAAGAACCAGCATAGTCATACTCTACTCAGAATCAAGGATGTAGCTATAGAGGTGGTTAACTGTATTAAGTATACATCAGATTGTCTCTCCACCCATCGTCCTTAGTGAATCATGCAAACCAGAACCTGCATTTCGTGTGTCGGATGAGGAGACCACATCTTTCTCCTTCTGTCCTGGTCACTTTTTACAGAGGCACAGTTGAGAGCAAACTGCATCGCTGTTTGGTTTGGTGGCAGCAGAAAGTCCATGCAGAGAGTAGTAAGGACAGCCAAAAAGATTATAACAAGCTCTTTTCCTGTTATTCAGGAGACTGCATATAAGCCCTATGTGCTTAGAGCTCAAAGCATTGTTAGAGACCCCACACACCTGCTTTATGGTCTGTTTCAGTTGCTCCCCTCTGGGAGGAGGTTTCGAAGTATTTCTAGCAAGACTACCAGATTCTGTAACAACTTTGTTCCCTACACAATCTGTCCGGTAATCTTGAAAGATTCATTTTTCTTACCAGGTACATTTATACATCCGAACTAGACTGTGTTGTTTCTCTGTGTCATATAATATATGTGGCAGTGGTGCTATTCTACCAGTTTGGCCCAGTTCTGGTGTACCAGTAGCACCGAAGATCAGTGGAGACCGAACCGGTTCTCTCTGATGAGCTGCTGTTGGGCCCACCCACTCACCTGGGCTCCCACCTGCCCACCTGGGCTCCCACCCGTCTGCCCAGGCTTTATTCCTGCTTTTGAAGAGCAGCTGCTTTGTGTGGCACAGCACACTGCCGTACATTAGCTGCTGAAGCGACAGGGAGAGCGCAGGATTGCAGGAGGTGCTGTGCGCACACACGCAAAGTGTGTGCCAGTGCACAAAATGTGCCCACCAAGCCACGCCCACTGAACTGGTGGTAAACTACTTTGAAACCCACCACTGATATGTAGGTGTATGCATAATATTGAATTGATTGATTGATTGATTTTGTCATGCTTCTGTAGTGTATATTGGAGGTGGGGATCTTTTGAGAGCTGTATGCAACAAAATTTCATTTTAATGTATGCCGATTACTGCACATTTAAAGTGACAATAAAGTTATTTTAAGTCTAACTTCCAGTTTTCACTTTTCTTGAAGGAGTTCTCTTCTATCCATACTTCCGGTAAAGTAGAGTCTCTTGAGAAAATTTCTTGAAAGGAAAGCATGATTCATGGTCATTAATTTTCTTGTTTTTCCCATCAAGTATGTCTAATTCAGCTTGTGTCCAATTAATTGTACCTGCTGTATATTGAATAATAGGAAGAACCTAAGTGGTTATGATTCTCACTATGTTCCTGCATTAGTTTACAATTTCTTTCCAATGCATTTTCTATAATTAGAGCTAGTATTATTTTTAGTTTGCTCATGTAATGTTAAAGTCAGTTAAAATGAGTCAGGTAAAATGAATTTCCATTAACTCTAAGAATTTTGATCTCACTCTGATGCCAATTGTCTTATGGCATTCCCATTCATTTACTGGAATTAATCTTCAATATTTTTGCCCCTTTTAATAGTTAAATCTGTACCTTTGTCTAAGCTGAATTGTATTCCAATATTCCTCTCTGAATGTACCGGCACTGTTTATCAGAGATTCATGTTTTGCTTTTGATTTTCAGAATAATATATAGCCGATTTGACTTACTCTGAGTGTTAATAGCCATATTTTATTTTGCTTAAATTATTTGTAAGCAGATTCAGTCATAAAACAAACCATAAAGGTAATGGTAAGCCTCTTTAGAATATTCCTCTCCTAATTCTGATTTTGTTGAACTATTCACCATTTGTTTTTTAATTTGTTTTTTGTGCATTTATTGACATTTCAAGTATCTTTGAACATTTTTTACTAATCATAAACATTTTTAGACATTTCCTTATCAAGTTCTGAAGAAATGAATCATATGCTTTGTTATAATTTATCAGATCCATTAAAAGTGTTCTTTTTTTCTTTTTTCTTCAATCAGTAAGTGGCCTTTTATGCCTTGTGAATTTTCAGAACTTCCTGTTTTGCTTCATTTAATTTTCACTAGGTTTGTTATGATTGCTATAAATAACATAAATGTATGAAGACAAATAATATCCCTTGAGTTGCTGGGATTAGTATCTTTTTCTTTACTTTTCTATATTAGAAAGGGTCTTCCAACTGACATCCATTCTTCATTCTTTGACATTGTAGAGGCTTATTCTGTTGAATTGCTAATCTGGAATTTAGGTTTGTACATGTAAAATGTTTTATTCAAAACCAACACTATTCATTCCACCAAGTTCTAGAATTCCTCATCCAGCATGTATTTTAAGAAGTCTGCACAATTTGCCTAAAGTTTCTGAGGTTGACAAGCCCTGAGCTAAAGCAAATCATATTGTTATATCATGGCTATATAGATCTTTATCTCTTCTATTAAAACTGGAATCTTTGTTAACAGTACAATGTCTTAACTAACATTGCTTTAACAGTGATTATTTCAATTCCACACTTTTAAGCAACTGGCATTTCTGTTGAAGCTCTTCAAATGGTAAATAAAGAGACAAGTAGACATTTTATTTTCACTCGTCTAAATCTGTATTCCACCTTCAATCAATGTTGTTCAAGAAAATGATTCCCTTTCTATTATCAAACTGGTTTTGCCTGATATTAATAATTTAGCATGAAATAAAAACAATTTTCTAAATATTTTCTAAAACATCTGTATGTGAATAACTTCCAAATTCTAAAAATATACATCAATTCCAAAGAGCCAGAGGGGAAGTTATCAATAGAAAAAAATATGTAATTTGCTGATATATCATTGACATTCATATTAGAAGGTCTATCTTCAATCTGGGAAATTAAAATCTCTCACACAAACCTGTAGCTGGGATTTCCTAAGTAGAAACTGAAGAAGTGAGAATTTCTCCCAAGAGACATCTCAAATGATTCATTCAGTTTCTGAAAATATCTCTTACAAACAGATAAAGGAATATGTATATATAGCAAGACCCAACTTTCCAACAATTATTGCTACTCCATTTTAAAAATTATATAACAATGCATTGTGACAATGAAGAACAAAATGAGAAGCTTCTTTCATAAATTGTGTTATTAATCAATTGTGAACTATGTGGTCAAATAGACAACATTGTGACAGATTTCTGAGACTTGTTCCAAAAGTACAGACTGTGCTACTACTATCCTAGTTCTTCAACCTGGTTGGTAGGATTCCAAAAGAGAACAAGATTTGAGATGCTTGTAGAGAAAGTGCAGAAGGCAATAGATTTGCTTCTAAATATTTTACACATTTGTCCTGAATTATAAAATATAGAATATTATTAAGGATTTATATATTGCCCAAGATACAAATGATGCAGCTTTGTAAGATACAAGAACCTCTTGTGTTCGTAATGCCTAGAAAAGCTACTTAAAGGCACCTGTTGATAATATATATATATATATATATATATATATATATATATATATATATATATATATATATATGTGGATCTTTGGTTGTTCGGGTTTTCTCCCGCGTAAGATTCAAGTATCTAGGCAACGTTTGATGAAGTCTCATTCATCATCTTCAGGCTTCTGTCTCCGGCTCTGTGCTTCTCAGAGTAATGTGAGATTGCAGCTGCTTCCTCCTTTTAACTGCCAGTGGGGTGGGACTTGATTGGGTGGGGGCTTGGCTGTGTTCTGATTGGGTGGGGGTGTGTTCTCATTGGTAGGGGCTTTGGCTGTGTTCTGATTGGTTGGGGGGTTAGCCGTGTTCTGATTGGTTGGAGGCGTGTTCTGTTCAGGTGGGGGCTTGGTTGTGCTCAGGTTACTCTTAGATGCTGGGGGATTTGAGTTGGTGAGCTGTGATCTTGCTGTTTGGCTTCGAGTATAGATATATATATCTCAGTATGCCTGATAAGAAAAATACTCATCCCATCTAGTATCTAGCATCATCAAACAGGTTCTAGGTGTTGTCTATCAGCACCTGCCCTCTGGAGTGATATTCCCATGAAGTATCCAATAGCTTGGCTCTGCTATCCTTTTAAACTGGCCCTGAAGACCTGGTTCTTTTAGAGTGAAGCCACTTTCTTTCTTTCTTTCTTTCTTTCTTTCTTTCTTTCTTTCTTTCTTTCTTTCTTTCTTTCTTTATAATGCTTTATCGAGTTTTTTTTCATTTATACACAATACCAATAGTTATTAAACAGCACTGTGACATTTTATATACAATTATGTGTCCTATCAAAACTTACAATACATAATACTTTCATACCCTCTTATTTATTATATACATTATTTACATTTTCTATTCTTATATCTATTATCATTCCAAATAAATCATGTTTCCCATACTGCATTGTATTCTCTGTCTGTATTCCCTTTTAATTCCATAGTTAATTTATCCATTTCCACATACTCTAAATTTTTGTTGATCATTAAGCCTTTAAGTGGTATGGAATTTTTCTTCCAGTACTGAGCATATGAAATTCTTGCTGCTGTTAATATATGTAATATAAGATATTTTGTGTTTCTATTATAGTTTTTTTTATTATTCCTAAGAGGAATAATTCTGGGACAAAATCAATTTTGTTTTTAGTTAACTCTTCTAACCACATTTAAATCATTTTCCAGTATTTTTTCGCTTTGGGGCTTGTCCACCAAGAATGAAAGAAGGTACCTTGTTGTCCACGCTTCCAACAATTTGGTTTTAAATTTGGGTAAATCTTAGCCAGTCTTGAGGGTGCCAAATGCCAATGATAGAACATTTTATGTTGGTTTTCCTTATATGCTGCCGATTTTGTTATTTTATAATTCACATTCCAGATCTTTTCCCATTCTTCCAGATGAGTAGTATGTCCAACGTTCCTACCCCATGCAATCATCATTCCTTTCACAATTTCTTCCACTCTTTCAAATTCTAACAAATGTTTATATAACTTTGATAATAATTTCTCATCTGGGCCGATCAAAATTTTATCTAGTTTTTGTAATTCATTATCTGTTCCAAATTCCTCACTGTCTTTTTTATATCTTGTTTGAATTTGCATATAGGTCCACCAATCCAGTTTTATTCCCTGTTCTTCCAATTTC
Source organism: Pseudonaja textilis (assembly GCF_049901715.1). Lineage (NCBI taxonomy): Eukaryota > Metazoa > Chordata > Lepidosauria > Squamata > Elapidae > Pseudonaja > Pseudonaja textilis. The sequence goes on along the minus strand of NC_141992.1, from coordinate 17,460,909 downwards.
TGTCTACTCTTTAAGTTCCCTTGATCATCTAAAATTTCTTAACCTCCGTTACATTGGGGTGGATTACTGCTTCCAAGGGAGATACCCAATTTGGAATTTTCAAATAGTATTTATTCTTTATTTGTCTCCATGATTGTATCAGCACATTTTTTATTTGATGTCTATAGAAATGTAGATATGGTTTGCTTTCTTTATCCCACAGGAAGGCATGCCACTCTTTTCGTATGTGAAGCCACTTTCATTCCCACCCCCGAAACCATAAAAAACCCTAAAAATGAGCCAACATTAGCCAGGTTTTATTACTGGATTTTGGCAACAATATTTCTGGGGAGCCACAAATGGTGTGCTAGAGGCCCATATGAGGGCTAGAGGTTGCCCGCCACAATCCACCCAAAGAGAATCATAATTGTTTCCTTTTGGCAGTACAGATTAGTTTCTCCTCCCTTCTGATCATTTGAATTTCATATACTTTTCCAACAACAAAAAGAGCTTCTTTTTATTGATGCAATATATAAGTATACTTATATTCAACTATATTCTATATATACTTATATTCAAAGCTGAATACTATACTTATATTCAACTATATACAATACATTTACATTCAACTCAACACTTATTTTCATTTTTTCAAGTGAGGTTTCAGAGAGCACTGTTTCAGATAGTTTCCCAACAATCTTTTAAAATATGCCATCATTATTATTCTTTTCATGTAGGAGAAGCAGGTGCAGAGACAATTCTTTATGAATGTACAAAGACATTTGATTCAAAGTTAGTCTGATGGAATCATTGATTTGTTTCATCCAATTAAATAATCACATTGAATCAATTTGATTGCTTTTGGTCTGTGTAAAAGCCTCCTTTTCTAGCAATAATTCAAAGGAAATTGATAGTTCAATTCAATAGATCGAATCATTTCCATCCTGCTGAGTTGGAATATCATTTCAGATCAAAATGATTCCATATTTTGAATCTTTCATTCAAACTGGATCAGGAAAATTCACATCTCTTCCAACATTCTGTCATGCCACGAGGTAGACAAATCTCAGTTTCTCTATTTCTTTCTGCTAACTTATTAACACACACCTGTTTTTTTGCAACCCCATCAGACAAATAATAGAAAGTCATGGTAGTGAAGAACAAGTAAACCTCCATACAAGAAACCAGAAAGGTAGCTTTCATGGAGTTTTCTTCTTGCTATATATGAAGGTTTGTTTCATATTGTTTCTTTCTGAGCTTGTCATTACTCCTCCTAAGTTGGCATCATGATGAGATGAGAAGTAAGAAACACTGTTTGAAGATTGAAATACATTGTGCCATGAATATTGAAACAACAGTTACTAACCAAAAGTTCTCCAAATCTTTTAAATTCCAAAAGAGTGCAGAAGAACAGAATAAAATGTTAACAGGAGAAATAGTCCCTCCCTCTGTGATATACTTTCTTCAGGATTGTGGACAAGACAAATTACTGCACCATAAAAGTATCCCAGAGTACACATTTTCTGAATGTTTCTGAATATATGCTATACTATATTAATTCGAAATAACAAGTCTTTTATTATTGTGGGAAACTGAAATGGAAGATTATCAAGAGGCAAATCTTATTAAAAAATGTTTCTAGTTTCTTATGGGTTTAGAAATGTGTTGCTCTCAAATCTAGTTGATGGGAAAATAAAATTTGTCTCATTAATCTAGGGAAAAAACTACTCATTTTAGTAGCCCATCCCACAGTCCAGAGGACTTGCATCTGCACACACAAAAGTTGTGTCTAATTTGTTGTTATCTCCTTATGCTGCCGTAATTTGCTATTTGGCTTTTAGTGTTGTGATACAATTAACTTTTCAAGTTTTTTTTTTAAACAGACACCACCAGTAATTAAGTTTATTGAGAAGAGTTCAGTCTTTGCAAATTTAAATTTAAAAGGAATGAGTTTCATAGAACTCTGGAACAAAACGTAGAAGAGAAATGTAGTTATCCTCAGTAGATTGGCTACTTGTATAATTTTCTACATAATGAGCCATGGTGGCACAGTGATTAGAATGCAGTATCAAGTCAAGTAGAATTAAGTTATATATTAAGCTTAAAGGTCTAGTTTGAGTTTTTCTCCTTCCTCCTCTCTAATGATTTATTCTTGAGATCAGAAGAAAGCAAGGGCTTAGTATATTGACTTGTGCACCATAGATTTTTATCCAATGTAAAATTTCTCAGTATTAAAAGGGATGGAGAAAAAGAAAGCAGCAGCTCTCTTATCACTCTGCCGTCTCTCGTTTTCTTGGCCAAATTGATCATGATATGTGTTTCAATTTCAGTCCTTCTGTTAGAAAAGCAAAGTTAGTAACAAGGACAAAAATGACAGAGATTTGAAACAAATAAAATGATATGAAAGTAAACAGACAGGCACTAAAATTCTATTTTCAATTGTTTTGGCTTGAGAAATGGGAAGTTAAACAAGTCAGCCTCAGTTCATTGTGAATATATAGCAACAGCTGTGCAGGTTCCTGGAAACAGTCCAGAAGTGGTTTGTGACTGCCTTTTTCATGCCTTTTTTTTTTAGATAGTGTTCACTGCTGGAGTTCATTGAAAGCTTCACTTTCTAACCTTTGAGTAGACTTGGGTTTGTTTAGGCAAGGTGAATTAAGGGCTGCTATAGGCTAAATGGGAGGCAGTGTTGCTATCCAGTCAGTTGCATATCTTCATGGATAAGATGTGGATGCTGGGAGCCACTTGAGTATACTAGCTAAGGAATGGGACTAGAAACCAGGAGATTGTGAATTCTAGTCCTGTCTGAGACATAAAAGATGGCTAGGTGACTATGATTCAATCATGCTTTCTAGGCCAAAACCATCTCATAGGACCATTTTTATGGAGAAAATAGGAGACAGTATGTCTGCTGCTTTATTTGATCAAATAATCGTGCAATGAAAATTATAAATTAATAAATGATATCTAGGATCTGGTGTAAAGAATCTGGTGGCTGAATGTTGCCATTTTTACATCACATTTTTGTCATTTGTCATTAAATAAAACACATAGAGTTTATAGTTGTTGTAAAGCATACCACTGAAAATGGTCAGGAGAGTTCAGTGGCAGTAATGGGAAGATTTTGGAAAGATGGAAGATGAGAAGGGCATCAAGAAGGCTGGTGAGAAGATGTTGTGAAGATTTGCTATGGATGGACAGATAGAAAGAAATGGGGAACATTGGGAACTGGAAAACTATGGGAAGGCTCTGGATTGTTTGTAGCAATATTCCAATATCAACACTCATACCCAGTAAAAAATAAATAGGAAAGAAAAAAAAGGTGAGCTACATTATGTGGAAACTCTTTGTAAAAGGAGTATTTCAAAATATGACAAAACAGACCAGGTTGATGTTTCAGTCTTATCAAGCAAAAAGAAAAGAAAAAGCCCTTCAGTTAATCAGTTTGGGAAAAAGATGTTCAAACAATTGAGGGAGACACCAGCTTAACCACTAAAGAAAAAAGACTTGAGGTTTGTTTATTCACTTTCTAGCATTCTGTATCCTGGCATTAACCCTGGTTAATGAAAAGCCCATGTGATTTTTTTTGTTCTTCTGTCAGGCCCTTCTGTTTAGGGACTTGAGTTTTATGGATTAATGCCATCACATCCATTCCTTATTTCTTCACCCATAGATTTCAGTCTTGAGAGATATCCATGCATCTCTGTTCAGATGTTCCTGATATACAACTCTCACATCTTCTGCCAAGTTTACCGGTAGAGAATTGCCATTCTCATTTTCATCTATTTTGTCATATTTAAAGGAAGAGGAGGCATCCATTCATCTAACATATCATTCTTTGCAAGAATTGTGCCGTATGTGAAAAGAAGAATGTAATGTTCTAAAATTCTATTTTATGTATCAAGTATGCACTTATTAGAGAGGTAAATCATGCTATCTAACTTGTAGTTTCAGGCATTTATTCCTCCAACAGGTATATATTTGTTTGGAACTGCTAGAATATTATTCACAACATACTGAAAGCATGCCATAGATTTTGTAATTCATGTGATGGTTCCTTTTCACTGAAGAAGAGCTACAAAATGATAGCTATCATGCTTTTTTTTTTTTGTTCCCTATAGATTTATATATATGGGTTCATTATCTATCTGGGTCTCTCTCTTTTTTTCACTCTCTCACTCTCTTGTATATATATATACATACACAAACAGCAAGCTGATTAATGCTACAGCAAATCTCATTAATAGCATAGCAAATTATACTGATGAACCTTGTATTGTTCTAGAACTCAACTTGCTCCTGAACTCCCCAACTAAACTGGAAGGTTTTCAAGTTGGCTAGTAATACATTACTATAACGTATACATTGAGTATAATTGAATATAGTATAATTTAAAAATGTCTCAGATCCTGTGAATTTTATTTCTGTAAGAGGTTTAAAATCTATTAGGAAACAAAATGTATAGGTTGGTTGGTGTGATTGATTTTCTATTTTTCTATAAGGCATATATTGTCAACGAAGTGTTTTCTCTTTTTTTTCCTTACAGGTACATTTTGAACTAAGATTACAAAAGGTTCTCCAGTGAAGTTCCATAACTAAAGCTAGAGATCTTACTTTAATATAACTACTATGTCACATAAAGAAACCATAGTTTTGATTGCGGTACTTGGATAGCAATAAGACACAAACCGAGTTCATCATGCAAAGCCATAATGTTATGCTTGATTTGAAATTAGAGCTTCAGATAAAGCCCAGCCATTGTACTTTATAAACCATAGTTTATGATTTAGCAGTTTGTGTGAACCCAATAATTCATCAGTCCATCACGCAGTTTGAACACACAAAAGTTGTGTTTAATTTGCTGGGTCTCCTTATGCTGCCTTATTTGCTATTTGGCTTTTAGTGTTGTGATGCAATTAACTTTTCAAATTTTTAAAAAACAGTAATTAAGTTTATTGAAGCTAAAAATGATTAAAAATTTCAGTCTTTGCAAATTTCAATATAAAACTAATAGAATTCTGGAATGAAACGTAGAAGAGAAATGTAGTTATCTTCCCTTTAGGAAGAGTAGATTGGCTACTTGCATAAATTTTCACATAATGAGCCATGACAGTGTAGTGGTCAGAATGCAGTATTGCAGGGTAATTATGCTGACTGCTGGCAGTTTGATCCTCGTTGGCTCTAGGTTGATTCAGCCTTCCATCCTTCTAAGGTTGTTAAAATGAGGACCCAGATTGTTGGCAGAAATATACTGACTCTGTAAACTGCTTAGAGCAGACTGTAAGAGCACTATGAAATGGTGTATAAGTCTAAGTGCTATTGCTAGTCTGTCTTTCTGCATGATCTTGGAGTATTGGGAAGGATCTGAAATCCTATATGATCCTCACACAAACTGAACATGGGGGCTATTGTGGGAGAGAAACTTCCAGAGCAAATAGATTCCTATGGTTACTTGCCTATAGCCCACTTTAACAGCCCACTATTGTTCTGCCCAAAGCAGTCACAGACACTGAGCCCCTTACCTTAATCCAACATTGTGTATATGAGTCTGCACAATATAACAAGGAAGATATCCAATTAGAAGTACTTATTAATTAATTGAACATCATTCCTCATTCAAAACCTTTGTTCCCACTAACATTAGTTTTATTTTGTCCCCATTTTCCATCGGTATGCAAATTCTGAAGAGAGGAGAACCTTTGCCCTCATGCACAACTCACACATATGCAAACACCATAAATGTTTAAATGAATTTCTCTACATATTCTTCCCTGCCTCAATCTTTTAAATAGTTTTTCAAATTAAAAAAAAAAAAACCTCTCTTTCGCTCCTACTTTTACCAAATGAATGCTCTTTGAGCACACTTTGTCTCAATATGAATTTTTAATAACATTTGTTGAAGTGTGAAGCCCATCATAAAAATTTAGAAAAGTCGTGATTTGAGCTCAATATTATATTCAGGTTCATTAATATGCTTCAGAGATGCCAGTAGGGTCAGTTCACATTAAAAAAATAAACCAAATGAATTTCTCCTCCATTGTTAGATACTTTTGTGTCAGAATCTTTCCAGTTTTTAGTGTGCTTTTCACTGAATATTCAAAAATACAGTTTTCATGGGGAGGAGGGGGAATACTTGAATCCTAGAATGAAACATGAAAAATTTTCCAGGGATCTGTGAAAACTTTCAACTAACTAATAGAGGGAATCATAGAGAAATTCTTCAAGCATGGAATACAATTCCTCTACTAAGGGTATATGAGATGGGAAACTATAGAACTCAATCAATCAGTCAATCAAATAAAAAATAAAATATATAGATCACTATATATCTGGCCCATCTCAGAGCAACATGTCATTTCAGCAAATGTTTCACTTCATATAATATTCACACTGACAAACACACACACAATTTTGCACTTTTTATTTTTTTATTGTTTTTTTTTAATTTTATTGGTTTTTAAAAACAAACATAAACAAACAAAACATACAAACATCAAGCTATCTTCCATAGATGTACATACAGTGTGCCGGTTGGTTTACAAATTGTTTTGTGCTTCCATTTTGTAGTCTTCAATTACAATTACATTACATTTATATTAATTGTAATCAATTTTTTCTCTTCCATGGTTATATTTTATAGTTAGGTTTAGCAGCTCTTGTAAATCTTAGTTCACATTGTTCTTTGGCTTCCACCTTTCCACCTACTGCACCTTCTTCTTTTTCAGTCGCCATTTGGCAGTCCTCTTGGAATTCAATTAGTGAGATCTCTTTCCTTCCAAAAAATTCTGTATAAAATAATTCCACTTTCTCAACTGAGTCAACTCTATGTCTCTGTTCTTGCCATGCGAACATTAAACCTTCTGGAATCAGCCTTCTATAATTCACCTCTTTTTTAAGTAGCATTTTAGTCAGGAATTGGAATTCTCTTCTCATCTCTCTCACTCTTCTGGGTATTTGTTTCAAGACCACAATCTCCTTGTCTTTGTAATTCAATGTTTTCTCTTTTGCCACTTACAATATTTGCGTTTTAATGGTTTTCTTTGTAAATCTAATGTGAACTTCTCTTGGTAAGCTATTTCTCATCGCATATCTTGTGAAAACTCGATAAACCTCATCTATTCCATCCTTCATCTTCTCTTGAGTTATTTCCAAAGCTTCAGCCAGTATTTCTATCATTATCTCAGCTAGGTTTTGTCCTTTTTCTTCCTCTACATTTTGGAATCTAAGATAGAATTCTGATCATCCATCTCCCATCTCAACACACCACTTTTGTCTTGTTCAACCACCATTAATCTATTATCAATATCTCCAATCTTCTTGTCTCTTTGTTTATCTTCTTCTTCAATTTTGGGGGATCTCTCATCATACTTCAACATCATTTGTTGGATGTTCTCCACTTTTTCATCAGTTTTCCCTGTTCTTTGTTCAATGTTCTCTGTTCTTTGTTCAATGTTCTCTGTTCTTTGTTCGATGTTCTCTATTCTCTTTTCAATATTCTCTGATCTTGCTTGAATATTTTGAATTCCTTGCATAATCATCTGCAGAGTCACTTTTTCTTGTTCTTTTTCCTGCTTTAACATTGAACGTTATTGAATGTTGTCCTCCAGATGGTGGAGAGGAAGAAGTAGAAGTTGAAGAACCAGGAGCTGTAAATTTCCTATTCATTTTAAGCAATTCAAAATCCTCAGGTTCTTCTAAACCTTAATCCAATTGTGAAGTAACCAATTATAGTTCAAAATAAAAATAGTAGAAAAAAGAAGCCTAATAATAATAATAATAATAATAATAATAATAATAATAATAATAATAGGGGGAAAAGGGAGGACAAAAACTTCTTCAGGTTCTTGTATACTTTAATCCAATCAATAGTTAGATAAAGAAAAAGACTTAAGAAAAAAAAAGGGAAAAAAGGAAAAGAAAAAATTCTTCAGGTTCTTCAACATCTTAATCCAATTGAAAGGTCTCAGATAGAAAAAAAAATGCATAAGAATAAACCAGAAAGGTAGACGAAGAAACAAAAATACCAGGAAAGGGAAAAAAAGATTTTTAAGGCTTTCCCTTTAAAATAAAAAGCAAACGTAGAGATTGGACTTCTCCCCCCAAAAAAAGAAAGAAAAAAAAAAAAGACAAGCTCCAACAAAGCCAAAAACCCAAATAGTTATTACAAAAAAAGATTTTTAAAAAATACAATAAAGCTGGTGAGGAGGGATAGCACAACTTGGGAAAAGTAAAAAGGGCACACTGCACTTTGTTTAATTATCCAAGGCTCTTATTATAACTCTCTTCTCCAAAAACTTATCACCTTTCCCCCCCCTACATTTCAACACCAGACTCCAGCTGTTGATAGAAACCCAGAAGAGCACCTGCAATAATACTCTCCCATGCTCTTTCCTCTATCTTATCAAATAGCAATGTCCTTGAAAAAGAGTCTCAGTTCTTTCTTTCTCAGCTTTGTCTGGTCACAGGGAAATAGAATATTTTCAAGCCTCTAGTTGGCAGTGTTACAAAGTTTCTTTGCTCTCACTTTCCCCCTCCTTTTCCAAGCAGGATATAATAAGAATTAATAAAAAAAGAAAAAGATATTTTTTAAAAATGAAATAACTAAAGGGAGCCTCTAGCCTAAAATATTACAAAATCAAAAAGGAGAAGAAGAAAATAGATATAAATGAAAAAACCAGTCCAGTTTCAAAATACAAGATTATATATAGAAAATCCAGCACTGAGGAAAAAAAAAATTACTTTGACATTCCTGTTTAAAATTGCCACTTAATCACTTCTGTCAAAAACTTTTACAGATTCTTTCTTTTCCTTAGGGTGTCCTTTCAGATCTTAGAATAAAAAAAAGTTCTCACCAAACCGGCACATTCTTTCTGCTCTCTTCTGTTTCGGAGCTGTTCCAACTTCAGCAGCTTTAATGGCTGCCTCTTTGCTGCTGGCAAGAAGAGCTTCTCCTGGATCTACCAGGGACTCTGCAGTATCCCTGGGATTGACAGGATGCGCTCTTCACTTTCACCGTCTCTTTGGGATGGTTTATATCCAATAGGACCATCCAGGAGCAAAGATATCAGCAGCGATCTCAGACCTCCAAGATCGCATGCTGTATCGTCATGACGCCAGCTCCGCCCTCCCACAATTTTGTACTTTTGATCATACATATATTATATATTCATTTGGTGCAAAATGATGGGAGATTGTCTAGGGAACTTTGCTTGATCCCTACCTTCTTTTCCTTTAAAAAAAAGCAGCCAAGATACCTGCCTTTTACTAGTGAGGAATTGTCAATTCCCTTTGTCCGCCTTCAAAACTGTATTTGTTGCCCTCTGCCTTTTGTTGATTGCTAGCCACCTCAAATTGAGTTGAAAGATGAGTGATACATAAATAATATATTTATGCAGCTTCATTATCTATTCAACAGGTTCTACTTCATTGTACACAACTCCAGGGAATATATGTTCTTTACATACTACCTTGCCTAAAGCGTCTTTTATTCGATGATTACAACATCGTTTATTTGCAAGGTTTGAGATATTGTCTTGATTTGAATATTTATTGATTGTAATGTTTCACATTGATTTTTGAAAAGAAATGATGCATACATAATAAACATGGGTCCAAGTTATCTGAAGGACTGGTTTATCCCAATGGAATTAGCCTGCCCCAACCACACTAGCAGAAAGGACATGTTGCAGACCCCATCAATCAAGGAATTTTGGCTGGCAGGATCCAGGAAAAGTGTCTTCTCTGCCATGTTGTCCACCATCTGGAATATCCCGTCCCTTGGGGTGAGATCCACACCTACCCTTCTGGTCTTCCAAAAGGTCTTGAAGAAGAAGCTTCTCGAATGGGAAATGAAATGTGTTCAAGGAAAAGCAAAGTCCAGTTGCCTTTTGAAAAAGCACCTTTGGGCCAACCATGACTTGAATGACTGAGAATCTCCATAGATGTCTTGAAGTCCTGACTCTGCCAGCTGGCCTGGGGGGAAGGTCTTGGTTATTGGATGAGACTCCACCTCCTCCCCATGTGCACTTAGCTCAATTCCTTTCCATCATGGTTTATTTAATTTTATAGTTCTTATTTATTGTTTTAATGTTTTATATGGTATTTTAATAGTTTGACTGTAAGCCATCTGGAGTCACCTTGATGAGATGGATGACATTCTGGCCAGCTTGCATAGAAGAGAGAAGTTAAAACATCCAGATAAAAATAAAATAACCTTTGAAATAGGACAAGAGGCAATGGATGGAAACTTATCAAGGAGAAAAGCAATGCAGAACGAAGAAGAAATTTCCTGACAGTTAGAACAATTAATCAGTGGAACAACTTGCTTCCAGAAGTTGTGGATACTTCAACAAGAAGAGATTTTAAGAAGGGATTGTAAAACCATTTGTCTGAAATGGTGTATAGAGTTACCTGTCTAAGCAGGGGGTTGGACTAGAAGACCTCCAAGGTCCCTTCCAACTCTGTTATTCTATTCTATTCTATTCTATTCTATTCTATTCTATTCTATTCTAACATAGAAGTCTAATAATAAATAAATAATAAAAATTACATATTATTTACATATATAACATACATTATTTTGTGTTTAGATATACAACATGTATATCTAACATATGCATAATATTATAACATATTATAACATATGCATAATATTATTTATAGGCATAAATAAACTTTTGCAACTGTACATGGTTTGAAATAGAGCTTTGCCAAGAAAATGCTATTGTTTAAGAACTTTTTCACTTAATTGGAGAAGCCCAGTTCATCCTTTGCTGCTGCTGTCTGTTCCATTGTGTGTTCTGGCTATGGCAAAAAGACAGTTTTGTCGCAAAGTATGGCATTTTTCTTTCCTGTCCCTGCCCCTGTCCTTCCTGACTGAAGTCCTTTTTGCACCTTTCACTCACCCTGCCTCTGACAGAATGCCTGCTAGTACATTCAAACTTCCAAGTCCTGCCATGAAATAATAGAGAACAAGTCTGTGCAATCCTTTTAAGTGACAGCCCTTCAGATATTTGATCACCATTTTCATCTCTCCTCTTAATCTCTTCTTTTCCAACCTTTCAACCATTCTTCAGAGTTTTTTTTTCCCCCTCAGACTCATTTCTAAAATAATTTGCCCCTCTCTGGATAAGTTCTATGGTAGTTTATCTTTTCTTATTATCAGTCAGGTCTGGTTGTTGCTTCATTGTTGTTGTTGTTATCCAGAGGAAAGGTGGGTTCCCATCTTCTGGCCCTCAGAAAGAATGTTAAGATATGGCTCTGCAGTTGACATGGAGGCTGGAGAGTGATAGAAAAAACAGAGGAAGTTTGGTGTTGTGAGGATGTTCTCTCCATCTTTTTAACTTTCAATTCCGTTTTCAGCTTCGTTCTCATTTATGCTTTTATATTAGGACTTCTTTTATTGTAAGCCTCTAAGAATCACTGAGGTGAGATGGGTGGGATAGGAGAAATATAATTAATAAATAAAATAACTGAATAGTGATTAAAGTTAAATATGATTTAACTTTAATTTAATAAAAAAGCCTCAAATGTAAGAGTGTATTATTTATTCTTGTGATTTATTTCACAGTTGCACTTCTCTTTGGTAATGTTGTCAAAGAAAATACACTAAACAAGGCCTGGATTTAGGAATTCCTTCCCCCGCCCCCAGCCCCCTTTCATTTTCATTTTTCCCCCTTCGTACGTGATTTAGGGAAAGCATTCATCAAAATATAGGAATCACTTACCAAATTATCTATTTGTTGACTAGATTTTTATAATTTTTGTTTCCTATACAATTCAAGGCAGTGATTATACCAATATTCCTTCTTCCTCCACTTTTCCCCAGAACAACAACCCTGTGAGGTGAACTGGGCTGAGAGACAGTGACTGGCCCAAAGCCACCCAGCTGGCATTCATGGCTAAAGGGGAACTAGGACTCACAATCTCTCTGCAGAAAACTGGATGTCAAATAATCATCAGGTATGGAGGCATCCATATCACTAGACAACTCTGCACCAGAATGCCATTGTTACATCTTGGAGGATTCCTCCCTCCCTGCCTTATCACGGTACTGAAAAAGAAGTGAAGAGGGAACACTTTGAATTGACAGTTTCAAAACATAACCTCTCTCACCCTGCCAAAGAATTGTCTTCACAGTGCTTTTTCAAAGAAACTAGTTTTTCATCTCTTTGCAATCTCTCTCTAGATGAGATCTACCGGTTCACATTTAGTGTATTTTTACTTTGCAAATGTGAGAAGGACTCACTTGAGTTACAACATTACTCTTATCCTCTTTTTTGCTGAAGAGAACTGCAAAAGTTGGCCCAGATATTTCTGTTATGTTGAACATCAGTAATCAGAGGATTTTGAATGGTGGTGTAGTTTTACAAACATTTTCATTTCACTCCTATACAGTAGAATTTTATTTTTACATCATGGTTCCCTACGATGATGCAAATTCACCAAATTCTGATTAAATTAATTTTATTTTTATTTCTTCTAATGCTGCTACACGTTTCAAAAGTTTTTCTGCATGTTACACTGCAAGACTACAATCCAAGCGATACATGAATCAAAAGTCCGATGTAGTGAAGTTTTTAGAGACCTATGAAAGATATCAGCTACATATTGGTTTTGTCATCTATATATTAGTCACCTACGCATCACCTAGGTAGTCTAGTGAAAACAAGGGATGACATGATAGCCATGTTCTGATATTTGAGAGGCTGCCATAAAGAAGAGGGTGTCAACCTATTTTCCAAAGCACTAGCAAGCAAATCAAGAAACAATGGATGGAAACTAATCAAGGAGAGAAGCAATCTAGAACTAAAGGAGAAATTTCCTAACAGTGAGAATAAGTAACCAATGGAACAGCCTGCCTTCAGAAGTTGTAGGTGCTCCATCACTGGAGGCTTTTAAGAAGAGACTGGACAGCCACTTGTCTGAAATGGTATAAGGTCTCCTGCTTGGATGAGGACCTCCACGGTCTCTTCCCACTCTGTTATTTTGTTCTAGTACATATATATAAATATTAAATTAAGTATTCAATTTAACATGTGCAGGTGAAGCTAGGCAGAATCACATCTGATACCTGTACAATTAGCACATACACACACCCCAAGGCTGTGTGCTTTCTCCACTTCTCTTCTCCCTATATACCAATGACTGCATCTCAAACGATCCATCTGTTAAAATACTGAAGTTTTCAAATGATACAACAGTGATTGGTCTCATTTGAGACAATGATGAATCCGCATACAGATATGAGGTTGCACAACTTGCCTCGTGGTGTAACTGGAACAATCTGGAACTGAACACACTCAAAACCATAGAAATGGTGGTAGACTTTAGAAGAAACAGTCCCATACCTCTTACAATACTAGAAAACACAGTATCAGCGGTAGAGACCTTCACATTTCTAGGTTCTATCATATCACAAAACCTAAAATGGACACCTAACATCAAAAAGGTTATCAAAAAAGCACAACAAAGAGTGTTCTTTCTGTGCCAACTCAGAAAGCTCAAACTGCCCAAGGACCTGCTGATACAGTTCTACAGAGGAATTACTGAGTCTGTTATCTGCACCTCTATAACTGTCTGGTTTGGTTCTGCAACCCAACGAGACAGACACAGACTTCAGAGAGTAATTAGGACTGCAGAAAAAACAATTACTATCAATCTGCCTTCAACCTGTATACTGCACGAGTCAAAAAGAGGGCTGTGAAAATATTTACAGACCCCTCACATCCTGGACATAAACTATTTCAACTCCTACCCTCAGAATGACGCTATAGAGCACCGCACACCAGAACAACTAGACACAAGGACAGTTTTTTTCCCGATGCCATCACTCTGCTAAACAAATAATTCCCTCAATAGTCCAACTATTTACAAAGTCTGGACTACTATTACTATTAATCTTCTCATCACTCCATCCCCTCCCACTTGTGACTGTATGACTTGTATCCTTACAATTTATATTGACTGTTTCCTAGTATGATTTGATTGCCTATTGTATTCTATGACTATTATTAAGTGTTGTACCTTATGATTCATGACTCTTGTTGAATGTATCTTTTCTTTTATGTACACTGAGAGCATTTGCACCAAGACAAATTCCTTGTGTGTCCAATCACACTTGGTCAATAAAGAATTCCATTCCATTCCATTCCATTCCATTCCATTCCATTCTATTCCATTCTATTCTATTCTATTCTATTCTATTCTATTCTATTCTATTCTATTCCATGCATACATTATCATTGGATATGTGTCTGAAGAGTGATTACTTTAACTACGTTTAATATTAATTGAATTTAATTGTACGTGCAATTAGAATTTTTTGCTACTTTTCCCATCCATTCCATTTTGGATACCATTCAAAAGCTAAATGTGTAGAGAATTTCTAAACCAGGTATAATTTTGGAAAATGTGGTTCTTCACCACAAATTGGAATTACTCAAAAGCCAACACATTCAATGATACTGTAGTGTAACACAAAGTATTGCATTTTAAGGCATACGTAAGGAATTTTGGAGTAACTCAAATCCCTCTTAAATAATGAGGATGGGAGGTTTTTTTCCCCCTGATATATTTTATCAGTAGGAGGGCAGATGAACTGTGTGTTAGGTATTCAAAAGGGGACAAGAGTATTCACTATTTTTTTAAAGGGGGGGAATCCTCTCGTCTCCTGATTCTTAACTCCCTCTCTTCCTAGAAGACATTAGAGCAATATAGCATGGTACTCCCAAGCTACTCTGGTTTAGGTTTGGCACTTTTCAAATGAAATAATGTTTATAAATGTTTTTGGTGAGATACTATTCCAAGCTGACATCTCAGAAAGCTTATATGATCCTTCCATGAATGGCAAAAAAATTAAGATTTTTGGTTAACTCCAAATTTGAAAATAGAATGATAAATAAAAAATAATGGGATCTCTGAATAAGATATGGGAAAATGTCCTTTTGATTTTTTTAAACTCAAACACTGAATATGAAGTTGAAAGAAATAATTAGAATTGGATAAAGATTCTGAAAATGAAATTTACCAAATTTGTAGGCATAAGCCTCTCCTCTAGAAGGAATGAAATAGCCATATTTTTAGAAGGCTTGTTGTAACAGTTTCAAGCTCTATTTCTGGTTGTTTGTAAAATGTATGTACATATAGGAGACAAGTATGTTGAGTCTGAGAGCAGAGTCAAATGCATCATCAGTTTGAAATCTCTACGTCCCTATAAAAGACTTAAGTCCAGCCCCTTGAAGTCCATTGACCATTATCTGATGCTAATTCACCTTGACCATTAGTAGTTCAGATTCATGTATACTTGTATAAACTTGTTGTACATTTAAACTCACTCCTGGTTCCTGATTTCTTGCACCTGACAATTGCATACACAATTGATGGGTTAGTAGCATCAGTAGAAAGATAAGTATCTTATGGGGATGCTTTAAATTGAATTCCTGCACTGAGAAGGGAAGCCAAGAAAGTTGCCCCTATAATTCTATTATTTTATGAAATTATGTTACAAATAAGGGAATAAAGAAATGGTTTATTGATGGAACGTAAACTAGGCAACCTCCTGTTTTTTCTTTATGTAAAATGTACTTGGAGGGAAAAAATCCATGTCTTATTAAGCTTGATGAACCCTGTTAGCTTAATAAATTGTATATGCCTCATGTTAATTTTGAAAATAGCACTAAAGTAGATTTTTTGATACCCAGCTGTTATTTTTTTCTAATCTATTATCAGAATCAATCTCTTATGTCTTCCTTTTCCTTCAAAATTGTAAGTATTTAGGTGATCTTACCCAAGTAGAGAATACTTAGCGAAGAAATTGACTATCCTGTGCTTGGAGTAAATTATGTAATAACATTTATAAGAGTAACTGAGTATAAGGAAAGACAATGTAACAAAATAAAGTAATCCATAATATTAATTTAAATAAGTGTACAAAATGCTTATAGTTAAAAAGTTGTTAAAATATTTATTTTATTTTTTAATATGAATATATATTATCTATACTCAACTCCACAAATACTAGTTAGTTTCAATTTCAGCATAAATCCTCTTCTGTTTCTATAAAAAATTTTTTTATTTTTATAAAAAAATACTTTGTCTTTCATAGGAGTTTTCCCTTTATACAATAATGTTAATTTCTTAAAGAATGTAAAAAGTGCAGAACAATTAACAATTCCCAATCCATTCTTCCTTCTATTGTTGATTCTTAACTTACACTGCTTCTTATTTTCTTTGGTGAAAATCTTAGATGGTATCCATTTTACACTCTTTGTGTAGATATTGTTGGATATCAATATTGATACATGTTTCTCAGCAACTGATAGGGCTCATGAATAGACTGTTGATGAAGACTAGGAATGTTAGAGAAAAGGGAACCAAGCCTCTGAAGATTGGATTTATTGCTTAGCATAATTTCTGAAGGAAAAATAAGGGGAGAAGCTTTGAAACATGAAATAGGGATTGAATTGGGCCTTCAAAATTTGATTGTCCATAGATTAGGTAGAAATCTTTAGATTATTTGTAATGGAATGTGCCTCACAAAGCTAATGAAGTTGATAAGGCAAACAGACAGATAAAAATCACATTAGAGTAGAATCAAGGCTGCTTTTTCAAGAGGTAACTGCACTTATCTCATCATACTTGAGATAACTGCATTAAATGCACACGCATGCACACTCACACACACAAAACTTTCTTTTATCTGCTTGAAGCTATAATAGATTTTATGTAGATATTTTCAGCCAGTTTTTAAAAAACTGTAATTCCTCTAGTCCTTTGGCTTGTGTCCTCAGTCTCCCCCTGGCAACCCAATGACTTGAATGACAACAACCAAAAAAGGATGTTGACCTTCACTGTTCAGCTCTGTTGACTGAGATCGTGCCTTTCAAAACAGAGTGTTCTTCTCAAAAAGATTATCCAGAAGAGAACATGGACTTCAGCAGAAAAAAGAAAGAAATTGCCTCACAATTATTCTACAAGAACAGCTTGATTTAACATTATTTAATGTTACTAGAGATATTTCCTCACCTCATTTAATGATTATTAAAATTCTTCTCTCAGATTTTTACTGGTGCGTTCTATGCAGAGAACATGCTTGTTGTGTAGACTAGATTATGTTGTAGACAACATAATCAAAATTCCTTGCCATCTCCATGTATCCATGTTGTGAGTGGGTGACCACTGCCACCTTCTGTATCCTTTGACTTCCAAGTCTAGTCTATGCCCTGGGATTTCTGGCTGTCCCTATCTAGCAACTGATTATCTCACTCTTCTAGCTTTTTAGAATCAATCAAGGCTAGATAGATAATACCATTTGATCTCTATTTTACATTATTAACATATATGGAGAAAACATCAGCCATTGGGTTCAAAGCTGTCATATGTTCAGAACTAAACAAAGTATTGAAACAGATGATTACCAAATGGTTTGAAAAACTGAAAGAGTTGATGATGAGAGTGTAGCTTGATCTTAAAAATATCAGGGGCAAGACAGAATTAAGTAAAAATATTTGTGAGTGAACCATTTCATTGATAAATTGATTGATGCACACATAATCCTGGCATAGAAGGAATGCATAGAAATAAACAAGGCAAGGAGAAAAGAATAGACCCTGAATATTATTAAACTGATTTGCTGTGATTTTTCAGACTTAATACTCTGTGGTACATTATTTCACATAATGCAGTCCCATAATTGAAAATCATGAACCTTGCATTAGCTGGATAACTGGAATGCCTGAGACATATACATTGTACTTATTCTCTTCTTTGCTTGGGACATGTGATACAACTTTCCTTTTAATTTTTGTATTGATGGAATAAAGAATATCATCACAATTTTATACCCATTGAAGAAGTGTTGTGTTTATTGAATAATATACAGTATGTTTGATATGTTTGGTCTTTTTTAAAATGACCTTCTAAATCTCTCTATTTTCTGCTTTTCTGCTTTATACATCAGTTCTAATGTTTTGTTTCAGTAAATTACTAAACCTACTTTTAAAACTATCTTGACACCTTTACATACTCCAACAGCTATGTTTTTGCCAATGAAAGAACATAAATTTGCAGTTAAATAATTGGGTATTATGAAAATATGTGTTCTCTTTGGCTTTAAAACCCAATTAGGGTCCTCAGACTAGGTATAAATTATTACCCTTTAATATTTAATGCAAAGTAATAAAAATCCAAAGACATTTTTAATTGGTTTTTTCAGATGACTTGGTTAAAAGTCTATATTGTAATAGATTTGGAAAGGATTAAAGCTATCAAATCATACTGATAAATAGGTCCATAATTCTCAGCCAAGATGTGAGCCATCTAATTCTGTCACTTACTGCGTCATCACCATGGTGGCAAAGACAGGAAAGTTCAGTCACTATTAAACACAAATTTAGTCCAAAGGAAACATTTTCACACTTAACTTCTGGAGTTGACTGCTGTGGTCATGATTATTACCAATTTGCTGCTTTGGCTGGTTTCTCCACTGCAATTATTCTTGGTTGAAGAATCTGAATCTGTTTGACTAACCTCTAGCCTGGATTACAATGGTCAATTTATGAGACATAGGAACATACTTTATGGATGCTGTAGCATGCTTCACTTTGGTAAGATTCTATCTATATGGGAGGAACAATAAAGAAATCAGCTTGGAAGAATTTCTATGTGTTTTTCTTGGGTTTTGGAACCTGACATCAATCTTGCCAAACTAAAAGCATGCTACCACCAGTTCCCATACTCTGGGAACTGTTAGGGAGGAGTTGTCTTCTCCCCCTTTTTCTCACACAAATTATCAGAATTGAGTTGTCTCTTGTTTCTCCGGAATGCCCTCCCTCCCTCTTGGGAACCTGGACAACGTTACATCACACTGCAATTCAAGTGAAACCAACCGGTAGAACATAACATAGGATAACATTTTCAGTAATTTTTGAGCTAGAAAATTCTACCTATACATATAGAGAGAGCTGAACTGCTACTTTTTTTTTTTTCATATAAATTTTATTGAATTTACAATTAAAAAAATAACATAACAACATTACATAAGAAACAGAGAGAAAAAGAAAAAGAAAGAAGAGAAAGAGAGAGGAAAAAAAAAACTGCTCGGTCTTGCGACCGAAAAAGGAGAAGAAGAAGTATAAAGAGAGAAAAAAAAAAAACAAAGAGACGGAAGAAAAAAGAAAATACGTTAAAACCAGACAAATATTCTTTTTGACAGTCTACAAGATCCAATTCTCCTACCTTACTTTAAATATACACATCTTATCGCTATTTATGGATATTTATGCTTATTTATGCTCATTAAACAGTTTATCTCTGATATAACCAATTATACCATGCATTCCAATTATTATCAAATGCTGAAGACTCTTTATTTTTAAGAGCTATGGTTAAATTGTCCATTTCTGCGCAGTCACATATTTTCTGAATGACCAATTGATCTGTAGGTAAACGGGATGATTTCCAGCATTGGGCAAATGCTAATCTGGCGCAGTTAGAATATGAATTATTATGTATTTCGTCTTTTTAGGAAAATGTTTATCAGAGATCCCTAGTAGGAAGAACTCTGGTTTGTATTCAATTTGATCTTTGGTTATCTCCTCCAGCCATTTTCTAATTTTTGCCAGTATTTCTGGGCTTCTTTACAGGTCCACCACATATGAAAGTAGGTTCCCTCTATGTTTTTACATTTCCAACATTTTGGACTAGAGTTTGGGTTCATTTTCGCTAACCTCGAAGGGGGTAAGTGCCATCTATATAACATTTTATACATATTTTCTTTGTACGCTGCAGATTTCGTAATCTTAATGATTCTATTCCAGATCTTTTCCCATTCTGTTAATGTAATGCTTCTTCCAATATTCCTACTCCACTTTATCATGTTCCCTTTCACTATCTCTTGCTCTAATTCTACCTCCAATAAATATTTATAAAATTTAGAAATATTCTTTTTATTTGATCCTAATAAGATTTTATCTAAGTGTTGTAATTTGCTATAAATTCCAAACTCTTTGATATCTTGTTTGTATCTACTATGGATTTGTATATATAACCACTGATCAATTTTAAATCCCTGTTCCTGTAAGTCCTGTCGAGTTCTTAGTTTCCCTAAAGGATCTAATAAATCTTTATATTTAGTCATTTTTGTTATATCCAAATTGTTGGGATGAACCATTGCCTCCATTGTTGAAAGCCAAATCGGAATTTTTAAATAATGTTTTTTACATATTTTTTTCCAATTAGTTAATAGTGAATCTCTGCTACTTTTAACTAGCAAAGTTAAAATAACACCACTTTACCTACTAGGGAAGTGGCTATCTTTCATTTAGTATAATAGGAATGTGTTGATTTAAAGGAGCAAACCTATGTTTTGTTTAAAAAAAGAATTTTTGATATATATTTTATATCATTCTTGTCTTTACAATTTTTGTAAGTTATATTTTATAGCAAACAAGAAATTTAAGTTATTATTAATATTTTCAGATGAGGAGAATAGAAGTGACCATTTGTATGATATATCCCTTTCCTACATTAAATTAGCTGCTTGGATATATAACAAAACACAGACACACATGAACAAATAATAAACTTTATTGATGTCAACATGTTTTTTAAACAAGGTAAAATTCATGTTCCTGAGCACAGTTTTTATCTCTGCAGCAGATGACAATATTTTCTTATCTCACCAGCTGTGGAGTCCATTTAGCAAGAAAATTATTTTGTTTGCTTAAAGCTAAATAAGTAATACTTAGCAAGGGTAAGACTGGAATTCAAGTATCTTAGATCATCTCAGGTCACAGGACAAAGGGCAACATAATTTTTTAAGAAGTGTGGTATTTATGAGATATATTAAAAAGTTGTTATCAAGAGTCCATCTGCTGCTCTCTTAATTGTCTTGGAAAATATTTTATGCATGTTTCTTCTGCATCCCAAAATTGGGGCCTGAAGAGCATTTGAATTTTCTGAAAATTTCCTTCCCCTGTGATAAGGATGCACTTTATGGTGCTTTAAAGTTCCTTTTCAACACTTTTTGATTAAGCTTTTAGTGAAATGGCCAAAGGTATGACTGTTTGCAATTACACATCTGTCCATCATTCTACAGGTTGCCTTCTACCTGATTTAAAAGAAACCCACTGGATTTAACTGAGAAATGGAAAATCTTTCAGACTTGGTCAAAACGGTGCCAGGCTTTGAACTGCCCTGTTAACCAGGGACAATCCTGAGCAGGATTTGCACCTCACATGGCATCCATCAGGACTCCCTGTATAAATCAGTGGTGGGATTCAAAAAAATTTACTACCGGTTCTGTGGGCATGCTTGTTGGGCATGGTGTGGCTTGGTGGGCATGACAGGGGAAGGATACTGCAAAATCTCCATTCCCACCCCACTCCAGGGGAAGGTTAATGCAAAATCCCCATTCCCTCCCCACCCCACTAAACTCGATTTCATGGAGAACTACATCAGGATTGTGTTTGACCTTGGGTTAGGGTTGGGCTCCATTTTCACTGGCAGAGGCCTTGCAGATTGGTCCTTCACTGTTGCCAGGGCAGCCCCATGGGCCAGGTCTAAGTACCCTTCAGGCTGGATCTCGCCCATGGGCCTTGAGTTTGACACCCCTGCTCTAAAATAACGATATCCCCAAAGTAGTTGGAATGTTCTCAGGAACAACTCAGTCTGTCGCATCCTCGTAAGTGCAGCTAGGTATGATGCTAACTAAATGTTCACTAGGCCTCTGTCTCCAGGTAACTCTTGTTCTGAAAGAGAAGCAGTGGTGGTATTTTTTATTTATTTATTTAATTTATATTGCCACCTATTCGCCCATGGCAACTTGAGGCGGCTTACATAATGTAAAACCATATTTTAAAAAAAAAAAAAAACAATAAAAACTAACAAAAAGAATAAATAAATTAGTAAAGTACAATAGAACAAAATTTGGGAAAACAAAAAACAAAACAAAAAAACCTCGCATCCCCCCCACCCCGATGACAGCAGATCACACTAGCCATTTGATGGGTTCTATCCTTCTCTGGATTCCCCAGGCCCACTGGCAAAACCAGGTCTTCAGCGCTTTTTGGAAGAGTGCTAGAGTGGGGGACATTCTAATCTTTGGGGGAATTATATTCCAGAGAGAGGGAGCCACCGCGAAGAAGGCCCTTTTTCTGGGTCCTACCAGGTGTATCTCCCTCAGAGGTGGGACCTGCAGTATTCCCTGTCTCCTCGCTCTAATGGGTCAGGTAGATATGACTGGCAAGAGATGTTCCCTCAGATAACCCAGACCCAAGCCATGAAGGGCTTTAAAGGTGACAATCAACACCTTGAATTGCACCCAGAAGCAAATTGGCAACCAATGCAGCTCCTGACACCTGTGTACACCGGGATCTGCTCAAAACCATGCAGGCTGCTACATTTTACACCAACTGGAGCTTCCAGATGCTCTTTAAGGGCATCCCCTTGTAGAGTGCATTGCAATAGTCAAGATGGGAAGTGACCAAGGCATGAGTGACTGTGAGTAGGGAAAGTTGATCCAGGAAAGGGTAAAACTGGTGCACAACTCACAGTTGCGCAAAGGCCCTCCTGGCCATGACCACCACCTGCTCTTCGAACAGGAGTCATGAGTCCAGGAAAACCCCTAGATTACTTACAGGGTCAGCTTGGGCTAGTGCCACCCCATCCAAGACTAAAGGTGGTAATTCTTCCTGAGCCAATGAACCCCAAGCCCAGAGCCACTCAGTCTTGCAAGGGTTTAGTTTCAATCCATTGCTCCTCATCCAGCCCCTAACAGCCTCCAGGCACTGCGAGAAGGAAGACACAGCAACAATTAACTCACTGTGGGCTGAGACATACAACTAAATATCATCAGCATATTGGTGTCCTCAGTCCATGGTGATGGATTATGTCACCCAGTGACCTCATATAAATGTTGAACAGGAGCGGAGAGAGTACCAAGCCCTGCAGAATCCCATAAAGCCGAGGCCAAGGGCTGGATCTCCCCACTCCTATCAACACTGACTGAGAGTGGCCACAGAGGAAGTGAACCAAGACAGCACAAGGCCTCCCACTCCCATCCCCTGATGCCACTGTAGGAGAATCTTATGGTCAATGGTATCAAAAGCCACAGAGAGGTCAAGTAGAGCAAGGATAGATGAACTATCCTAATCTGCTCCTGCCAGAGATCATCCAAAAGTGTGACCAATGCTGTTTCTGTCCCAAATCCAGGCCTGAATCCTGACTGGTAAGGGTCAAGATAATCCATTTCATCCAGAAACCTCTGGAGCTGCTGAGTGACCACCTTCTCAACAACCTTCTCCAAAAAGGGAAGATTGGAGACAGGTCAGAAATTGTCCAACTGGATGGAGTCCAGTAATGGTTTCTTAAGAAGAGGGTGGACCACAGCCTCCTTAAAGTACTGGGGCACCATCTCCTCCTGCAGAGAAGCATTAATCACCACCAGAGTCCACCTGCCTGTCACCCCCTGGGAAGCTTTCACAAGCCAGGAGGAATATAGATCTAAAATACAGGTGCTTGCATGGATACTCCCTAGGATCCTGTTCACTTCCTCAGAAGCAACAGGGTCAAACCATTCCCAGATAATTTACCGGTTCGGCCTGGTTCAGCTGAACCAGGAGCTCGGAGGATCATCTGATGAGAGAACCAGTTGCTCCGACAATCAGCTGCTGGGCTTGCCCACCCACCCTGGCTCTATTCTGACCTTCATATCCTGGTTTTGAAGCTCAGTTGCTTTGCGCAGCACAGCGGATTGCCGCATGTCAGCTGTTTAACACATAGGTAGAGTGCAGGATTATAGGAGAAGGTCAATAGCAAACCCTCTGTGCATGCAAGCCATACCCACAGACCCAGTGGCAAAATATTTGAATCTTACCACTGCAGAGAAGCACTGAAATGTGTTTCTTAAACTCATGAAGACCATGTAAAGAATGAGGCTGCCAGATTGGGACTGGAAATATCTGGAGGGCCACTAGGTGGCAGAAATTCATTTTAGCTACCATCTTGTTTTGGTCTGGATTTTGGCAACTTGAATCTAATAGCATTAGGATATAATCAACTTAGTTCCCGACTTGCACCTGCCGGATCTTCTCTACCATTTCATTCATAAATAAATAAGACACTGATTTTCCTGCCAACAAGCTTTCCCTTTTATCTTAGAAGTCTTGAACCACTTGTACAGACCTATTTTTTTTAATTCTTCCACACATTAAAAACAAAACAAAAACAACAGCCCAGAATGTAGGAATCCAGCTCACAAGGTGGGGTTTTTTAGACTTTGCATATCCATGTAGTGATAGAAAACTGAGGCCCTAGCACTGATTTTGGGACTTCTGGGCCAGTAGACTCTGACTAGTTTTCCATTTGCTCCTGAGAAGATATTCCAGGTATCTTTAGTTTAAGGTAAGTCATGAAAATTTCTTTATTGCTGTCCCAATAATCTACTTCTAAGATCTAGCTGGCCTTCACTTAGTCATCTTCCATAAAGTTATAAGAATATGGCTGTTCTTACAACCTTTGGGAGAGTAGTATCTTTGCTTGCCCACATCATGTGGGTAGGATGCTATCCAAAAAGTAGACACTGGAGATTATTTTTTTCTCTAGAGTGATTGCTTCTGTGTGGAGCAGGCAGCCCTATATGTAAGGATGAAAATTCTACATTTCTCTTGAAAACCTTTCAAATTGGAAATTCTATAGTCAGAATAGCTTTTCTTATGGATAAATCAGGTAAAATAATTAGAAAACCAATTTAAGTATAATTTAATCATACACTGCAATGTCCTACCTGTCAATGAATACTTCAGCTTCAACCATAACAACACTAGAGCAAACAATAGATACAAACTCAAGGTTAATTGCACCAAACTTGATTGCAGGAAATATGACTTCAGCAACAGAATGGTCAATGTCTGGAATATTCTATCTGGCTCTGTGGGTTTTTTTCCCCAAACCCCAAAAACTAACCTTAGACTGTCTAGACCTCACCCCTTTCCTAAGAGGTCTGTAGGGGTGTGCATAAGCTACCGTCTCTGTCCTATTGTTTCATATATATAATTTTTCTTATATATATCCATGTATTCATAACTATGTTTTTACTTATACATATTATCTTGTAAGCAATTGACAAATAAAAATATACATTTATTTCACAGTAATTATAATGAACATAATTAGATTCATTCCCATGTATAATAGGCAAACAATTAAGCTATACATTAGTCTCTCATTTGAAAAAAAATTAAAATATTAGTTGGAAAGGATTAATCATCTTATTTTTCTATTCTCACAATTCTAACACAATAAAGTCCTGATTTTTTTGAGGGATGAGGGAGAGAAAGAGAGACAGAGAGAGAAGAAATATTTGCAGGCTTTGTTCATTTTGGAAACAAATGAATCCTATTTCTATTTTCAGTGTAGTTATAAAAAAATAATGGAACTGAAGACAAATTGTATATTGCTATTACATTTGAGCTTATCCATGTTCACCCATCCGGTCTATGAATCTACATAAGAAATGGAAAAAAAAGTACAGGAAGAACATAGGAATGAAGCACATAGAGCAGAAAACTGCTAGATTGGAAAACAATGACATGTGCATGCCTGCTCATGCCTGCCCACATTTTAGCACAATCTCCAGGAATGTCTGGAGACAGCAAGAGAAGGAGATATATATATATAAACAATTCTATATTTAAATAAGTCAGTAGAAGTCTCTAAAAATGGGCCATGTGCTTGCCGTTGATGCAAGTTCTCTTTATTTTGGGGCAAACAGGCAAACTTTTTGGTTGCTGATTAATATTGGACCATTGCTTTATTTCTTTATTCTGACACATTCCTACATCTTAAGACATCTCCCAATCTACCTTCTCAGTTACTCATCTGTTGTAGCATTAATTTGTTCATTTGATTATCTATTCTGAAGACCTACTAAAATATAGAAATAGATAAGGTTAATCATCTTCACCATCATGATCATGATCATCATTATCATCGCCACCACCATCACCATTTTTTAATGACCCCATAATCCTTCACAGGGTGGAGTCTGGGCAATTGAATGGAACTAGCACTGTTTTAATGACCGGATGCCTTTCTTGTCACCAATGGTGAGGTTTGTTCAGGAGAGAAATATCTGCCTCTATCTAGAAGATATATATAAGGTTTAATGACCTGGGTAAAATCTGGAAATTACAAATGAAAGAGCAGCTTGGTTTACCAATGGTTAAAAGAAAATTTTAAGATCTCTATTCGAGCATTTAGGGCAGTATACAGGACTCCCAATATGTAGACACATTTTTTTGTTGTTCAGCTACTAAGTCATGTCTGACTCTTCACAACCCCCATGGACCATAGCACAGCAGGGACTCCAGGCACACATTGCAATGAATAATGTATCCCCTCACCTCTTCCATACTTCACGTCAGCACATTAAAAGGGAGATTTGGGCAGGTGTTGGCATTTGTGTGTGCATGGCTATATGCTAGCTTCATTTCAAATCTCTCTGGGTCTATATACCCCAGCTCTGCCTCCTGCCTTCAGTAGTGGCTCAATAGTTATGTTGTACCACATATCTTGCAGGGAGATTTCTTTGCCTAGGATCCTACCAATGAAATCAACTGTGTAAAAGAATTAGGAACTCCCCAGCTTATCTGTTTTTAAAAGAAAAAATAAAATGTTAGAATAACAGAGTTGGAGGAGACCTTGGAGGTCTTCTAATTCCCCCCCCCCCTGCTCAGCTGGAGACCCTACACCACTTTAGACGAATGGTTGTTCAATCTCTTCTTAAATATCACCAGTTTTGGAGCATCCCCAACTTCTGGAGGCAACTTTTTCCACTGATCAATCATTCTAAATGTCAGGAAGTGTCTCCTTAGTTCTAGGTTGCTTCTCTCCTTGATTAGTTTCCATCCAGTGCTTCTTGTCCTGCCTTCAGGTGCTTTGGAGAATAATACCACCTCTTAACCCTATGCATTATGATTAGGAAGATCATTCCCACTCCTTTTCTTTGGGACATAGCCCTATCTCACAAGATGTAAAAAAAACCCAAATTTTTAAAACATGAAAAGGATAAGATGCATTTTCAGTAGGCACATGTAAAATGATCAGCATGAGATAAAAGTAGAAAAATGCCAAAATCACAGACAGAAGCTTAAAAGAATCTTTCATGCAAAACTACAGAATAAAAAAATGGCTTAAGGTCCTGAGTATATTACAAGCTCATAGATCTGTTACCAATATAAAAATAACACTGATGTAGGATGTTGTGTTACATAAAGCATAGAATTTACTGAGTATTTGAAGAGAACATAAATTTTAGAGACAGTAATAACCAAAAACAATAAAATATGTTTAAACACCTATCTTAACAGAAATTAATGCATATTTTCTAGCTAGACATACTGTATTATTTATTTGTTTAGGAAGTACATTTGCTTGAAACTGACATTTCGGTTTGGTATCTTGAATTTCTCCCAACTTCTTGTTGAATTTCTTTTTCATCTAAGGCTGAAGAGTCTCTCTCCTCTTCCCACATCATTCCTGCTGTTTCCTTCCCAGAGTTCAAAATGCCGTTTTCCAACCTGTGGTGGCAATGCAGAAAACATCGCATTTCAAGGAGCTTAGTGACATATTTTGATTTCTCCTTCATATTAAGAAAAGTTTAAAAGTTTAGAGCTCCTTCTGAGCTGACATTCAGTTTGTTTTAACTTTTATTTGCTGAATAAAGGAGGAGGGAATTTTCACATAGCTACAAAGCTTTTCTTATCAGTGAAAGTCTCAGGTCTTCAGTTGTCTCTCAGAATAATGTGCCATCCCATCAGTGGTGGGATTCAAAAAAATTTACTATCAGTTTTGGCTTGGTGGGCATGGCAGGGAAAGGATATTATAAAATCTCCATTCCTTCCCCACTCCTGGGGGAAGATTACTGCAAAATCCCATTCTCTCCCCATCCCACTAACCTCCAGCTCTGTTCTCCTGTGTAGGACCCAGCCAATCAGCTGGGACTCAGGAGGCAGAGAATAGATGGGGGAGGGGCCAGTCAGAGGTGGGATTTGCCGGTTCTCCGAACTACTCAAAATTTCTGCTACCAGTTCTCCAGAACTGGTCAGAACCTGCTGAATACCATCTCTGCACCCAATCAAAATCAGTCCTTGTGGTCTCATGACTATAGAAGGAAGCCATGGTACTAATTTTAACAAAACCCTATTACTGGCTTTTAAGCTGGGTGCACTACTGCACAGACCTAGCACTGGGTACTGGGTTCTGTGAAAATTGACTGCCCTTGGAGTATCTCCATTGTCATTATTAAAGAGTTCCTAACAGCTTGTAAGAAACATGAGTATCGTTTTGCTTGGTGTACATGCTTTTTATATTATGCTTTAAACTCTTTTTGTTTAAGTGGATAATAAACCCTAAAATTTCTTTATTCATTGGTGTGCTCATTATGTCTGGATCCAAAGGAACCAATTGCAAAGCACAACCCCAAAGTGAGAGTTTGGGCACAACCTGTTTTTGCATTGTACTGAAGTTCATGCCTAAGAGAAGATTGATTTGAATGCCTGAGCCATCGATGAATGTTGATAGAGAGGATTTGCCTGCCCCTTTATCATACAAAGTCAGTTAAAGATATAGCAGATGCATTCACAGAACATGTTTATATATTATATATATTAGTCTTAGCTCATTTTTGTCCTGAATTTTGGATAATGATGGCAGTCTTACTTTGCTTTGTTTTTTTTTTTGTGTGTGTGTGGCTTAGCCCATTGTATGAACTCTGCTTGTTTGATTTCTGATTTTTGGGAAAGTCCAAAAATGAAGCAACTTGTGTTTATACAATCCATCACTAGCATTCTTTATGTGATCAGAGATCCTGCATTCAAATATTCTACCAAACATGAATAGGGCTTAAAATATAAGATTTTTATTTTTTTCTAAAATAGGAATACTTTGGAAAACCATCAAAGGTGTGACAAAGTCTTGATAGCTTAGCAAGATATCTGCAAATGTTGTGCTGTTATAAGCAGAAAGTAATGAGCTATCCCTCTTTTTGAAATCACATGCAACTAAAATCAGCATGTAAGGAAACAAATTTACCTTTCTCCAAATCCAAAATAAAACCAGTAGAATTCTAGCAAATTAGTAATGAAATGAATGAAATTTGCAAGAGCAAACATTTTACATGGATATATTCATATAGTATATAGGATGCATATAGTATATAGGAATGAATTCGGGAGGTAGGGAGAAGAGCCACAATCAGGAGAACAATCTGATAAGAGGCTGTAATAGGCATGCTTTCAGTCTCTTCTCAGGATGCTAGGGTGGTGGTGGTGGTGGTGGTGGAGGAGGAGGAGGAGGAGGAGGAGGAGGAGGAGGAGGAGGAGGAGGAGGAGGAGGAGAGGAGGAGGAGGAGGTCATCACTGGCACCTCTGGGAAAGATAGGGAAGCGAGTCCAGGCGTTGTTGGAGATGCAGACCTGGGAACAGAGAATTCCAGCTCAATGGAGCAACTGCAGCCAGAACTATCAGATGACCAACCAACTGAGCTTGAGGAGAGGAAGTCACAGCTGCCACAAGCTAGCTTGGAGGTCCCAGGCAGAGAGTGAGAGCAGCTGCCAGCAGTCAGAGAGGATGAGGAGGTGGAGTCAATCCCTCTCCCTGAACCAAGGTTGTGAAGGACTGAGAGGCAACCGGAACAGTGATCAGCCAGGTTACTCATGAGGAGGCAATCTCACTCATCATAAGGGTTTGTACCAGTGTTAACTCTTTAAGCCTGCCCAAAGAGAAGAATGTTGCTGGAACAACATGTTTGGATGTCTTGCATCTTGCTCCCTGTGTTTCTTGGCTTGACTTGTGTTTGGACCTTGGACTGATGCCTTGCCATGTGGATTCCTTTTAGCCTTGGACTCTTGCCTCTGCCTAAGTTTGGTAATTTAACCCACTCTTCTTATCGGCTTCTCCAAGCCTCTGGTGGAACTAGAAGAGGACATAGGTTTTGGCTCTTCTAGAACTGCTGGAGGACTGAATAATTGAGCATGGGTATCTCAATAAAGATTTTTAATTCACTACATATGGAAGAGGAGCAGAATAGAGGCTGGTGAACCTGCAGTAGGAATGCAAGCATGGCAAATCTGACAAGAAACCCGCTCTACCATCTTGAGCTGTAAAGGCAGTGGGGAAGAACTGTTCTTTCAGTTGCAAGGTTCTGTTGTTGTAACCTTACAATAAAATAAACTCAGTTCACCTACATGTGCTTCCTGCCTGGACTGCCATGCAAGACTGACATCAATCTTGCAACTCTGAAAGCACATTACATTTTCAACCCAGGAAACTAGGGAGGGTCCCTTCTGAGACATTTGCCACACCCACCTTCCTGTTGTAGGCTAAGCTGTCTCTTATCCAATTGTTACCCTGGTTGTGTCCTTCCTCCTGTCTCTCAAGGTCATTCTCACAAACAATTAATATACCTGCAAAGCTTCATCCCAGAAGGAGAAATAAAGCTTCTTTTTTTTTAACAACCAAGTTTTTAAGGCCACAGATTGCCTGATGTATCATCAATAGCATTTGGTACACAAGCATTCTTGTTTTGTTCACTTCTCTGGTATTCCCCCCCCCCCCACACACACAGATATGTTTGCGTTGGAGACCACAGTTATCTTCTTTGTCACCCAGTGGATGCACATAGTGTCAAAAATTTTCCCACTTCTTTCATGAAAAATGAAAGGAATTGAAATTCAAAGGATTAGATATGCTCCTGAGCAGCTCACCAGAGGTTAATACTGCTGTCACTAGACCTCTGCTGGCCTCTGGAAAAGACAGCTATCTCTCCCTTGTGCCTCCACTATGAAAACAACTTGCATTTCCTTTTGTCTGTTAAAAGTACTGGAATCAAATTGTCATTTTATTTGTGTAAATAATCATGGGAGGTAAAAATAAATAAATATGTTGAGTTATGTATGTGTTTACTTCAAGTGGTGAACTGATGAACAACTAAGATACAAAATAAAGTTTTGTAATTTAAAAGGATATGAGCTTCATCTGGAAGAAAAGAGAAAAGGACAACCAACAGCAAGGTGGGTGGGCTCAGTTACAGGTTGACTCAGGTGTTTGTGGAGGTTCACATTCCTCCAGTCATGGTTATCCCAAAAATTCTTTTATTTTAAGGCTTTCTGATTTTTGGACTTTCTGATTTTTCTTTAAGATGTTTCACTTCTCACCCAAGAAGTTTTTTTCAGTTCTGGACTCAGGTGGATTAGGTTTACCATTGTAAGACCTAAAAAAAAATCTTGTTATGGATAGATTGTCAAGAAAAAAATGTATCTGTGTGGTCACTAGGAGTTGAAAAAAACTTGATGGCATATAATCCATCTATCAACAATGGTACATGTACTGCAGCTAGAGAGCAATCTTAATTCCCACATGGATAATCATATGATCTTCTAATTCATAGCTCTAGGGGCAAGGAGTAGCTGAAGGATGCAGTGAAACAGTCAAGATGGCAGTCACAACAATGCAATTGAAACTCCACCTTTTTTGGTGTGTGTCACGCATATGGAGCTTTGATCACACCATTTCGACTTTCATTACTATACTGAGCAAACACTATGAACCTATGAGCAAACACTATGAACCTATGAGCAAACACTATGAACCTATGAACAAAAAGTGTGATCTTACCTTCTCTTAGCTTCTCATTAATTAGTTAAGAAAGTTTCTATCAACTGAAAAATTACCCTGTGCTGAAACTTGAGATCTGAACTTCAGTCTGACCTCAATGTATTTTTTTCCCCTTTTTCTCTGTGTTTCGCAGCCTTTAAAGACAAATCTCAGCATAAAGCTGTCCTGGATAACTCATCAATAAATAGCCTGCTGATCATTTCTTCTACAAGGCTCTAATAAGGTAATCATTCCAATTTTCTATCAGTTTGTGGTTGTTGAGTGGCCTTCTCTAACCCAATGCCCTATAAATCTATTTCATTATTCAAAATTCCTCACCCATTTGACTGGAATATAGAGGACCAGGTTTTAGAAAACTAGTGTAGAGTACTAAATAGGAAATCCTATTTGAATCTTTTAGCTGTAAATAAATACAAGATTATTGAAAAAGGAGAAATCTTAACCCAACCTGGCACCCCAACATAGCCATCTGTGTGCTCCTACCTTAGTTCTATTTCTGTGACTGTCTATGTCTATGATTTCACTAAAGGTTGTGTGAAAGATGCAGAGAGCTCATCTCATTCCAATAAACTAAGAGCAAATTACTTCTGTCTCAAGTCTGTCCAAGATTAGAAATCCAATTATGAATATGGAAAACCACTGAGCAGATCTTTTTAAGAGATATTGTTTACTGTTAGCACTGCTCACGGTGAGAGATTTTGCTTCCTGTGTGTTCCACTCACAGTAGCTTTATGTCAAGGTGACATGCAACAGAGTTTCAGTTCTCCAAAAAGTTAGATATTCATATTTTCTGGAAATTACTTTCAGCTATACTCTGGTATTATTTTGATATAAGGAAAGAAAATTAGTGTAAGAACTAGTTTGGAATATATCCATTATCAAGCTGTGTTACCATATTATCAGCTTGGCTGGTTTAAAAAAGGGGTTGAATCGATTTGTAGAACTCATTGAGATAATGGCTACAGGTAGTCCTTGGTTTATGACCACAACTGAGACTAGAACTTTCACTGCTAAGTCATTAAATGAGCTGTACCTGATTTTTTTTTTTTGCCACAGCTGTGGAGTCACATCGTTATTAAGTGAATCCATCTTTCCCCATTGACTTTGTTTCTCAGAAGCCATCTGGGAAGATGACAAATAATTGTGTGGCCTCCTGGATGCTGCCACTGTCTTAAATATATGGCAGTTGTCAAGCAGCCATGATCATGGGGACATTGGGACAACGGTAAGCATAAGCACTGGTCCAAAATCACCTTTTTTTCCATGCTGTCATAACTTTGAATGGTTGTAAGTTGAGGATCATCTGTATCAGCCTTGATGGCAGAGTGACTACTACTGAAAGCCATCCAGTAGGAGACCAGTGGCTTCCTTGCACAATTGATTGGCAACTGTGACAACAGACTGCTGAATTAGATGGGGTCCCATCCAGCAGCTATTGCTTATATTTTTAAACATATGTTCTTAGCTGTAGCAAATGAGAAGAGTGGCTTGAACTATTTTATGTGATCTTATTTTAATCAGGTGAAATTTACAAGATTTTTGCCTTTTTCTCCTTGTACGTTTCCTTGATGAATTTTTTTCCACCTTTCTTTT
This sequence comes from Pseudonaja textilis, assembly GCF_049901715.1. Taxonomy (NCBI): domain Eukaryota; kingdom Metazoa; phylum Chordata; class Lepidosauria; order Squamata; family Elapidae; genus Pseudonaja; species Pseudonaja textilis. The sequence continues at coordinate 17,427,664 of NC_141992.1, read as the reverse complement.
ATGTTGTACTGCTCTGGGACAGGTAAAGAAGAATGAGCGTCCTCCAGTCAGAATACTAAACAAGCTAGACCAGGGATGTCAAACTCAAGGCCCAGGGGCTGGTTCTGGACTGCAGAGTGCTTAGATCTGGCCCATGGGGCTGCCCTGAAAACAGTGAAGGACTGGCCCACAGTGCCTCTGCCAGTGAAAATGGAGCTTGGGAGAGCTGTAGCAGCCCTCCTGAGTTCCACTTTTGCTGGCAGAGGGTTGAAACGAGCTTGGGAGCCCATTTTCGCTGGCAGAGTGCTCGGGCCACCACAGGTGCCTCCAACATGAGTGATGTTAAACTGGCCATGCCCGCCCTGGCAATGCCCAGCCTGGCCATGCCAAGCCTGGCACCCTGATGCAGCCATCAGTGAAATCAAGTTTCACACCCATGAGCTAGACTAATATTTCCTAACCTTGGGGATTTTAAGCTGGCTGGGGAATTCTGGAAATTTAAGTCCTTAAAGTTCCCGAACTTGAGAAACACTAATCATAAAGAACACGAAGAAAGATCATGGCTAAAGAAAGGGAAGTGGATGAAATATGGAAAGAAATAGCTTCATATCGAGCTGATTTGTGTACATGAAATGTAATATTGAAGCAAAAAAACTCACCTCCAACAGTCACCTTTAAGAGCTTTACACTACGGATCTGATGGCAAAACAAGATCAATACCTAAATATAAACAATATATTTTGTGGAGCTTCTGAAATACAGAGATGCTACAACAGTAAATTGCCTTTTGGGAATGGGGAAGCAGTAAGCAGGGATTCCAACATGCTTCTATTGTGATTTAATTAATTCAGAACTCTAGATAGTCTTTGTATATAAAACAATTTTGAGGGTCTTTCATGCTCTAGCTTGAAACATAATTGGGATTTTAAGACAATAAATTATATTGATACAACAGCAAAATTCAGTGTATTTGGGGATTGATTTGTTCTTATGTGAAACTAGAAAACTGCATCAAAGCTTTCAGATGGCCTTGAATAGCTTCCCCCTAATTAGTATTTAATCGTTCAAAATAAAATAGAAAACTGCATGAGAGTGCCATAGCATTTTGCACTGCAGAATTTGAGAATTAGAAAAGGGAATCCAAATCACAAATGTAAGAGGTATAAACTAAATCCTTGAGTGATTTTCATACCTTCTCTGTGAGATTTCCATACCTTCTCTGGAAACAGGGATAAAAATATGGCTTAGTATCCAACAATTATATGTGGCAACAGCCTGCCAAGTCCAAAATAATTATGCTTGAGAAACTTTGGCCAGAATTCATTGCAATATTGAACACAGTTAAGCCTATTCGTTTGACTCATGTTTAAATGTGCTTAAATCTGGGTTGGATAGCCGCCATCAGTGTTATCATGAACCAAAAAAACCCAACAACCCACAAATGGAGCAGCAGCCTTAGTTGTTTTCTTCCTTCAAAATCTTGGCTACAAACTTTATTCTTGTAAAACCTAGGCTGTCATCTATGCTAATCTGGGTCCAAATAGCAGTGCTCACATAACCAAAACAGTGTCATTCAGAAAACCCAAAGTGGTATTAGCAAAATCCAGAGAATCCAGGCTGGCTTTTTAAAAAAAGTGCTTATGTTAATTCATTCTATATTCACCCAGCCTTGACTATCAATTCCACCAATCCAAGAAGGGTTATATTCATGATGATGAAGTTATCCATTCAATCATGACTGACACTTGGTGATTCTATGATCCAGGTTTGTCCAGATTTTCAGATTTTGCACTGCTTCTTCGAGTTTTTCTATGCACTGGATGGGGTCAGCTTTGATGGTATCCAGCCATTGTGCCTTTGGCAACCTGGTTTCCATTTACCACTAATGCTTCCCAACATAATTGTTTCCGCCAGTGAATTCTCCAGCATGACATGGCCAAAATAAGTATGATGCAATTTTGTGAGTTTGTACTTCATATTTTATGAGTACTGCTGCTCTTCTCAGCTTGACATCTGAGGTTCTTTCTTTCTTTCTTTCTTTCTTTCTTTCTTTCTTTCTTTCTTTCTTTCTTTCTTTCTTTCTTTCTTTCTTTCTTTCTTCTTTTTACAATACTATCTATCTCACATTCATGATTCAGGGTGCCTTACAATTAAAACATAGACAATACAAAAAATAATAATAAAAAATTAAAGCAGCCATATAGTCAATGCAGATGTTTAAAAAAATCACTATTTTAATGCTGTACAGTGCAATCTCTGGGAGACTATAGTCATTCAACATTACAGCCATTTAGAACTATTTTATTGATGTCTAGAGAAAAAATATGAAAGCTAGAAATAGCTAACAGATTAGTGAAACATAGAAAATATGTTAATAGAATTAAATATGTTAAGAGGAGTGTTATAGTGATAGAGATATTGTGTATATGAATAAAATAAGGATAAAATAAGGATAGAGAATTAATACCAAAGTAATGAATATGCCTGTAAATTTTAACTGTTATTGCACAAGATATTTGTACCCAGGTAACACACCATTAAGTGGAAGATGAATTGTTTGTATTTAAAATAAAATAAAAAAACTTAAAAAAAAAACATTACAGCCATTGTATGGGTTCCATATCACTCTCTGATCCCTAGACCAGATTGCAAACTAAATTATCAGACCTTTCCAGAAGCCCATCAAGGTTCAAAGCCACCAGACTTTGAGAATCATATTCCATAGGGTGGGTACAACAGGGAAAAGGCCCTCCTCCTGGGACCCTTGAAATGTCAATCTTTAGCAAATGCAACCCACCACAAGCTTCTTCTGCTGGTCTTGATGGGAAAGGTAGATGTCATTGGGGAGAGGCGGATTGTCAGATAATCCCTATTTCACCATTATTTTTCTCTCAAATAATTTTTATTTCTCCATTAGGCTAGCTGTTTGGGTTACCAAAGACTTCATTTTTCTTCATCTAGGGTCCATGTGCAAAAAGTTCACTGAAAATTTCCATAAGAAGGACTACTTATATCTGTCACATGCTAATTAGTCCATTAACCACGGAACGGAACGGCTTACCTCCAGAAGTTGTGGCTGCTCCGTCGCTGGAGGCTTTTAAGAAGAGATTGAACAGCTATGTGTCTGAAATGGTACAGGGTCTCTTGCTTGAGCTAAAAGACCTCCAAGGTCCCTTCTGATGCTGTTACTCTGCTATTCTGCTAAAGGAAATTTAGTCCTGGCACATGCATAACTGTGAAAATGATTTTGCCACATAACATGCACACGGACCATTCTGTCTGAGATGTGTCAAGTTTAGAGTGTTTTACGTCAACCTTCAAAGCTGCTTTTGTAAACTATGCAGCACCCCTTGCTTATAAAGGAAAACACAAAGTATTGCTTCATTTCACATCACTTTTATTGCCTCCTTTTGACACCTTCAATAACGGAAAAAGGCTTCTATTCATACGAGATGAATTGCAGCAGCCTCACACAAGTCTATTATCTATGCAGCTTATACATGAACTGATGTATAAAGTTGGTACTACTTATTACTGTGCCTGTTTTGAAAATGATTCAAAAGAAGTGCTGCTGACTGCTTATGAGCACAGCATCCCACTGCTATTTGTTAAAGCAGCCAGACTTCCTACAGGCTTCTGCATGAAAGATGCTACCGCTTTAAGAACCTCACCAATGGCAAAGCACGGCTTTACTCCCAAGTCTGAAACACTTCTTCTGGATCTTTTCTGAAGTCCATGCAGCCATTGCTCTGGCACTGTGAAAGTCAAGCCGAAGAAGTCCAGCTTTTGTCCAGTAGAGGCCACCATCCCTTGCCATATAAGGGACAAAAGCACAGGCTTTAAGGCTGGGGAGATCAGGAACCTGAAGAAAACAGAGCTTTCTGATATTAGCACTGAAGGCTAAATCACCTTTGGTTCTAAGCAAAGATAGTGGTCCTCTGACAGATCTGAAGGTCCTCAGTCTGGACTTCAAGCAATGGTTCTTCAAAGAAGATTTACCAAAGTTCTTGTAAGTGCAAAAGGCAATATGTTCAAAGGAATATCATATTTTTAAAGAACGCACTGTTAGCCTATCTCTGTGCCTCATGTGTCTACAGTTTGACATTTCAACTAAACATTGGAGGTCCTGCTGTATTCTTATCAATTCTTCAGAGCTGGCACACAAGAGTACCTGCTTTCTTAATCCTTCTTTTCTTATGCCAAGAAGAAAAGAAACTTTAAAACACAAGGTACTGTCTTCTTAAAGAACTCGTATCCATGTTGTTATATGCCTAAAACCAAGTAGTAGAGTTATAAATGAGAGTCTTTGTTGCCTACCATATATACTAGGTAATTCTGCATGCAGCACATCAAAGCTAGGGTGCCTCTCCTGCAAACATTACATTTAAAAATAGAATGTCTCACATATATTGTTCTTCTTATTCCTTCATAAGAGTTAAATATTCTGTCAACTTGCTTAGAGTAGGATGTGAATGATAGAAAATTGATCCATTTTAACATTGTGTGTTAAAATATTTTATTTTCCCTAACAAAATATTAAGCTATTCAACTGATCCTAAACCCATCTCATCATCATCTTCACCATCATAAAGGCAGCTTATGAACATAATAGAAGGTATTGGTTGTTAAACAATCATGATGAAATGATGCATAAGAACGTCATTGGCAGATTAAAGGCTTCCATTCCATTGTGTCGTTATAGAATCAGAATGTTCCCTTGTCTCAGTCCTCTGGAACTTATCATAACGTTTTGAAGCAAATATTTCTGTGTATTACACAGAATCCTGGGAAAATTTGCTGGGCTGCTTATCAAATCTTTTTTGCTTATTTCAAGATTCAATTTATTATTAAGAATAGTAATTGGATGTCATAGCTGAAAAACCTCCAAGTTTGATTCAAAAGGTGAAACCTGCTAGCCACATGGAAACACTGTATACAAATCCCTCCTGGTAATCTTTTTTTATTATTCTTAAGGATTGCTTAATTTTCTCATTATTTGGAGCTCATGTTTCTTAAAGTGGATGCATCAAATTAGGTAGGAGGGAAGAAGTGGAAATATATCCTTGGAATTGGTGTTGATTTGTAATCTTAGAATGTGTACTTTTTGTTGTTGCTGAATTCATTATTATATTTGCTGATTCTCCAAGCGATCACACTTTAGTTGTTAACAGAGCAGACTGTTTTGCACATAAGTAGCATGCTGAAACAAAGAGAAGGGAGAAGGCACCAATGGCAAGGGAAGAAACGAGGAGACTTCCTTTCCTCCAAAGTTACAATAGAAACCCAATTGAAATATGCATTTGGCTCTGTTAAATATGTGTGTAATATATATGTATGTATGTATGTATGTATGTATGTATGTATGTAATTTGTTTGCTGCCCATCTTGCTATTAGGCAACTATGGGAAGCCTCCGATCTTCCTCTTCTTAAATAACAGCCTCTCTACCTCTTTTGGCAGGTGGCGCAGGAGCTCAGCTTTTAAGACCCTGGGCTTGTTGGAAAGCTGACAGCCTAGGTTCAAGACCCAAGTGTTGTGTGATGGGGTAAGCTCCCATCCTGACCCTAACTCCTGCCAACCTATCAGTTTGAAAGCATGCAAATGTGAGTAGATAAATAGGTACCACTTCAATGGGAAGGTAACAGTGCCCTATGACATCATGATAGCCACATGACAAAAAAACTATTTGGCAGCGCTGGCTCAATGACCCTTGAAACAGAGATGAGCACACCCCCTTTAGTTAGCAATAATTAGCAGAGTAAAATCCACAGGGACTCTTTTGCTATTACCTACCCCTATCTTTTTCCCAGTATGCTGTTGGATTATAATTCAAAATCTGAATATGTAATATTTATTTTCACTATAGGCTAAAGTCTCCTTCAGTGTCAAGCTTAGAATCCAAGGACTTCAGGGACTTATTACTTGTGTCCTAATCACCTCACAGCTTGACTACTGTGATGCTGCCTACATGGGACTGACCTTGAAGACTACCTGGAAGCTTCAACTGTTCCAGAATGTGGCAGTGTGAGCCTCAGTGGAAATTCCTTAGTATGCTCATTTAACTGAGTAGCTTTGTGAACCTCACTGATTGCTGGCTTACTTCCGGGTGTAATTGTGGGGGAAGATTGCCACATACAAAGTCCTACATGGCATAGGCCCTGATTACTTGAGGGGCTCCTTGTTTTTCCTAGTATCTGCCCAGCCAATTTAATCTTACAGGGTTGGCATGCTCCACATATTCTATGTACTCCATGTATTCCATGTATTCACTTAGAATACTGCATCCAGTTTTGGTCACCACACTATAAAAAAGATGTTGAGACTCTAGAAAGAGTGCAGAGAAGAGCAACCAGGATGATTAGGGGACTGGAGGCTAAAACATATAAAGAATGGTTACAGAAACTGAGCATGGCTAATCTAGTGAAGAGAAGGATCAGGGAGACATGATAGCAGTGTTCCAATATTTGAGGGGCTGCTATAGAGAGGAAGGGGTCAAGCTATTTTCCAAAGCTCCTGAAGGCCAGACAAGGAATAATGGATGGAAACTGAACAAGGAGAGATTTAACCTGGAAATAAGGAGAAATTTTCTGACAGTGAGAACAATCAACCAATGGAACAGCTTTCCTTTAGAAGTTGTGGGAGCTTCATCACTGTAAGCTTTCAAGAAGAGATTGGACTGATATTTGTCAGAAATTGTGTAGTGTCTCCTGCTTGGGCAGGAGGTTGGACTAAATGACCTAAAAGGTCCCTTCCAACTCTGTTACTCTGTAGGTAAATGTCTCTTTCGTTAAACAATACCATCTTTTGAGACCTTGGAAATGCACCTTCTCTGTAGCAGCACCCACCCTCTGAAATGAGGATGTCCCCTGAGATCCAGATGGCCCATACTCTACTGGTATTTAGAAGAGGTATGAAAATCTGACTCTTCACGCAGGTATAGAGTAAGGGAGAGTAAGATTCCTCACTTCATCATGTTTGCCATCATGCTGCACCTCCCATCTTACTAATTTTAATGGCCCCTACAGATGCTACTGACCAAAGTCAAGAGCAATTCTGCTCTGAATTCTACTCTGCTTCCCTTGGAGACCATTTATAAGTGAAAGCTGAATGCAATGACATGAGCAGTTCTAAGAAAAGGCTATGGCATTCTTCCTTATCTCTCTCTCTCTGATTTTTCTCATAGCCAAACAGAGTATTACTGTTATAGATTCACCCAGATATTTTTATCACTACATCAATGGATGTTTTTTTTTAAAGAATCATATCTTTACAACTAGTATTTAACACACACATACACACACTTAGCACTTTAAACACAGTCTCTAAACAAGCCTTATGACATTCAGCTGTACTTAAAGTTCTTTCTTTTAACATTTCTGGAGTTTTATTCATATGACAAATTAAAGCTATTCATCAAAAATAGTGATCTAAATGGAGAAGTGTTTTCTCTACGTTCTAAGTAGAGATGTGTCGATGAACAGTATCTGTAGTTCCTCCAAACTTAATAAAAATTCTTTAAGAAATGACTGGGCTATATTGAGCTTAGTCAGCTACAGACTGTGCAGCTCTGGATTAGATCTTAATTAGAGATGTTCACTTACCTTTGTAGTCTGCTGATGGAATTAAGTGTGTTCTACTCTGGTTTCCTAGCCTAGAAAGAATGTGGCAAGGAATGCTTTGCTGTGAGCTTTCTCACACAAATTTGTGCTGCCGTTAAAAATATGGAGTAGGAAGGAGGATGTTTTGGCTACAGTCACATATTTAGTAGTGACAAAGAAGATGACATTTGCCTCTTGGAAATAGACTATAAGAAGGATGCACCTTCTTTATTTTTCTTTTTGTTTTGGATAGAGACTGATGGTAACATGCCGTTGTCTTTTATTACACCTAAGAACAGCAAGGTAGCTTAGAAAATCCGAAATAATCTACACAGAATCAACATGTTACTAACCAGTCCACAAATCCTAAATTGCTTTATACACAATAACTCTTACCTATGGGCCATGCATTGTGAATACCATGGGTCCCTCAGCCTCTTTCATCCTTTCAAAGCAAACTTGCAGCAAAAGTGCTTTTAACAAAAGGCAACTGGACTTTCTTGGGTTTTTTGTTTGTTTGTTTGCAAAGAGAAAGGACAAAAACACATCAAGGAAGTCCTCAGAACTTGTGGCTAGCCTAACTGGGCCTTCATCAAATCTACAAAAAGATCCAGCAGGAGCTCCTTCATAACATCACTTGAGACTTTCAAGAAGAGATTGGACTGCCATTTGTCAGAAATGGTGTCGGTAGGATCTCCCACTTGGGCGGAGGGTTGGACCAGATGACCTATAAGGTCCCTTCCAACTCTGATTATCTGTTAACAGACAAAAAAGAGAACAACAAATGGAGCAGTGTTATTCATTCCATACATTGCAGGAATATCTGAAAAGGTCAGGAGGGTTGTCAACCAATACAACATACGTGTACAATATAAACCCAGGAATACATCAAGACAGAAGCTTTTCCATCCAAAGGACAAAACACCAAGACACAAGCAGAGCAATGTGAGATATGCAGTGCAATGTAACAAGGCATGAGAGATCCGTACATTGGGGAAACTAAACAACCACTTCTCAAATGCATGGCACAACAAAGGAGAACAAACAGGATTCAGTAGTCCATCTACATCTGAAATGTTCACTCTTTTGATAACCATAAAGCTTATATTGTAGACAGTTAGAATTGAAGAAGCTTCTTGGATGAGAAATGAAACATTTTCAAGCAAAAATCCAAGAAAAGTCTAGTTGCCTTTTCCAAAAGGCACCTTTGGGACAACTGTGATAAGGATGATTGAGAATCTCTACAGATCTTAAGGCAACTCCAAAGTGGGAAGAGCCATTTCTTCACATTTGAAGATGTGGGATTAAGATACACAAATATCTGAGTTCTTTGAGCCTTATAGTTTAACTCATTTGGGGGGAACCTTCTACACCTCCTAAAATTCAAGGTGATTCTTCTACTTTGGATGGAGGTATAAGGGCAAAATTGGATCTTAAACCTTCTGTAAGGCTCATGGTACATTTTGGTCTTGCTGTTCCAGTGGCATTATGAGGTCACTGATCACTGCTAGAAGCTGAGTAGACTTTTATTTTTGGTGTGTGTGTGTGTGTGTGTGTGTGTGTGTGTTTGTGATGAATATGCACCCCCACCTACCCCTTCTCAGTTGCAAACAAGTCCACTTAGATAAGGCTTGTCCTAAAAAAGAGTTTGTGGCTTGTTTTAGAATGCATAATTTAAGCTTAAATTTCTACATTTATTACCATTGAAATAGTACACTAATGGTACACTAGCCTACCATTTAATTTTATCCTTCATGCTTCATTTCAGCCACAAACTAGCTTAGGGGTTATATTTTAATTTAAAGACAAACACGGGAATTTGGAAATAAAAAAAAAATATTTATGCAGAAGTAACCAATTAGGAGACAGAAAGGGATATTAATGCTCCAGTAATACACTGGGTATGAGATTTGTCATTAAGTCAAGTTATTTTCCCCAAGGTATCTTTTAAAAAGGGAAACTGGGAAAGCATTTAAAAATAATCTTTTTTTCCAATCAGATGAACTCTAGAAAGAAAGAATTAGGAAAGAACACTCAACACCTGGGTGAATTTGCACTTCAACATCCAGTATAACTTTTTCATACCAGCACATAGAGAAATAAAGAGTCTCAGGAACATAACATATTTCAAGACTGTTTCTGTTCAATTCTCCTGGTAAAATTTACTCTGCTAGAAAGGTTGTGAGTTACAAAGGTTTATTTGGGTCATCATTCACAATAGCAGGGATTGAACAGGCTTATCCATTCCTTTCAATTTAAAGAGTGGAAGTCTCTAAATTGCAATACTAGTCCATAGATCGCATTACAATGTACACTGGCAAGGATTTCAAAAGGTGGGAGGCAGTTGTTTCAAGATTTACATTAAAAGGAAATGGATTATACTGCCAAGATAACCTTTGCAACTCAAAAATTCATTATGAGATGCTGAGAATAACCATAACACTCATAAAAGGTCTGGTTATAGAGATATGTGTATTCAGCATATCTATGAAGAGGTTTTGAATTTAGATTTAAACTTGTTCTCTTTTCCCTTTGTATGCTTAAGAATGCATGCATATTCCTGGATTATTTTTAAATTCCTGAAAATTACATATTTACAAATTAAATGGCTTAGCATATTTGAAGAATCCTTGGTGTTCTCTGAGCTTGCTTGTTTTCTTGCAGATGTTTCGTTACTCTAACTAACATCATCAGTGCTAATAAGCGTTGTTTGCTGCCAGTTTATATTCTGTGACTTGCCTGTCAGTCTAGGCCAGGGGTTGCCAACCAGCGGGCTGGGGACCACTGGTGGTCCATGAGAAAATTTTGGTGGTTTGCAGAGAAATGTCACCCCAAAAGCAATTAATCCAGCCTACACGGGAACACAAGTCTGCACCACTCACATGGCCCGCAGGAACACAAGGCTTGCATCGCTTCCACTGCGAACAACACGAGGTAGTGAGGGGAGGTGAGAAAGGGCGGGTGGGGGCTTGCCCTACTCACCCCATGTGCCTTGCCTGGCCACCGGGCTACATCTTTCTGCTTCTTTCTTCTGCTTTTGGCTGCACGCAAGGAAAGCAGCAAAAGTCTTTCTTTCTCTCCCCCAAACTCCACCAGAAATGAGTCTTTGGGACCTTGCAAGGCATCCTGCTCCAAGAAGCTGTACCAGCATGACAAGTCTCACAAGTCTCATTTTTGGCAGAGTTTGGGGGAAAGAAAGCCATTTTGCTGCTTCTGCTGCTTTCCTTGCATAAAGCCAAAAGTCTATCTCCCTCCCTCTCCCCCCCCCTCTCTCTCACACACACACTCTCCCCTGAGAACGGAACTGGAGATGGTATCCTGCGATCCCAAATCAAGAATGGTTGATCGATTGGAAAATGGGGTGCGGAATTTTCCTGCAGACTTTTTGGGGGGATTTTCCCAGGGTCTCTGGTCCACGGGATTTAAAATTATGAGTTTGGTGGTCCCTGAGGTCCAAAAGGCTGGTGACCCCTGGTCTAAGTGTCTTAGATATTCTTGGTTGTGCCATTTACTGATGTCTCTTTGGCAGTTTCTTGATTGGGGTATTGTTTACTTGATTGTTGGTCTGAAGTTAACCTTCGACTTAGTCTATGCTGATCTGGGTGCTGATGACTGGTGGAGAGGTGTTTGTGTCTTTTTGTTCTCTTCTGGGCTGGGTGATAGTCTGTTTTGTATAGTGTATAGATGTTGTTAATTATGAGTTGTGTGCAGGGGTGGGATTCAACCAGTGTTACTACCAGTTCGGTACTTACATTCTGATGAAGAATTGAAATAGGTATTGTGGAAAATCTATAGGCAATTTAGCATCTCCAGATACTTCCATTGTAAGCGTAATGACCAGGTTCAGGACTTCTGAGATCAAATCTGGTGTTAGAAGAAGTTGTTCTAGATATGGAATGCCAGCCTTAAGAAGGCAAAGTCAGAAAGCCACTTGAGGCTGATCAAACACAGGTACCATTTGAGCAATGCAAAAAGTCAGAGGCGGATTACATAAGACTTCTCAGATGAAATACCAGGTAAGTAGAGAGGAAAACAGAACAGCAAAAGTCTATTATGTTCTTTACTAAACAAAGAAGTAGATCTTCTGATTATATATCTATATATATAAAAGCGAAATGCCACTCATGCATCATCACAAAATCTCCAGAACTGCAAAGCCTGCAAACTTGAAATTTGGCACGTATGTTCCTCTTGGCTTCTAGGTGATCACTACAAAAGGATTTTTCTAAATGACCATCAGAGCATTACTATTTTGTATATTATTATTAACGCTCTGATGCTAAGGAGTTCTCCCCCTCCCCACCTGAAAAGAAATCTGTTCCAAATGCAAAATACAAGCAGAGGTGAGGAGTTTCAGTTTTAGTTTCACATCACCAAGCAGCATTAGTACAGAACAGTTGAGCTAAGCCACACCCAGGCTCCTTATTGTCTCCTCCTTGCCCACAGAGAAAATACTGTTTCAGTTTCCAAACAGCCCTCAACTCTCTCACACACTGACAGGATGCTAGCCAGATGAATACCAATGGATGCTGGTAGGCAGAGGCAGAATTTTTCCCTTTATTTTCCACCCCAAAAACTAAGCCCAACCATATAGTTTCGTAGTGAAGCACAGGTATCAAGCTAGTTAGAAATAAACAGAGGTGGGCTTCACATAATTTAACAACCACTTCACCTAGTGCAGAACTGAATATTTGAGTATGCAGCTTCAAACATACAGCAATTTCATGTGTGCGGCTTCTAGTACACCTTGTCAGGTAGCCACGGTGAATAGAGCAAGCGAGGTGTGGAAATCAGCTGGGCTCTGTGGGTGGGGCAAGCAAGCCAGAGAGTGAGATATATAGGACAGGATAGCACCAGGGTGGATTGGCAAGCCCAGCCAGTGGTTGGAACTACAAGTACATGCGAACCAGTCTGAACTGGCAGCAGCCCACCTCTGGAAATAAATAATTCTGACTGTGCTGCCTTTACTGGAAACAGCTGATACTGAGCTTGTTTGTGTGTGTCTACCCGAGAACCTCTGAATCTTGAACTCCTAAAAACTTTGCTCTGGCTTTTTGAAACTTGGATTGACTTTGGTTGATTCCTTTCCATGCTCCTATTTCAAAACAAACTTTAAAAGAAAGGCTTCTTTTTTTTTTTGTTATATTCTGTTTTGTATGTGCCACTGAAACCTGAAGCAGGACACTAAGACTGGCCTTTGCACTTTCTTAGACAGGAAAAAAATGTGGCTGCATTCATTAAACATTCTTATTCTAGTACTAAATTACCCTTTTGACCACACGCTGAATCATTAATTGCCATGAGGTTTGCTAAAAGTGATCCAGCTGCACATCTCTTTACAATTTAATGAAATGGTGTTCTACTTAAGAAATATGTTTATTTAATGAAGAGAAGCATGACCAGGCAACACAACTATGTTGGATGGGCATGTATATCCTGTCTTCAAACATTATCATGACAAAATACTTAGCTCTTCCTTGAAATGAAGTAAATAAAACATAGAACATAGATATAGACCTCAGAGATCTTCTATCTCAACCCTAAGGATAGAACAGGATAACTTAAGTTTAGTATTTATTTGATTTGTCAATTGCTTACAAGATACAGGTATAAGAATAAATATAGTTTTGAATACATGAGATAGATACTTATAAGAAAAATAAAAAACAAAAGGACAGGGACGGTAGGCACTTTGGTACACTTATGCATGCCCCCTACAGGCCTCTTAGGAAGGGGATGAGGTCAATAGTAGACAGACTAAGGTTAAAGTTTTTGGGGTTTGGGGAAGAAACCACAGAGTCAGGTAGAGTATTCCAAACATTGACCCCTCTGTTGCTGAAGTCATATTTTCTGCAGTCAAGTTTGGTATGGTTAACCTTGACTTTGTATCTATTGTTTGCTCTTGTGTTGTTATGGTTGAAGCTGAAGTATTCATTGACAGGTAGGACGTTGCAATGTATGATTTTATATACTATATTTAGATCGGACTGGAGGCGGCATAGTTCTAGCTTTCTAGATCTAGAATTTCAAGTCTGGTGGCATAAGGTAATCTGCAATGAGTAGAGGAGTGGAGAACTCTTCTTGTGAAATATTTCTGGACTTTTTCAATTGTGTTAATATCAGATACGTGATATGGGTTCCAGACTGATGAGCTGTATTTAAGTATAGGTCTAGCAAATGTTTTGTATGCTCTAGTTAGTAGTATGATATTACCAGAGAAGAAGCTACATAGGATTAGATTAACAACTCTTAATGCCTTTTTGGCTATGTAGTTACAGTGGGCTCTAGCACTTAGGTCATTAGAGATGAGTACTCCAAGATCCTTGATAGAGTTTGGATCATCAACAAGGTCTTGACTATTCAGCCTGTATTTTATTTTCTGATTTTTATTTTTTTTGCCAATATGTAAGACAGAGCATTTATTTGTTGAGATTTGAAGTTGCCATTTGATTGACCATTCTGATACATAGTCAAGTTCTTTTTGGAGGGTAGTAGTATTGTCTGTGGTGTTGAATTACATCATCAGCAAAGAGAATGCAGTTGCTCTTAATATGATCACAGAGGTCATTTATGTAGAGTATGAAGAGAGTTGATCCTAAAACACTGCCTTGGGGGACACCACTATTGACAGGTACAGAATTTGATAGGACGCTCCCAATTTTGACCGTTTGTTGTCTGTTTGACAGGAATGCTTCTATCCAGTTATGTAGGTGTCCAGAGATACCGTACGATTTTAGTTTTAGGAGTAGTTTGCTGTGTACCACTGAATCAAAGGCTCTACAGAAGTCTATGTTGATTGCATCTATTGCTTTGCCCTGATCGAGTTGTGTAGTCCATATGTGTTTGCAGTGTAAGAGTTGCAGATTACAGGATAGTTTTTTTTCTGAAACCAAATTGTTTATTAGATAGTAGGTTGTTTGTCTCTAAGTGGAGGATAATGGATTGTTTAATAATTGATTCCATGACTTTACAGGTGATGCAGCATAAGGAGATTGGTCTGTAATTTTCAACTAGGCTGGGGTCTCCCTTTTTGAAGATGGGGATGACCGTGTCTTGTGACCATAGGTTACACAAGGAGCTGGTCCTGAAAGATTTTTCAAAGATTATGCTTAGAGGTTTGGCTATGGCAGTGGATAGCTTTTTAAAGAAGTAGGCACATATTCTGTCTGGTCCAATAGAGAGGGGTAGTTTTAGATTGTGCAGTGTTTTTTCAACAATGTCTTCTGTAAAATTGTTATGTATTAGATCATTGTAGTTGTCTGTGGTTCGACTAGGAAGTACTGGGCTTGATCAAAGAATGGGTTAAAGAGGTTTGCTTTGATGGTGTCATCATTGCAGTCTTTGCCATTAGGTCCTTCCAGAGGTGGAATGGACCTTGAGTCTTTTAGTTTGTTGTTTACATAATTGTAGAAAGCACAGATGGAATTGGTGCACAGAAGGTTTTCCTCTTGTTTAATGTGATAATTGGTGCATTCAGTCTTTATCTGGTGGCATAAATTTTTGTATTGGCTTTTGAAGTTGGCAACGTGACCAAATTTGTTTTTTTTTTAAATAATTTTTTTTTATTTTTTAATAACAAGATAAACATAAACATACATAACAAAATAAACATAAACATACCACAAAAAACATAAAAAGATCCTTCTTCATAAATTTACATACAGTGCATCGATTGGTTTACCACTTTTTTTTGTGCATCCATTTCCTAGTCACTAGTATAATTATATTACATAATAGCTCATATTATCAATCAATAATTGTATAACCTAATATCATCACTAAAAAAAAAAAATCATTTGTCATCAGATACCTGGCTCATACTACCATATGTGGTGGACTTGTGAGGACGCTAGAAAATATTGGACTAAAATTCGCATATGGTTGGAAAAAATGATAAAGACACATATAGACTTGAAACCAGAGATTTTTTTATTGGGAATCTTACCTGATATATATAATAAAAATTTGAAGTATTTGATTGTAAATATATTAACAGCGGCTAGGATTGTATTTGCTAAGAACTGGAAGAGTGAGAAAATTCCATCAGAAGAAGAAATTATTAAGAAAATATTGGATTGTGCTGAAATGAGCAAATTGACATTTGAAATCAGAGAACAAGAAGATAAACAATTTTATGAAGTTTGGGATCTTTTTTATCAATGGTTAGATAATAAAACATAATGATAGAATATTCAGATTTAGCATAAAAAAAAATTTTTTTTCTTAATATTATCTTTATAAAACATTATTAAGGTAGATTTGGTATGATCTTATGATTTATTGCAAAATAAATTAAGCAAACTATAGTTATCTCGTTAAAATATGAATTAACAAAATTACCAAATTTGTTTTTTTGTGAAAGTGGTCTCTTTTTGGATTGAAGTTTCCTTATTGTTATGGGTAATCTGTTTTTTTTTGGGGGGGGGAGATGTTGTTGGTACATATATTTTGATGACTCTTTTGACTTCAAGTAAAAATCTGTTGTAATGGTTTTCAACAGTATTGCATCCAGGGAATAGAAATTGCCAATCAAGGGATGAGAGATCATTGATTATAAGATC
This sequence comes from Pseudonaja textilis, assembly GCF_049901715.1. Classification (NCBI taxonomy): domain Eukaryota; kingdom Metazoa; phylum Chordata; class Lepidosauria; order Squamata; family Elapidae; genus Pseudonaja; species Pseudonaja textilis. The sequence continues at coordinate 17,411,527 of NC_141992.1, read as the reverse complement.
ATAGCTGCCTTTTTTGGAGTTATAATTGGGAATTTTGTCATTGTGATGATTTTTGTGTGAATGTCTGTTGAAACAAAAGTCTGTCATGTGTGGTCACTGTTGGAAAAGGGTTCTTTAATTTGTATTCCATAAATTGAATTCAAACTATTGCAGAAGATGAGATCGAAGCAGTTGTTAAGCCTAGTATTGTTGGTTACTAGTTGCTCTAGTCCCAGATTTGTTACTGCATTGTATAAGGTTGCATCTGTGGGTTCAGTTGTACATTCGTTAAGGGTCCAGTTAATATGAGGTAGATTGAAGTCACCAAGAAAGATAAAAGTGTGTGGGCAGGATGCTGCCCATGTTAGTTGTGTATTTAGCTTGTTCATGTGTTTGATGTCATAATCAGGGGTTCTGTAACATAGTAAGAACTTTAATGTGATATTTAAGGTCAGTTCACAGATAATGGTCTCAGGAAGAGCAAGCTCTTGGGTAAATTGGATGTTTTTTAGATGTAAGGACTTTTTATAGTAGATAGCAACACCACCTCCTCTACAGATTTCACAATTGGATTGGTAAACATGATAGTCTCTTACTGAGGTAATGGAGTCAGGGAGAGATGCCTTGAGCCATGTTTCACAGGAAATATGATGTCGAATTTAGCTGTATTTAGTAAGAGAAGAAATTCAGGTATTTTATTTACAAGGCTTCTTGCATTGAGTAACTTGCATTTAAGGCCAGTTGTAGTTTGAATTGAGGTAGTTGGGGGCATGCGTGCCTAGTCTTGGGTGATGATGGATTGGTTGAAGAAGATTTGGATGCTGAGTTGTGGGTTGTGAGACTTTCTTTTGATACAGTCTGCATGGTAATCAATGTACAGATCCTTCTCTCCATTGTCTAGATGATTTTTTGAGTTCTGTGCATAGTATACGGGAGTGGGCACGTTGCTGTAAGGTTACGTCAGGACAAGATTGGAGGTTTTTATGGTTGGTGTTGTTTTTGGTGAGTGAATTTATAGTATAAATGAATTTATGTTTGCTTAATTCGTTTTTGCAAATGACTCTGCAGAAGCGTGGGGCCACAGAGCCGTCTCTGTTTTTGAGCTCTCGGCCAATGTGAGAAATGTCAAGTATTTCATCAGGGGAAATGGTTGATGCTTGATAGTCACTGATGATGTTGCGGACAATTGTGATATCATCATTGTTATTGATGTCCTCTAGACCAAATAAGATGGCGTTAGGATGCTTTCGTTCATGCTTGACAGCTTCTCTGACAAGGATTGGGATATCATTATTTGTTGGATTTATGGTGTTTTGTGGCTTAGGTTGCAGTTGTTGGTTTGAAGCTATTGGATTAGGTTGCAGTTGTTGGTATGTAGCTATTGGATGTTCAGGTTTTTGTGTTGTGTCTTCTTCTTTTCCCTCAAGTTAGTTAATCTTTCATTTAAAGTGTCCAGGGATGCTACTATGGTGTCAAGGGATGATATGCGCATTTCTATAGAGTCAGCTCTTTCAAACAGGGCTATATGTTTGTCCAGTTTGGGTTTGCATGGTGGGCAGAAAAATGGAAATGCATAATTGGATGTTTCTAGGAATTAAGTCATTTGCTTGGGTAACTCCAGGCAGTCTTGATGAGCGTATTTTTCACATAGAGAACATTTGTTGGAATTTTCATTAACCTTTAGAGTTACTGTTAAATTTATTATAAATAAATTAAATTTATTAAATTTATTTAGAGTTAAATACCATCCTGGTTAAATGGTTGTCCAATCTATGACTGAAAACCTTCAGTGATGGAGCATCCTCAACTCCAGGATTATTTGTTGATTAATTGTTGATTGATTATTTGTTCCCACTGTCAGAAAATTTCTCCTTACTTCTACGTTGGATCTCTCTTTTATAAATATATACATTTATAAATACATTTATAAAGCTATGGGAAAGTTTTGGCTTCATTAGGAGGTACAAACAATCATATTTTACTTTTGAAAATCAACTTTGTTGATCACTTCTGGCTTGGGTCTATAATGAAGGTCAAATGAAAACAGAAAAATTAATATAGTATAGAACATTAATATTGCAGAGAATAACCGATGAGATATTTTAGGTTTTTTTTCTCTTTTTAAAAAGGTGTTTAGTTACAGATACTGACTATAAAACTGAGTCTAACTATGAATATGAATATATCAAATTGGCTAAATATATGCCAGGTTATTTTTTCTGTTTCTTCATTGGCAATAATCTCCCAATTATTTCTCCATTTCCTTTATTTTTTTAATCAGCTACTATCCATAAATAATTTCAGTCTTAATATTTAAAAGTCAGCTCAATTTAAAATTGCTCATGTAAGGGAATGATCACTTTTAATAGACTTACAAAAGAAATGCAGATCTTTATTTTTTTCAATTATTAGTGTAATTAATATAAATGTTTTACATATTAGTTCTTCACCTCATATAAATATTGTGTGACTTTGCATTTTATATAGCAATGCAGGTTTGAGATGAATAATTAATGATTAATGGGGAATTCAATAGACAATTAAAATAATGCTAAGTTTTCAATATCCATAGGTGGTGTATATCCAATTGTAATTGATAATAAAACAGAAGATTCATATTTAATTACATAAATCATGTCTTCCAATAAATAATGTTTACATTTAAATAGTACTTATTTTACTTAAAATGTGATTTGATTTCAGGCCAAACGGGAAAAAATATGGACAAATTATTCTGACTTTCCTTTTTTTCCTTCCTTCCTTCCTTCCTTCCTTCCTTCCTTCCTTCCTTCCTTCCTTCCTTCCTTCCTTCCTTCCTTCCTTCCTTCCACAGAGTTGACTTCTGGTGACCTTCTAGAGAGGCACCTTGGTAAAATTTGAGAAGTGGTTTGTCATTTTCTCTTTCCCGGAGCTAAGAGAGAATGTCTAGCATGGTCACCCAGCCTAAATTGATATCAGAATTTATTGTTTCCTTATTTCTAGCCTTGTTATAGATAATAATCAGAGTTGGAAGGGACCTTATGTAGTGGTTCTTCAACTACTACATCAAATTAGGTTTCTCCTCCTTACAAATGCTTATATATGACTCAACTGAAATTCTATGAGTTATTAGTGGTAAGATCAGTGGTGGGATTCAACATTTCTTACTACCACTTCTGTGGGTGTGGCTTGGTGGGTGTGGCAGGGGAAGGATACTGTAAAATCTCCATTCTCTCTCCACTCCACTAACCTGCTTTCCAGCTCCATTCTCCTGTGCAGGGCAACAAAAGAAGACCGAGCCAATCAGCTGCGACTTGGGAGGCAGAGAATAGATGGGGATGGGGCCAGTCAGAGGTGGTATTTGCTGGTTCTCCGAACTACACAAAATTTCCGCTACTGGTTCTCCAGAACTGGTCAGAACCTGCTGAATACCACCTCTGCAGTGGTGGTATTCAGCCAGTTTGCGCAGGTTCAGGCAAACCAGTAGCAAGGATTTGCCATGGGTCGCCAAACTGATAGTAACTTTTGGTTGGCCACGCCCCCGAGCCGGTCTCCCGGTTGCCGCTGGCTCACTTGCCCCACCCACCCAATGCTCGCTCACCCCACCTTCCTGACACTGGCTCCTTAAGATATTTCTTCCCCCCCGCCCGACAATCATCTGTTCATATGATCAACTGTGCTGGGATTCCCCTAGCCTGTCTTACTGCTTTGCCAAGGAGGGTTCTCTGAGGCCTAAGAAGGCAAAAAATGGAGAGAGGGGCACAGCCCCCCTCCTCTCCATTTCTTTCTTCCTAAGCCCCAGGGGAGCGTTCTGGGAGCAGAAACGCTGCCCCCAGGTGGCTTCCCTGAGGCTCAGAAGGTCCCAAAACAGAGCGAAGGGGTGCTGTGCTCCCCCCGCTCCAGGCTCTGTTTTTTTTTTCTTCCTGAGGCCCAGGAGAGCTTCCTGGGAGCAAAAATGCTCCCCCCCAGGATGCTTGCCTGAGGCCCAGAAGGCCCCCCAAAATGGGTGGGAGTGGCTGCAAAATATCAAAAGAAAAAAGAAAAATCCATGCCCATCCAGTCACATGACCATGCCCACCAAGCCACGTCCACAGAACCAGTAGTAAAAAGGTTTGAAACCCATCACTGCACCTCTGAGTAAGATCTTAACACACTATTAATGTATTATGTATTCACATAGATAGATTTTCTCCGTGCCAATCTGTTCCTAGCCTGGTCCTTCAGGTCTTCCAACAATACATCCATTGTTATTGTAGCTGAAACCATCTATTCTGCTACTCTCTGGCCTCTTCTCTTTACTTCCACTTTTAAGGCAAAAATAAATCAACTTGATAAAATACTTTGTACATAAATTAAAACCAAATAAAAGTACTTCCATGACTAGCAGCACTATATATAATGACAAAAAGGGAACATAAATACTTATAATTAAGCAAGTAGTATTAGAAATATATATCATTATTATTATGCATTATGATACACACACACACACACACGTTACATACCTATATACAGAGAGAGAAGGAGAGAAAGAAAGAGAGAGAGAGATTATCATTTCTAAATGATCCAGTTCAATCATTATCTCTTTTACTCCATGAGCCATTTTGCCCTCTTCACTCCTGTTCATCATATTTTAAAAAAATTCTATGAGTGGAGGTGATAATGATTGTAGTTGATTAAAGAAAGTTGATTAATCACCTCTAGTATTTATTTCCCTTTCTCTCTAGAAAAGCAAATAATCACATTCAAATGAAATTCCTTGTAAAACAGTGCACTATAAAAGTCACAATGCTGTGGCTATTTCCTTACTGGAGATAAGAATGGTTGGACAGGTTAGTCCTTAACTGTGACATTGCTAGGAAGTTTCAGGCTGTAAACTAGTTTGAAACTCTAGAAAGAGTGTAGAAAAGAGCAACAAGGATGATTAAGGGACTGGAGGCTAAAACATATGAAGAATGGTTGTAGGCAATGGATATGTCTATTTTAATGAAAAGGGGGACTATGAGTGATATGACAGCAGTGTTCCAATGTCTAAGGGGTTGCCATGAAGAAAGGGGATTAACCTATTATCCAAAGCACTTGAAGGCAGGACAAGAAGCAATGGATGAAAACTAATTAAGGAGAGAAGCAACCTAGAACTAAGGAGAAATTTCTTAGCAGTGAGAACAATTAACCAGTGGAATGAATTGCCTCCAGAAATTTTGGCTGCTCCAACACTGGAAGTTTTGAAGAAGATATTGGACAACCATTTGTCTGAAATGTTATAGGGTCTCCTGCTTGAGCAGGGATTTGGGCTAGAAGATCTCTAAGGTCCCTTCGAACTGTGTTATTCTGACAAGATGAAGAAAAAAATCTGGAAGCAAACAGTAGCAAAATACATCTGTCTTGTTGACAAGGAAACTACTTGGACATGTCTATTTAGTCACTAAGAATCAAATTTGATTTGAAGGGAATTTTACATATCAAAATGTTACTGCAATAAATACATGTTTTCCCCCTTTCCTGTTGCAATTTATGAGCGATCTGAGGCCATCCCATGTACAATGTAGGTACTTGATCTATCTGGTTTCTAGCAGAAAATGTACTATCATTTGTAGGTAGATAGAACTGTATATCATTTTGCATTGGTAGAAATACTTTCATACAAATAGAGACTCTTCTTAAGATTGAACAGCATCCTGTGATTCCTCTTAAGAAGGAGGGTGCAGTCATAACCAGAATATATTAAATACCACACCTTTCCACTGAAGACTATTATTATTTCTTCTAGAATCCTACCTCAAAATAAACATTTTCACCAAGAATGTTTCTTTATGTACCTAGTCCCTTGGAGTTTAGGGAGAGTTTTAAAAACTTATGGATTTATTTTTTTCCATGGAGAGTAGACAATACAGTCTATTTCAATCTTTTTTCCAGCTGGGTGCCTTTGAGATGATAACTCACAGAATACCCGTGTAGTTTGAAAATCCTTGGACTTTCAGTTCAAATACATAAGGAAATATCGAGTTGGGAACAGCAGTCCTCTCTGAGAGGCACAACTTTATGATGGCATACATAGAAAGCTGAAATTAATAATGGCAATGTTTAATGTTCAGTATCTTGATAATATATAATTGATGAAGAATTCTGAGTCTGTGCACTTTTTTGTATTATTTCTTTTGGTGCTACGTGAAGGAGGCCTTTTGGGAGGGATGTTAGACAGGTGGAAGTGGAATATTGACTTGTGAGCCACCCAAATTAATTTGCTGTGATGGACAGCTATAGAAATCAAATTAAATCAAATCATATCAAATAATCAATCAATCATCTAGTATGTTACCCTTCAGGTAGTCCTCACAGCCAAAGTTCATCATTAAATGATGTGGTTATTAAGTGAGGCATCATGTGACCTCACCTTATTTTGTGACCTTTTTCCAAGTCACTATGCAAAGCATTACATGATCACAATTTTCTTCCCGTTTGACCTTGCTGGTTGGAAGCCAGCTTGGGAAGGTAGCAAATGGCAGTCATGTGTCCCTAGGATTCTGCAACTATGCTAAATACATGCCAATTACTAAGCACTCAAATTGTGAATCACATCACTTACAGGGATGAAATGGCAGTTATTAAGTGTGTGGACCAGTCATGTCACTTCTTATGTAACTTTGAATGGTAGATAAACAAATGATAATAAGTCAAGGGCTACCTGTATCTTCTTTGTATGTAGTATTATGTAATATGTATACATAAGAGCAAACACATCAAATTAATATATATCATGACTATCACCCAAGATTATAAAGGCTCATCTATATATTATCTTTTTAAACAGGTACTTAATTGCATGATATTTTTTGGTTCTTATTTTGGCATTAATTATGTCCCAAGTTATCCCAAACCCAGCTGGTTAGAAAAATGTATATTACTCTCCCTTCAATTCAGGACTGATAGAAATACTTCTGTTGCAAAATTATTATATTATACACAAGAGGAAGATTTCACAAGATGGACTGCTTTCAATAGCTGAATACTCTGCAAAATAAAAATCTTATTTTTTTAAAATTCTTGGTCTGAAAGTCTCTTGTATTTGAAAAGCCGTTCATACACTTAAAATCTGAAAACAATGAGAAGTCAGGAAAAGCCTTGGGTTAATAGGCCGTGTAAAATAGATAGTGCACAGATTATGCCAATTTACCCTTCCTTTTTATAGCCAGGTGTATCTTCAGATAGAATATCAGGTCAATTGGTCAGAGCATTGCATGGAAGCCCTGGGCATTTGAAGTGTGATTAGACTTTCCTTTGAAAATCAGATATGATGAGATAAGAAAAGGGAAAACTGAGTCAGCCATTCTATAGGACTCTAGATACATTGTTTTGCTTTATATTCAGCACAACTGGGTATCAAACCTATGACTGTCAACCTTGAAGCTGATCTGACTGAAGCCATTTTGCCATTTCAGTGTTGCCACACTAGAGCTGAGGGATAGGGAGGGCGGGAATCGAGACAGCTGGGATTTTGTAGCCAAAACAAAATATTTTCTCTTGGGAACCAAGGACATTTTGTTGCCCAGCAACCAGATGGCTCCTCAATTGGACCATATGACTGATTGTTTGGGGAAATGATTTTTTTTAACTTTTAATTAGGTGAAAACTGTGGGAAACTTCAGAGTTGGTTTTCACCAGATCTGTGCCAATATGACATATCCAATAAAGCTATTCTTTGAGGAATCTAGCTGCCTCAGAGTTTTGCTTGCTATGAGTCTATTACTTGGAACCCTGACAATAACTTTTATAAGACTCTGCAGAGCTGGCTGTTCCCCTTGTATTTGGCTGTGGATGAACTCTGTTGATGATGTGGGTTTTGATGTGGATTGGTGTGGATTGTTTTGTTTTATCCAGGTCATTGTGGGTTGCATAGTGTTAATGTTTATATGCCACCCATAGTCACTGATGTGAGAACAGCTTTATAAATTCTTTAAATAATCAAGAAAGCTATGAAGGTTGTTCTGGAGAGCACTGGCATAGAAGACATTCTGTCTCCTGGCCCTGTATTTCATTCTCAAGTAACACTCTAGAGACCATGGCTCTCCATTTTGAAAAATGTTGATCTAATGATGCCTAACAAAAAAGATGTTTTATAAATTTTTCTAAACACTGAGCATGTGGAGGATAAACACAGCTCTGAAGTGGGCATACTTTTCTGCCTAGGGATGTCAAATAAAGCATCCTCCCATATGCCAAAAGGACAGACTTCTTACGGTGTGTGAGGAAGTTTGGATAATGGGCCTCTTGTGCACAACTTAACAGGAAAGGCAGCCTATTAAATAGTCATATCTTAAGAGCCATGGTGGCACATTGGTTAAAATGCAGTTTTGCAGGTTACTTCTGCTGACTGCCAGCAGTTCAGCTGTTTGATTTTCACTGGCTCAAGGTTGACTCAGCCCTCCATCCTTCTGAGATCGGTAAAATGAGAACCCAGATTGTTGGGGGCAATAGGCTGACTTTGTAAACCACTTAGAGAGGGCTGTGAAGTGGTATATAACTCTAAGTGCTATTGCTATTAAGCTGTTAAGGTCTTTAAAAGTCAATATCAATATAATACCTTAGAGCCTAGTAAACAATAACAAACATGGCAGTTTTTTCATTGCTGATACCATATGTTGACAATATGCTGCTGCAATTGGTGGGAAATCCCTTAATGGCAAATTGGAGACACTTTTTCAGGGTATCTCTATATAGAGTGCATTGTAATCAACAACACGAAAGGCATGATGTATCCAAGGCATAGGTAATAATTGCCTAATCTGAAAGGGATGCAGACCAGATATTATTTTGCAAAACTGTTTTTTTCCCCACAACTATCATCTGAAAATGACAACTGGAGTGACAAATGGAAAATCAGGAAACACTCCGCTCCTGGAGAAAGTGGAATACCATTCAAAGCTGGAAGAATCTCACCCCCCTGCATCACACTTTCTATTTACCAAATAGCATGTCATATTTGGAATAATATCAACTTATTCCCTTTCAACCGAGCCAGAAGTTAGATAACACTAAACAATCAAGTTCACGTGAAGTATTAGTACCACTTTATAAGTGGTACTAATACTTAATTTGTTTCATTTGTTTCCTAGTATGATTTGATTGCTTATTGGTAACCCATGACTATCTCTAAGTGTTGTATCTTATGATTCTTGATGAATGTAATTTTTTTTCCTTCGTGTACACTGAGACCATATGCACTAAAGACAAATTCCTTGTGTGTCCAATCACACTTGGCCAACAAAGAATAATGCCTTGGTAAGACCACAATTGGAATATTGCATCCATATTTGGTTTCCACAATATATATAAAAAGTTGAGACTCTAGAAAGAGTCCAGAAAAGAGTACCAAAGGGGACTAGAAAATCAAAGAATGGTTGCAGGAATTGAGTTTGTTTAGTTTAATGAAAAGAATGAAAAGAAGGACTAGGGGTGACATGATATTACTGTTACAATACCTAAAGGGCTTTCACAAAGAAGAGCCCCCTCTTCTCCAAAGCACCTGAAGGCAGTGTTATTCTGTGAAATAGACCAACTGCTTTTTAGAATTAGAGAAGTAAAAATAGAACAATAGCACTGTGTGACATCACACTCCAAATTCCAGATGACCTTCTTAAATGGTTTCATATTGATGCTGAGCAACATTAGGGATAAGGTGGAACCAGGGGGGGTATTCAAAAGGTTCTGACCAGTTCTGGAGAACCAGTAGTGGAAATTTTGAGTAGTTCGAAGAACCGGCAAATCCCACCTCTGACTGGAGATTTTACAGTATCCTTTCCCTGCCACGCCCACCAAGCCATGGTAGTAAAAAGTTTTGAACCCTACCACTGGATGGAACACTATGAGATACTATATGTCAGCAAGCCTAGTTGTCAAAGAGTTGCTCCCTGGCACCCTTCTTGCATATAATTTGATGGGATGAAGCAGAACCACAAACACATCTGTTTCTCATGCAGTAGAGCAGGGGTGTCAAACTCATGTCATCACAGTGGCATCATGTGACATGGCAATGGCATGGCAAGCATGTGACACATCCAGCCCATGTGTTGGGAGTTTGACAACCCTACAGTAGAGTAAGAGTTCAACAGCCCCTAAAATTTGGCCTTACTCTTTGCTCAATGGGACCCATCCTTAGAAAGCTTATTTGACTTTACAGGAAGAAAACAAGCATGTGGCATCAACCGTCTTTTTTTTTTTTCACGTTCTGGTGCAGGGTTTTTCAAACTTTGAGTTCTGTGAGAACTTTATGGGTTTTATGAAAAATTGGGGGAGGGATCATTCAAACACTACCTTTTTTTGAAATTCACCGGAGCTTTGTTTCTTGCTGAAGAGTTTGGGGATTAAAAAAAAAAATGATTTGAAAATTTTGAAATCCTTGTTTTACAGATTAGCAAAGGCATTGACAGTATCCTAGTCAAACAGTATGGAACATTTCATAAATACATTAAGGAAACCATCCAGATTCAGCAGGCACCTGGATGGGATCATTTTAACTGGTACTCCATTACTGATCATCACACTGATCAGCACACAATCTGCCTGTAATTGCCAAACTGAAGGTTCTTTACCTTCAGATCACCAGCTGCATTTAGACAGAAAAGCAAATCTAATGAACCATTTTTTGCCTCATATCTGTCCAGATACAAGCTTAGAGAGATAGGTGATTATAGCCGAAGTCTAATCTGTTCCTGAAGGCTACCAAAGGAATGGATAGTAGTTATTTTACGAACAACTGAACTGGCATTAAAAAGTAGAACATTCGGATTGGAGCAGAAGTGGTATTTAGCAGGTTCTGACCAGTTCTGGAGAAGCGGTAGTGGAAATTTTGAGACGTTCAGAGAACCAGCAAATACCACCTCTGACTGGCCCCGCCCCCATCTGTTCCCTGCCTCCTGACTCCCAGCTGATCGGCTGGGTCTTCTTTTGTTGCCCTGCACAGGAGAGTGGAGCTGGAAAGCAGGTTAGTGGGGAGGGCAGGGAATGGGATTTTGCAGTAACTTTCCCCCTGGAGTGGAGAGGGAATGGAGATTTTACAGTATCCTTCCTCTGCTACACCCACCAAGCCATGCCCCACAACCATACACCCCAAGTCATACCACACACCCCCAAGCCATGGCCACAGAACCGGTAGTAAAAAAAAAATTGAATTCCACCACTGGATTGGAGGTGCAAATCCCTTTCTCATCTTCATTTTTCAATCAATCATAATAGAGCTGAAAGGGATCTTGGAGGCCTTCTAATATTATCCCCTGCTCAAGCAGGACACCCTATACCATTTCAGGTAGGTGGTTGTCCAGCCTTTTCTTAAAAACCTTCAGTGATGAAGCGCCTACAACTTAGGTTCCATTGATTAATTGTCCTCACTGTTAGGAAATTTCTCCTTCATTCCAGCTTGCTTCTCACCTTGATTAGTTTCCATCCATTGTTTCTTGTGTTGCCTCCTGGTGCTTTGGAAAATAAGTTGATCCCCTCTTCTTTGTGGCAGCCCCTAAAATACTGAAATACTGCTTTCTTAGTATTTTTCTAGTATTTCCTTAGTTAAGCTGCAAGAAAGCCAGCCATCAGCCTGATTGCTTTCCTTGGCAATGCCAAATGTACAATCATATCTACCTCTGACAGTGATTGCTTCAAGGTTCACTCCCAAATATCATGGATATCACCCATCAAATTGTCCACCTGGCTTTCTTCCTTGCTAACAGTAACTAAGTTTTCTGCAGCATTACTTTTCCTTGCATTTCAATAAATTTCAATTATTAGCACTGGCAATGTTGCCTCTTCTGGGGATGAAACCTATGAAATGAACATCTAGTGACACTTCTAATAAATTTTGCAAAACTAATTACTAGAATGGCAGAGTTTCTTTAGCTTTATTATTAATGTACTTTAATGATAGTAAGGAATATTCACTTTGGGTTAGTTTTTCCACACACACACATACTGGAGAATGAATTCTAGATTTTTTTATGGAGTAGCAACTTTGAAGGGCATTTAAAAAATTATATAACAAGAAAATAAGAGAAGCTTTGCATTACAAGTAGTCCTTGACCTATGACCACAATTGAGCCCAACATTTATGTTGCTGAGACAGTTGTTAAGTGAATTTTGCCTCATTTTATGACTTTTCCTGCCACAAATGTTAAATGAGTCACAGTTGTTAAATTAGAAACTCGGTTGTTAAGTGAATCTGGCTTCCCCATTGACTGTGTTCCTTAGAAGGTTGCAAAAGATGATCACATGAAACTGGGACTCTGCAACTGCCATAAATATGAACCAGTTGCCAAGTATTGAAATTTTGATCACATGACCATGGAGATGCTACGTATGTTTAGTGTTTAGTGATGTTATAACTTCAAATGGTCACTAAATGAACTCTGATAAGCTGAAGTCTACTTTTATTCAATTTGATTTAAAAAATGGGCTTTAGAAAAGTGAAATGATTTTGAATAAAGGTTCATGGATGGATCATCATATTTTTATTGTGTTACAAGTTGGCTAAAGTTCCCATTCTTCAGAGCATCAATCTTTCCAGGGTCTGCAGCATCTCTGGCCTGTTACACTTCATTTGTCCTTTAAAAGGCATCATCTGGAAGCATCTCCCATGAGGCTTCTATAGGAGTAGGGCTATAGGAGTAGGGCTATTTCCAGCTCTTGAGAAATGGTTGGAAAAATGTCATTTTCTCCCTGGGGGACTTCAGAGAAATCATCCGCCCAATTTCTTTTCCCATAAATTTGGTGGAGAATTTCAAAAGGCCATTTGGCTTCAGCTCCAACATTCTATTTATATATATTGTTTATAAGCCTCCCAACATACAGAAGATCTCATGGCAGATTACAGCATATTAAGAAGCAGGTAAAACAAAAGCAAGTAAAAGATATGAATTTAAAGCAAGAGACATAAACAAGGAGACATTCAAGAAACAAAAAATCATGATCAGATTCTAAATGCTAAGTCCCCAATGTAGAGTCAAAATCTGGGTCTTCATTAATTGACAAAAGAAAGACACTATCAGAACAACTTCACCTCTAGATAAATCAAAGTTTGTGTGATGACCCAGAGTGTAACACAAGTGTAACAAAATCCAAAACATAAATAAATGTCCTTTAATGCCTCCAACTTGGCCCCACTGTTCAATAATTCTCAGTTGGAGATAAAACATACTCAAAAATAGTCTTCAAAAGAAAGCAATACGAACTTAATGAGCAGATAGAGGTGAAATAAAAAAACCAAACAAACTACAATGATGAAATTTCCACAAGGGACCAGGATAAGTAATTACCAAATTCAAGGAGATAACAAGGCACAGTCTGTTGGAAGACACCAACCAAGATAACTTCAGCCCAAAATAACACACGCTTTGCTTCTGGCAATGCTGTGTTTTAACTGTCTTTCTTATATACTATTCTCCCCAGCTGCAACCAATGAGGAGGATCATGTCCACTTTCTCTCTCGTAAGCCAAGTTGCTGCCTTCTCCGTTTGTCCCTGCGTGTCCTAGGATGCAGAGGGGATGGGCCTCGTTCTTCCTCTGACTGCCCAGCCAGCCTCTGCCCTTCCCCAGCCACCTCCACAACCTCCAGAGCCACACCTCCGCTCCCCGTCAGGTTTTCCTCCTCTCCCTCAGAGTCCAACTCTATCAAGGGCATGACAGTTTGGAAGATACTTTGGAGAACATCTAGACCAGCGCTTTCAAACTCCCAGCCCATGGGCTGGATGCATCATGCACTGGCCATGTCTATGCCTCGCTTAGTGAAGGGGGAAAAAGTCCCAATACGTCACATGATGCTGCCATGACAACATCAGTTTGACACCCCTGACCTAGACCTACCCATTACATTTCTATTGTGGTCATTAAGTGATTCATGCAGTTGCTTAGTGAAAAACAAAGTTGAATCAGGCTTCTTCAATTGGCTTTGTTTATTTGAAGTTGGCTGGGAAGATCAGGAATTGTAATCATGTGACTGCAAGATTCCAAAACTTGGCCAGTTGCCAAGTTTTTCATTTGAGATCACATGACTGTGGGGATGGCCTGACAGTCATAACTTCAAGACAGGTCATAAGTCATATTTTTCCAAAGCCATGGTAACTTTGAACCATTGTTAAACAAACAACTGTTCCTTTTCTTTGTGCAGTTGTTCTATTTTTACTCTTGCTTCTTTCCTGTTGTCAGGGTTCCTCAAATAACAGATTATTGGATATATCATATGAGCACAAACTGGTGAAAGCCAACTCTGAGGTTCCCTGTGGCTTTCGCCTAATTAAAAAGTAAAGGTTTTCCCTTTCTCCCCCCACCTCCCCCAAGTCACTAGTCATGCTGTCCAATCCAGGTGCTGGCCAGTTGCTGGGTTACTGGCTCCTCCTCTGGACAGCCACTTGTGAGAATGTCCTTGGTTCCCACAGATAAACTTTATTGTTATGGCTATAAAACCCCATCTAACTATTTTTCCCCTCCCACTGCAGTAATAGCAACCCTGAAGTCTCCAAGATGGCTTCAGCCAGGCTCACTTCTGGGTTGACATCTGAATGTTGACACCTTCTCTTCCATTCTATTTTCCTCCCAGAAGCCATCCTTGACTAACTTAGGCTTTCTCCTCTTCTAGATGCAGAACTTTCATCTTACTTGAATAGTTCATTAATGTTCACTTTTCCATTATCGATACATGAAATAGGAATAGATTGGTTACAGTGTCTTATTATGCCACTGTGAATATCATAATACAAAAGCTAAAGGTGCATTTTTGAAAAGCTGTCTAATTTTCTGAATAAATGTGATCTATTGGGGTGGCAGGAATCAGGAGTGGGATTCTACCAGTTCTGTCCAGTTCTATAGAACCTCTTGTTTATTTCCTAAGCAGTTCAGAGAACCAGTAGTTAGAAGCAATCTCCTTTTGTTTTTTCCACCCTTATCACATTCTCGCCAGTACACCTAGACTTCCTGCCTCTGGAACTTCTGAGGCTTGACTTTCTTAAAGGGGAAGGGTTGTTTTAAGATTTTTACATTGCTGTTGGGAGAAAATACTTCCCTGGACAATCACCATTTTGAAGGAATAATGAAGCAAAGCTTTTAGTGACAGGGAACCAAGATGAGTGACATTCAGCAAGGCCTCTTGGCTAGCTAGAACAATTAACATTCAAACATGAGATTACATACCCTTTCTGAGTTTTGGTCTAAAACTGGTTTTTGGTGAAGCTTAATTCTGTGCTTGATGATGTTTAATCCTGTGTTTATTGATAATTTTCCCTATTCAGCTTCAACAAGTAACAGCTATGTTGTGATTTAAGTATTTGTATTG
Source organism: Pseudonaja textilis (assembly GCF_049901715.1). Lineage (NCBI taxonomy): Eukaryota > Metazoa > Chordata > Lepidosauria > Squamata > Elapidae > Pseudonaja > Pseudonaja textilis. The sequence continues at coordinate 17,396,259 of NC_141992.1, read as the reverse complement.
TGTTTGAATTTTTTTCCTGCCTCATGGGTTCTTTTTCTATCTGGGGAGGGGGTCCTCCTTCACTGCTTTAGTACTATCTGGCACTGTCCTTTTGGGGTATACTTCCAAGAGGCAGGATGTAAGCTTGGCACTGATTTTTTTTACTGCCTTTCTAGAGGGCATGTGACCTTTCCTTAAATCTGGATGATTTCCTTAGGATATTTTGTGAGGCAAGTGAGACCAGCTGGTATCTTTAAGTGGTGCAAATGGATCTAAGGATTGCTTTTCCTGAGTGTGCTTTTTTTGGAGAGCTTAAATGACCTCTCTGCTAAAGGGTTTCACTTTATGAGCAAGAGATGGCTGCTTGATAGTTATCTCTGCATTTTAACTATTTTCATTCCTCAGGGTGCTCTGGCACCCTGCCTGATTTGTAACTCTGGCTTGCAGGTATTTTTAATCTAATGATTGGTATTTAGGGCAGCTTTTTGCAAGCAAAGAAGCTTTTTGTATTTTTGTACAAGGCAAGTTGCCCTGTGCCGAGTTGGCCTCAGTAAGTTGGTTATAACAAGTTAGCCATGGTAAAACAAGTCAAGAAACAGATTCCAGAAATTGTACTTTATTGTTCTAGGACTTAACAAAATCTTGAAAGCTCATCCAAAATTATTTCTGTCTCATATTAAATTGAAGCAAGATTGTTTTTCTTTCTTTCTCATGTTTCCTTGAGTCTCTTGACTGAATAATCCTTGACAAAATTCTTCTTTGACAGCTCACTCATACCTTGCCCAGTGCTGTAAATTGGAGACAACTGAATGAGAATCATGTCTATTGATTGAGGATGCTTGGAAAATGAACAATTTATTTCAACAATAAGTTTGCGCAGAGAGAGAGAGAGAGAGAGAGAGAGAGAGAGAGAGAGAGAGAGAGAGAGAGAGAGAGAGAGATGGTAAAAAAATAACATTATTCCAAGAATACAATTGATCTGGTTGGTTATCATGAAAAATTGACAGTTCATAAAGAGTGCAAAGGTGAAACACATACACACATATACACGTTTTAAGTTCTTCCACTTGTAGACAAGTTCAGCTTTGCCTCTAGATAAAATAAATAGCTTATTCACCATTTCATTAGCATTGAAATGAAAAGAAGACCAGTAAGAGATTGTCAGGAAGAGGCTGAGGAAAAATTCTTCACAACGTTAACTACTGTAATGAAAAACATGAAATGTAATACAGGTCCATGTTTAATTAACCCAGTAATTAAATTATTCCTTTGCTTTTTCTTTATTCAATTAGTTTAGCATTTTCACCCTTCATGCTGTTAGTCATGCATTCTAATATCCATACACATCCTTTTTCTATTCCTTAGGATAAACTGATTCACTAAAGAAAGGTGTACGTGACCAGCTTTGCATTGGCTTTTACTTCCTTCTATAACAATTGTAGTGGAATCCAACCTATGCATATTTCTTCCCCACACTTAGCACAATCTCAGAGCGTACTGTAGAAGATTGGAAATAAGTTCTCACTGAAAAATAATATGTCAGTGAAATCATATGACAAGAAATCATGTGAGAAATTCTCCAGACTTTCTCAAAAAAAAAAAAAATCTGGAGAAATTCTCTAGAAAAAAAAAATCACTTCAATTCTACTTTGGAATATCAATTTGTCTTAGGGTTTTTAGTTATTTGATGAGATGACTGAAGTGCTTTGTAATGAAGTGGATGCTCTCACAGCAACAGATGTCAGTGTTCCAAGTAATGCACCCATAGAAACAAAACTCCAAGGCAGGCAAGTTCCTCAAAGAACAGTTTCTTGGATATTTCATAATGGCACAACTGGTGAAAGCTGACTTTAAAGTTTTCTGTGGCCTCAACCTAATTAAAAATAAAAGTTTTCCCCTTCCCCTCAAGTCACTGGTCATGCTGTCCAATCCAGGTGCTGGCTGGTTACCTGGTTACTTGCTCCTCCTCTGGCCATCCACCTGTGCAAATGTCCTTGGTTCCCACCGGAAAACTTTATTGCTTTGGCTACAAAACTCCATCTGACTATTTTCCCCCTCCCACCATTGTGGTCCAGGTTCACTTCAGGGTTGACACCAATTTTTTGGGAATCTGATGGATTACTAAAATACTTATGCAATCTGGAACTTAAAAAGTGAAATTATAATTAACAATGAAGCAACACAATTTATCAAGTAAAATTGTCAACTCATAAAATATTAATTAATTGGGGTAACTGCCAGAATCCTGACAAATATTTGAGGTTCATAGTGCACAAGACAATTAAATTACAACTCTTCTTCTTTCTTCTTCTCTTCTTTTTTTACCACTTTAGGTGTCAAGGGAGATACAAAATTTTGGCTCTTGCTCTTCTGTGGCCTCAACCATTGATTAAATAATAAGTGGCTAACAATATATAGGAAACTTAGCACACTGTTAAATTCAATGAAAGAAAGACAAAATGTTCCAAGAAATAGCATATTCAGTTTCATGGAAGAAAACTAAAGCAGGATTCCCAAGGGGTCAAGGAAATGGACATTCAATAAGTATTTTGTTTTACACAGTATTCACCTACAGAAAGGGAAGACAAAAGAGAAAGATAGAAACTCCTGCAATACCACAGAAATCCATATTTTTCAGGCTTTTTGCCATAGCAGAAAGGGAAATAAATTTACAATCTGTAGGATTCACCCCACACACACCTCTACAAATGTGCCAAATAGGGATTTTTTTTTTTACACTGGATCTGCTTTGTATTGGGATAAGAATTAAATAGAGAAAACATTTTGGAAACAAAGAAGGGGTGGATCAGAGAGACAGAAAAAGAATATATCTCCTCTGCAATGTTTGGCTGCATAAACACACCATTCTTGCCCTCAAAGATTGGTACTAGATAGATCTTCTGATAGTTGGAAGAGAAGGGGGCTTATGAGTATCTGCTTGCCAGTGGCGCCTGCCCTAATTACTTGATCAACTTCTTGGCTTCCTAAAGTCAGAATTCTCCAGGAACTGGGGTTTCAGATCAATTCATAGGATAAGGCCCTTGTTACACCACTTTTTTGCCTGATTCTGGAGCCAGCTATCAAGATGAAATTAGCTGGCTCTTTCAGGCCTAATGTCAACTCATAAAATATTTCTGTGCTGGTTTTAGAGTTGCCATGAAAAGTGGGGTGGGGGATTTGAAGGAGCAGAGTGGCAGTTTAAAACCAAAACAGCATTCCATTCTTATCTTGCAAAGATTGTAACTAAGGTACTGGAATTTCTGCCATGAAAATCCCTAATTGGAGAATGTGATTGATGACTCTCGGCTATGAATGTATTTGTTGGAGAATATGAATTATGATACACCCAGAGGGGTGGGGGAAAAGCAGGGTCATAGGTGATAATATATTACGTATTTCAGAATCAGCTTCATACAGGTCATGCTGACATGTTTGCTCCTAATAAATCCTTTGAAGTTTTTGAAGCTTGGCTCGAGGTTCATGATTTAATTAGGGCAACTGCCAGAATGCTGACTCCAACACAGAGAGCCTATTTTGAGAACATGGGAAGACTCTGCTTCTGAAATATAAGAAGGCAATCAATCAGAGGAGCTAACTTCAGTTTCTGTAAGCCCCAGACATTTCCTAGATGCTATTACACCAAGCGAAGGACTATAATAGGCCTCTGTGCATTTGGCGTTCACCCAGGCTGGACTCAAAGATTTTCCAAACTCCTTTGGATTAATAAAAGAGGTTCCAAGAAGAGCCTATAAATCAGGGGTGGGATCCAACTGGTGTAACTACCGGTTCGATTTGCGCCAACTGAAATCTGGTGCTGTGTGCACATGTAAATCATCATCAGCTTGCTGCCTGGACCTCTGAGCAGCACTGCGTCCAGGTGCGCAGTGGTTAAAAAAGCACCTTTTTCCTGCTTTTTCAACCTCAGCTGTGCCACACAAAGCAGCTGAGGTTCAAAAAGCAGGAAATAAAGGTCAGATAAGAGCTTGGGTGGGGCAAAACGGCAGCAGACATAGAACCATTTCCATGTCTGCTGCTCTTCAGAGTTATGGGTTCTACAGAGCCGTACAGAACTGGTAGAATCCCACCCCTGCTATAAATCACTGAAAATTACATCCCTATTCTAATTTAAAAAATAGATCCAAGGAATAGTAATATTTGTTATCTTATGTGGCTATTTTTTTGTTGTTGTTACATCTTTGGTGATTTTGCCAAATCCCACAATCAGCAGTGCAAATACAAAGAGCTAAGGGAGATGTTTGTCCGTTCTTAGTTTGCAAAGTTCATCCTTGAATTCTTTTAATATCATCTTCATTCCCTATCATTACTAGAATTGGGATCATGGAAGCAGCGATTGAAAGTAATTGATCCTTTCGCCATCGAGATCTGCCTGCCAAAGACTCTTTCTAACACCTAATAAAGGAACCATTTCCGGCAATCTGTGTTTTTGATCTGTTGGTTTGATCATATTCTTAAGAGTAAACAAACACTGATTCAAACTGGGATACAATTTAGAGGGTATCCCATTTAAAATAAAGCTTGGTGAAATAGTGCCTTACTTCAGATGAGGAGCAAAAATCCTGCCTTGTAAACCTGGATCTGCAGAGCCTTACCTTGTATCAACAATGCAAGCCAGATTCTCAGCTCTTTTGAAATATCACTCTATGTAAAGCAACAAGGGGGAAAAACTGTTGGTGATATTACCTTTCAGCAAAATGCTTATTTGATTTAGGAAGCAGCATGCATATAATTGAGTCAGTAACGAAATTAATTGTGAGTATCTGGCATCTCTCCAGATAAACAGCATTCGGTCTTTTGTTATTGCAAATTGCTTCTGTCACTAATTAATCAACTCTTCATTCATAACTCCATAGATCTAATTCTGCTTACAGTTTAAAGAAATAATGATGAATAAATTAATTATGTTTATTCTCTAAAATTATTTTACATAAAAAGTAAAGGGAGAGTGTGTGGAGTGACCATTCAAAGTTACAATGGCACTGAAAAAAGTGACTTATGACCATTTTTCACACTTACGACTGTTGCAGTATCCCCATAGTCATGAGAGGCCAGGCGAGGAGATGCGTGCCTCAATGTGAGTGATATTGAGTTGGCCACACCCAGCTAATAACATGACCACCAAGCCATGTCCACCCAGTCACATGACCACCAAGCCACTCCCACCACCTAAGCCACGCCCATAGAACCAGTTGTTAAAAATTTGAATCCCACCTCTGATATAATGTAAAGATTCATATTTCTCCGAGACAATTTATTTGAGCAAATTATGAACTTTGCTTCATAATACTTGGATTCGCTACAAATCCTACTCTGTGAAGTTGAAGCTTCTCTCAACTTGAGGGTAGTATTGACTGATGTGTCTATTGACATTGAGATAAGATGGAGACTGTTATGGGTACTTGTTTACTGAAACCTCTGGAAGATCTAACTCCGGTCAATCTGGAATTATATTATATGCAGTTGAAGAATCTGAACAATGCAAGATCTCAGGTCTACTTAATTCATATGCTGACTGCTTTGACTGAGAAAAGAAAGAGGTCAAGAAGAGTTTGAGGCTATGTCAACAAGATAATCTTCATTATCTTGTTGTAAATCCATCAAATAGCAATGCAAATGAGAAGACCTAAGATGGATATCTGCACAATCATAGTATGAAAAGATAATAAAGTTATCCATTTATGATGAAAGGAAGTATTGAGTGATTAAATTTATATACTGCATCAATCCAACTGCATTCTTTACTGTCAGTGTTTTCAATGTGTTCATTGACCAGGGTATTAAGGATATGCAAAGGGGCCAGAGGTGGTATTCAGCAGGTTCTGATCAATTCTGGAGAACTGGTAGCAAAAATTTTGAGTAGTTTGGAGAACCAGTAGCAGAAATTTTGAGTAGTTCAGAATACCACCTCTGACTGGCCCCACCCCATCTATTGTCTGCCTCCCGAGTCCCAGCTGATCAGCTGGGTCTTTTTTTGTTGCCCTGCACAGAAGAACAGAGCTGGAAAGCAGGTTAGTGGGAATGGGATTTTACAGTATCCTTCCCCTGGAGTGGGGTGGGAATGAAGATTTTGCAGTATCCTTTCCCTGCCATGCCCACCAAGTCATGCCCACAGAACTTGTGGTAAAAAAATTTGAATCCCACCATTTGGGTATAAATTATTCAGAGGCTGGGGTTTAATGGATCAGGTAAGAAAAACTTTGTTCTTTTACTTAGAATTATTAAAACTAACATGAATGAAGAAGCTAGTGGTACAGGCTAAATATGACTATTGTTTCATATAAAAGCCACAGATAGAAGAGAATTAGTTTTCTGAATTATTATCTGCCATTTTCACAAAGTAATTATTTCCATTTTTCTTTTATAATATTCTGGAATATTGCTAATTCTAGGGCATTAAGGACTATGCAAAATGATGGTTGGGGAAATGCAGTTTTCTCACTATGGACAAACATATAAATACACTGAGGAAGAGGAAAGAAACTGTTATGTGCTGTGCTGTGCTGTGCTGTAGTTAGAAGGCACTGAGAAATTTGGAGAAATTGTCTTCTCTTGAAAGAGTCCAGGGGAAACATGCCGCTGCTGTTCTTGCTCATAGATGGAGCGAAGAATTTTGAGATGACATAAGCACATAATACTAATTCAGTCATCAGTATTTGGCAAGTGTATCTCAATCAATTAAGTATATTGTGCTTGTTATTCATATGCCTTGTGATGAATGGGTGGGGTGGATCTACTGCTGAAATTCTTAATAAACCAGGGACTTTAGTGTCACCTCTTCTAATCTGGTACACAGAGGTCTGGGTTTGGGAAAGGTGCACACAATAATGAAAATGAATTGAAAACAAACAAGTTCACAAGGTGGAAAGAGTATAATTAAAACCAGCTTCTTTTATCTCAATATTTCATTAAGTTGATGGAACACTCAAAGATATATACAATGCACCTTTTAATTAAATTGTAGCTTCTTCTACACAAGCTCCAACAGCCTGCAAATATTTCCCGGCAACCATCCAAACACAGTCCCATAATCCCACAGAATTAAATCTACATTATTTCTAAAGTTTCCAGAAGTCTGCCAATGTCTACAGTGCAGGGTTGGGTTCAATACATTAGATTATAACTGTGTGGTCCACCTAAATCTAACTTCACAGAAGTTCGTGGGTTGATTTTGGGTCAGTCACTCTCTCAGGTCAGTCAATGTTACAAAGTCATGTTATATACATTAATCTATGTACCCTGAATTAGAGTTACAAAGGGAAAGTGAGATATATACCTAAATAAGAATTAGGTAATAAATAAAGCTCATCAGATTATCACTCATGGAACTAAAATTTCTCATTGTTACAATATTCTGAATTCATGACTTTCTCCGTTATTACTGAAACATATAAAAACTTCTGATGGATAATATCATGGAGATTTTAAAATTACCCAATTTGCAATTTGCCCTTTTGCAAATTATTTTCCTGCTACTGTAAAATTAAGGTTTAATTGTTGCTGTTGTTCTATTCATCCTAATGAATATGAGTCTAATCAAGTAGTCAAGAACATCACAGTAAAGAAGTGTTGCCCTAAAGAACAAAGTAAACTGTTCTAATACAAAAGTTTTATGCAAAAATATGTCATCATATAACAAGGTGGATCCTATGGGGGTCCATAATGGTTTTCTGTTTTGTATTTGTTTGGGGATTTTCCCCCCATGAATGTGGTCTATCTGTTGCGTTTTTCACATCATAGTAAGCAATGATGTCCTTCTCAGTAGTGGGATTCTACCTTAGTCACTACTGATTCGGTGGTTGATCGTGTGTGCGGGCGTGCACGTGCCCCTAACACGCACACCCCTAGCTGAGAGGGTGAAGAAACAAAAAGCTAGAGCAACCCTCCCACTGCACGCACCATGTGTTTTTTGGTCTTTTATCCTCTTGGTTTATCGGGGGAGGTTTTTTTCCTTCTCTCAGCTGATCGGAGGCTTTTTTTTACTACCAGTTTGGGTGGACTGGTCCAAACCAGTAGCATACCACCACTGGTCCTTCTATTGAAGTCTAATCAAATCTCTGTGAAAGGTTGTCCTAGAAGGTTAGGTATGGCTTAGATCCTGCTTTCCAGGCACTTTCCTATATTCCCTTAATCATCTGAAGCAGTTGATTTTGTTTTCCCATTGCTCTGGAGACCAGCACATGTAAAGAATAAGTTAGGTGATCTTGAACAGAGATATAGAGGAATCATTGACTGGTCAAAAGATGTTGCAGTCCAGAAGCAGATAAAATCAGTTAGACATCTCCATAATTCATTGAGCTATAAGGAGGAGGTACCACACAGTCAGACTTTCAAGATTCTATTATTATAACCCACCTCAATGAAAATAGATTTCACCTTCCTGTGGAGTTGATTTTCTGGTCTGGTCTACCTTGTTGAGCTGACAGAACATTTTATGCTCAAAGTCATATTGCTTTGGGAAGGCCCTAAATTCTTCCAGTGACCAGTGACTACTTTATTAGCTATTCTCTACCAGAAAAAATGGCTCTAACTTCTGGCTGTAAAGTAATAGATTTTCTCATGCTATGTAAAGAATTACCCCTCCCCACTATATTCTAGGGTCAGTTTGGATCTTCAAAAGAATGTAGGTTCTTCTTTCATTGCTTATTTCATAGCAAATCACAAATATCAGATTGTGGTTTGTATAGTTTCACTTAGCTTGCTAATGTACAATTTCTCATGCTCCTGCAGACAGCTCTCAATTCCCATGGGGGGAGAATCTAGTCCACTAACACATGTTAATGACACATTACACATTCATTACATCTAGCTGTAACAATGGCCATATCTGTAACAATGGCCATATCATTCTATCTTGGACACTAAGGTCTTATCTCATTCAGAAAAAAGAAACAACCTCCACTAGTAATTTATATTCTTAGGCTAAACATCAAATATGATATTTCAAACAACCTGTAGAGCCTTTTTTAAGCAGTAATTTCATATATTGCTTGAAAATGTGATCAGAAAGGAACATGTTCAGTGATTCTATGCCTGTCACTCTCTCCCACTTCCAAAGCCATTTTCACTAGAGGAAGACAGGAATACTTTGCTTAAAGTGTCTGTCAAAATGATATGAGATCTTTACCTGGGTGGCACTCATTGAACACATTATAACATTATATTTCATTAATATTCCCTGAAGCCCCTTAGAAATCTAGCAGCAGTTTCTTCATAATGGTTTCTATAAGTTTCCATAACTTCACTTATTGTCTTACCAAATATAAGATGAAGAAAGTGCATATAAATATATGGGCCAGTACTTTTCAATGTTCATAAACCGTATCAATCTTCTTGTGTGTTGATGGTCAGAATCAGAAGTGGTATTCAGCAGATTCTGACCAGTTCTGGAAAACTGGTAGTGGAAATTTTAAGTAGTTTGGAGAACTGACAAATACTGCCTCTGACTGGCCCCAACCCCATCTGTTCTCTGCCTCTCGAGTCCCAGATGATCAGCTGGGTCTTCTTTTGTTGTCCTGCATGGGAGAACAGAGCTGAAAAGCAGGTCAGTGGGGGGGGGAATGGGGATTTTGCAGTTACCTTCCCTGGAGTGGGGTGGGAATGGAAATTTTACAGTATCCCTGCCATGCCCACCAAGACACACCATGCCATGCCCACCAAGCCATGCCCACAGAACTGGTAGTAAAAAAAATGAATCCTGCCACTGGTCAGAATGGTTCATATACAACTGACAATGATGAGAGGAGGAGGAGGAGGAGGAGGAGGAGGAGGAGGAGGAGGAGGAGGAGGAGGAGGAGGAGGAGGAGGAGGAGGAGGAGGAGGAGGAGGAGGAGGAAGAAGAAGAAGAAGAAGAAGAAGAAGAAGAAGAAGAAGAAGAAGAAGAAGAAGAAGAAGAAGAAGAAGAAGAAGAAGAAGAAGAAGAAGAAGAAGAAGAAGAAGAAGAAGAAGAAGAAGAAAGTTATCTCTTCAGAAAATCTTGACTGTTGGCATTCTATGGGCCAGGTCTCTACACATCTTCTGATCTTGCACTATTTCTTTGAGTTTGTCTATGCTCTGTCAGCTTTGTTAGTGTCAGTTTTCATAGTGTCCAGCCACCATGTTCTTTGATGGTCTGGTTTCCTTTTACTGCTAACTCTTCCAAACATAATTGCTTTATTTATTTATTCATTTTATTTATTTATTTGACTTGTCAATTGTTTACAAGATAATAAGTATAAGTATATACATAGTTTTGAATACATGAAATGGGTACATATAAGAAAAATAAAAGAAACAATAGGACAGGGACGGTAGGCACATTGGTGCGCTTATGCACGCCCCTCCAGTGAATTCCCCTGCATGACATAGCCAAAGTAAGTTTCATTACTTTGCCTTCTAGTGATATGCCTGGTGCTATGCACTGCAGAACTTGCTTGCTTTGCTGTCCAAGGAATACATAGGAGCCTTCTCCAGCACCACAGCTTAAATGAGTCATTTTACTCCTGTCTTGTTTTTTTAAGGTTCAACTTTCACATAGAGAGCTATTTATTTATTTCATTTACTTATTTGATTTGTCTATCACTTACAAGATAATGGATATGTATAAACTTGAGTAAGAATACAGGAAATAGGTACGAATAAATGGGGACAATAGGACAGGGACGGTAGACATGATGGTGCACTTATGCACGCCCCTTATGGACCTCTTAGGAATGGGGTGAGGTCAATAGTGGTTAGTTTGAAGTTAAAGGAGTGGGAGGTTAGAGGATGTAACAACAGAGTCAGGTAGTACATTCCAGGCATTGACCACTCTGTTGCTGAAGTCGTACTTTCTGCAATCAAGTTTGAAGCGGTTTACATTGAGTTTGTATCTCTTGTGTGCTCTTGTATTGTTGTGGTTGAAGCTGAAGTAATCATTGACTGGTAGGACATTGTAGCAGATAATTTTGTGTGCTACGCTTAAGTCTAACTGTAGGAGGCATAGTTCAAGGTTGTCCAAGCCCAAAATCTCAAGCCTGGTGATATTGGGTATTCTGTTGTGAGCAGAGGAGTATAGTACTCTTCTCATGAAATACTTCTGGACCTGCTCGATTTTATTAATGTCTGATATGCAGTGCAGATTCCAGACAGATGAGCTGTATTTGAGTATTAGTCTGGCAAAAGTTTTGTATGCTCTAGTAAGCAATTCAATATTTCCAGAGAAGGAACTTCATATGGTTAGATTTACAACTCTTAATGCCTTTTTGGCAATGCTGTTATAGTGAGCTCTGGTGCTTAGGTCATTTGATATGAAAACTCCAAGGTCCTTGACAGAGTGAGGATCATCAACAAGGTCATATCCACCTAGTTTGTATTTGGTGTACTGATATTTTTTTTACCAATGTGTAGGACAGAGCATTTGTTGGTTGAGATTTGGAGTTGCCAGATGTTTGACCATTCAGACACAGGTAGCTTTGAAGGATAGTAGCATTGTCAGTGGTGTTGAATAGTTTTATGTCATCCGCAAAGAGGACGCAGTTGCTTATAAGGTGATTGCAAAGGTCATTTATATAGAGTATAAAGAGTGTGGGTCCTAGAACTCTGCCTTGGGGGACACCGCTGTTAACTGGAGCATGGTTTGACATAGCGCTCCCCATTTTTACTATTTGTTGCTTGTTTGACAGGAATGCAGTAATCCACTTATGGAGGGATCTGGAAATACCATAAGAGCTTAGTTTTAACAGTAGTTTGTCGTGTACCACTGAGTCAAAGACTTTGAGGAGGTCTATGCAAATTGCATCTATAGCTTTACCCTGGTCAAGTAGAGTAGCCCATATATTTTTGCAGTGTAGTAGTTGTAGATTGCAGGACATTTTTTTCCTGAAACCAAATTGTTTTTGGAGAGTAGGTTTTTTGACTCTAAGTGGAGAATGATGAATTGGTTAATGAAAAGCTATGGGGAGCACAATAGAGCGAATTAACCTACATTTGGTTGCCAGGTTGATGTCCTTGCTTTTCCATATTTAGCTCATGTTCATCATTGCTGTGTGATCCAGTACAATCTGAATTTTTCCACACATATTATCTCTTCACTGACAATATCTATCTTGATGTTTCTCTTCCTTGCAGTGGTCATGAGCTTGGTCTTTTTGACCAAAATTCTTATTTTCTTCTTTTATTTTCTTCATTAGATTATTCTTGGTCTTCTTTGGTTTCTGAGAGGAGAGTTGTATTGGTGGAGGTTTTTAAGAAGAGGCTAGACAGTCACTTATCTGAAATGGAACATGTACCATTTCAGATAAGCGACTGTTTAGCCTCTACATGTTCCCCTGCTTGAACAGGACTAGAAGGCCTTCAAGGTCCCTTTCAGTTCAATTCTATTCTTGTCAGGGAAATGCTATAAGAGCTGACCAGCTGCTATGATGATACAATGATTACATAATATAATACAATCATCATAATACAATGATGTAATGCTGGGAATGAGTCAGCAAGGTTTTTGATCTGATAGCACTTTAAGCGACTGTAATAATAAGTGTACCTGTTGGGGGTGTATCTTTCTCTTTCTGTGTGTGCTTCCATGCCATAAATTACTGATTTCTGTTGGTCTGAGGTCTGACTAAAGAATGTGCGCGTATATATTCTTTATAGATAAAGCACTATTTAAAGACAAACCTCTGTTTACTGTATTTGGTCCTGAGGTATCTCACATAGTCACATTGTGCGCACTCTGACCTGTTTTTTTTTCTTGTTTGCTTTTAATTATGCCTTTGTGAGTGATAAAACATTCAGGTTGCAGTCAACTATTTTGAGATTATTTTCACAAATATACTTATCAAGTTTGGTATCTCTCATACACGACAAACTACTCCTAAAACTAAAATCTTACGGTATCTCTGGACACCTGCATAACTGGATAGAAGCATTCCTGTCAAACAGACAACAAATGGTCAAAATTGGGAGGGTCCTGTCAAATTCTGTACCTCTCAACAGTGGTGTCCCCCAAGACAGTGTCCTAGGACCAACTCTTTTCATACTCTATATAAATGACCTCTGTGATCATATCAAGAGCAACTGCGTGCTCTTCGCTGGTGATGTAAAGCTATTCAACACCACAGACAATACCGCTGCCCTTCAAAAAGACCTTAACTATATATCAGAATGGTCAAACAAATGGCAACTTCAAATCTCAATAAATAAATGCTCTGTCCTACATATTGGCATATATATATATATATATATATATATATATATATATATATATATATATATATATATATATATATATATATATATATATCAGAAAATAAAATACAGGCTGAATAGTCAAGACCTTGTTGATGATCCTAACTCTGTCAAGGATCTTGGAGTACTCATCTCAAATGACCTAAGTGCTAGAGCCCACTATAACTACATAGTCAAAAAGGCGTTAAGAGTTGTTAACCTAATCTTACGTAGCTTTTTCTCTGGTAATATTACACTACTAACTAGAGCATACAAAACATTTACTAGACCAATACTTGAATACAGCTCATCAGTCTGGAACCCGCATTACATATCTGATATTAACACAGTTGTGAAAGTCCAGAAATATTTCACAAGAAGAATTCTCCACTCCTCTACGCATTGCAGAATTCCTTATGACACCAGACTCGAAATTCTATTCCTAGAAAACCTAGAACTATGCCACCTTCGGTCTGATCTAAGTATAGTATATAAAATCATACATTGCAACGTCCTACCTGTCAATGAATACTTCAGCTTCAACCATAGCAACACAAGAGCAAACAATCGACACAAACTCAAGGTTAATCACAACAAACTTTATTGCAGAAAATATGACTTCGGCAACAGAGTGGTCAACATCTGGAATACTCTACCTGATTCTGTGGTTTTTTCCCCAAACCCCAAAAACTTTAACCTTAGACTGTCTACTATTGACCTCACCCCTTTCCTAAGAGGTCTGTGGGGTACCCTTCATGGGGACGACTGCATATAAGCGCACCACCACGTCCCTGTCCTATTGATTCTCATATATATATATATATATATATATATATATATATATATATATATATATATATATATATATATATATATATATATATGTATTCAGCTTTGTTCGGGTATTTTCCCACATCATTATAGTTGTGCTTTTAAAGTTGTAGCAATGTTTCAGCAGAATCTCATCTGCCATCATCAGGCTTCTGTATAGTGTTCGTCTATGAGTCAGACTTTCACAGCCATTTCTGTTTTAAATTTGGTCCTAGCCTACGCTGTGCCAGAATGTTTTTTAATTCATCCTGATTGGTTGGGAGTCTTGGTCTGTGTTTATTCATCTTGGAGTTTGCTGTGTTCTGCTTGATTGATGTTTCTAATATTTTCTGTCTGTTTTGTAGCTTTTTTTTTTTGTCTTGATTGGCTGGCAACATTGTGTTTCCTGTATTGGAGGCTTTTCATGCGGCTTGGCTCTGAGTAAATGGGTGGCTATCATTTATTAGGAAGCTAGGTTTCATCTGGGTGCCTGGTTGGGGTGTGTTTGAGCAGAAGGTATCAGGGGGAGTCTGTTTGTGCCCAGGTGTTTGCCTGGCTTGTGGTGTGGAGATTTTTTTTGTTTGAGAGTGCAGGCTTCCAGATAATTGACAGTCTGGTGGAGTAATCTCTTCTATTCATGCTTTCAGGTCTTTTTTTAATCTCTATGGCTTCTCTGATAATTCTGTAGCTGGGATTTTCTATAGTGGCTAGGGTTTTGGTGCCATTGAAGTCGATGCTATGACCTGTGGCTTTCATGTGTTGGACTAGTGAGGAAGTGTGTTCCAGTTTTTTTACTGCTGTCCTGCCCTACATAAGAGGTACTACAGACAAAATCAGTAAGATACTACACAGGCATCACATCAAGACTGCCTTCAAAACAGACAGAAAAATAGCAGCCATCCTAAGCAACCCCAAAGATAAAATTGACCTGGAAAACCAAGGCATATATGAAGTCCCCTGTGCATCATGCCCTTCCACATACATTGGACAGACCAATAAAAGAATAAGTACCTTTTTCAACAAAGGTCTAATGATCCCCTTCTGAAAATAGAATGTATTTTTTTAGTTGCACATGTTGAACTTACTAATTATTTTTAGAATACTTCTGTACTTCTGGCCATATGGAGCAATAACTTAACCTGCAGGGGCAAAAGTCTGTCAACAATACTGGTGGTCATAGAATCCAGTTAAAATGTACAGGGTTATATGGTCATCAACCTCTTTGCAAGCAACACAGTGGAGTGTGTCCCCAGCATTGTGTACCATGTACACCTCATGAACTAGAATTACACAAGTTCAGGATGTATTCATTGTTTGCTTGCTATCACTGTCTCTTCATTTGTGTGCCCTGCAGTTTTCTCATGCTTTTTTTAATGTAACCAATGTTTTCTAGTTCCTCTCCTCTGTGCAACTTTGAGAAATGGTGTGTGCTGCATTGATTCAATAAATGAATTTGACATTATAGTTTCCACGAGATTAGCTAGATAAATAGTTGATAGATAGATGGATGGATGGATGGACAAATGGATGGATGGGCAGATAGATAGATGTATGTGTGAAAGAGAGAGAAAGATGGAATTATGGATATATATATTTTTTTTTTGAAAATACACCTTTGCTTTAAAAAGAGTACATGAAAATATATATTTAATACTTTCCCCAAAGATCCAGAGTTTTGCTATTAAGAAGTAGGCATAAATATCTCAAGGAAAACTAATACCTCTCTATAAAGCCCTAGTAAGACCACACCTAGAATACTGCATCCAGTTTTGGATGCACCACACTATAAAAAAGATGTTCAGACTTTAGAAAGAGTGCAGAGAAGAGCAATTAAGACAATTAGGAGTTTGAAGGCTAAAACATTTGATGAATGGCTGCAAGAACTAGGCATGGCTAGTCTAGTGAAGAGAAGGACTGGGGGGACATGATAGTAGTGTTCCAATATTTGAGGGGCTGCCACAGAGGGGAGGGGGTCAATTTATTTTCCAAAGCACCAGAGAGCAGGACACAAAACAATGGATGGAAGCTAATCAAGGAGAAAAAAAATCTGGAATTGATGAGAAACTTCCTAACAGTGAGGACAATTAACTGGTAGAATGAACAGCTTGACTTGTGGGAGTTGTGGGAGCTTCATCCCCGGAAGCTTTCAAGAAGAGACTGGACTGCCATCTGTCAGAAATGGTGTTGGGTCTCCTACTTGGGCAGTGTGGGGAAGTTAGACTGGATGATCTACAAGGTCCCTTCCAACTCTGTTAATCTATATATCTGTAGACTTCTTTAAAAAGAAGAAAGATCAACATTCAAATAGTGCTTTTTCATGGTAAGCAGGATGGAAGTTTTTTGCTATAAAATGACAGGTTCTTTCTTTACAAACAGCTGTCAAAATGCAGCCAAAGTGCTCTTAGATGCAGCATTTTGTATCAGTTAGATACAAAACTAATGTTTTTTTAGTATCTAACAGCCTCTGGATTGTTTCTGATATTTTCTCTGCTGTTACTTCATTCCTACAAGACATCACCAGAATGAAGTTTCCAGAGTACAGATTGAAAAGGTCAACTACCATCCCGATTTCTCTGTGCAGCAAAATAATAATTCTTTGTTGAGAGATGGGGGGTTGTTCTATTTTTTATTTATTTTTTCAGATGCAGAAAAATGCAACATTTTTTCAGAGTTTTGTTGTTGTTTTAAACTGATGGATTGTATGCCATTAAGGCAGTGGTGACATGCAACAAATATAGAAGGGCGTGTACTCAATCTGTGTACTCCATCTGGTACTTTAGATATTCTAGGAGTGCATGAAAAGGGCATGAAAAACATTTCTTAGTAACACAAATGTGCATTACAGGACATTTGCAAAAGCTTAGTATATTGCTAACACTATTAAGTGTGCAAGGAATGTAGAGATTTTTAATGGAACTTTTAAAAAGAAAATCTCTAAAAAGTATGGGTTCAAACATTGCTTTATTAATTGTAAACCATATTCATACTGATCTGCAGCCTATGTCACCCCACTTTAACCTCTTCCACTGCAGTCTCATAAACAGAGGTGGAGTTGTATCATCAGGCATAATTAAAGTACTTGATATGCTGGTGGACTTTGTCGGTTAGTAATACTTTGGTGGCAGTGCAGCTGATGTAGTTTTGAAAGTGCTGTAGTTGTTGGACAGAATTTGTTGTCAGCATTTTGCACAGTTTGTTGTATTGCTGTGTCCTGTAACCCAGCAGGGTTTGGATTTGAAAGCACACCGGTATGAATACTTAAAGCTTAAGCCCGAGGCAGCATAATAACATTCAGAAACATAATAGAATTAGGAACATAGAACATATAGAATAACTGGGTTGAAAGGGACTTTGGGAGTTTTCTAGTCCAACCCCTCACTTGAGCAAGAGACCCAATACTATTCTGGACAAATAATAACCAATCTTTTCCTAAAAACAAGCTAAGTAAAGGAGCACACACAACTTGTGGAGATAAGCCATTTCACTGACTAATTGTTCTCACTGTCAGGAAATTTCTCTTTAATTTTAGATTGGATCTTCCTTTAATAATCTCCCACCAAGAAAAGAATGACCTTCTGCTTCTTCTTCTGGTGAAGAAGACAGTGAATGGACCTCTGCAGCATTTTCCAGGGCTAGATCTGCATTGACTTCCATGAGAGTTTTTGACCAGTTTATATAGACTTCAAACCAAAATTAATCACACTTGCTTTCAATGACTTCATCTCACTTGGGTTTGCCAAGGACAAGGAGGTTCAGTTACCTTGTTCTTGAAATATTTCATCTATTCTTGCCAAAGATGAGGCCATTCCCTCTCACTAAAGGAGCATAGAAGATGAGAAAGATTGTCCCACTGTTCATAGGTATTTCTGAACAAGTATATCTACAAAACAGAGCATAGTTCTTTAATAACTGAAATAAATGTTTCATTCTGTATTACATGATTCAACTTATGAGCTGTGGTGGTGAAGTGGTTACAATGTAGTATTGCAGACTAACTCTTCCACAGCCAGGAGTTTGATCCTGATTGAGTCAAGATTGACTTGGTCTTCCATCCTTCTGAGCTCAGTAAAATGAGAATTCAGATTGTTGGGGGCAAAATGCTGACTGTGTAAATTGCTTAGAGAGAACTGAAAAGCACTATATAAGTCTCAGTGCTATTGCTGTTAATGGAAATGTAAAGTTCATGCAGCTAAAGAAAAATTTCTTTGCCATTTTTGGAGATGCAAGTACATTTATCCATTCAGAGAAGTTCTGTATGGGCTTAGTGAGTTGTTTCCTCTACAGCACAACACTCTTGGCTGAAAGGTTGGGATTTACTGAGAGATGAAGACCCACAGTAAAAGATTTGAGGTTAGCCAGTCTGGGACTCATAAGCACAGAGTTTGCTTTTATCTTGTTCAATAAAGTTCAATAGGTAGCCCTGAACAAAAATGAGCTTTCATTGTCTATAGGGACGAGACATTTTTGCTACGTAGCAGCCCTTGTTGCCTGAACACCACTAAAGTCTAAAGGTTTGATGAACTTGTGAAATTACTGCAGGATCATTTTTCAGTTATTGTGCAGAAATTTAAATTTCCAAAGCAGGTACCACAAACTAGGAAATCCCTTGTTGCTTATATCTCAGATATAAGCACTACAACTTGGTGTTATTTTCAGAAGAGAGGCTGTTATATGTGCAGTTTATCCAACAGAGATTGTGTCTAAATGAAAATGTATATTTGCAAAGGCCAAGAAACAGAATTATCCAGTAAAACTGGATTACAAAAAAATCAAGAAGCCAATAATATAAATCTATGCAAAGAAGACTGAATTCAGGGCCCCAAGTATAGGTGAAGGTGTGAAATCCACCCTGCACAATGTCTGCAGATAGGATTAGCTATATCAGTCCTTGCTGAGGCTATAGAGGATTACAACAACCTTTGGTGTGCAGTCTCAAGGATATAGAACACAGGTTTTGTAGAAAAATGGTCACAGTAAGTGAGCATATTGCTCACGGTTCAGTAATATGAAACTAAGGAATAGCACTAAGGAATCGCATGGATAGTTTTATATGAATTTACCTATTTACAGGGTAATGAAGGTCAGTAGTTGCATCATGCTTAAAATATGTGAAAAAGAAGCCTCAAGGTAATGCAGTGTTTGTAATAGTGTCAAGAGTCAGGAATATACCATCTATATTTTCTCGAGGTGGAGCCTATCCACAATTAACAATTGCACATTTGCACAGGAGCTCCCTGACAGATTGATGAAAAGGTCAACTTCTGGAATAGAATAGAACAGAGCAGAGCAGAATAGAATAGAATTCTTTATTGGCCAAGTGTGATTGGACACACAAGAAATTTGTCTTGGTGCAAATGCTCTCAGTGAACATAAAAGAAAACATACATTCATCAAGAGTCAAGAATTATAAGGTACAACACTTAATGATAGTCCTAGGAAACAATAAACATAAATCGTAGGGATACAAGTGACAAAGTTAGTCATACAGTCACAAGTGGGAGGGAATGGGTGATAAGAAGGTTAATAGTAATAGTAGTGCAGACTTTGTAAATAGTTGGACAGTGTTGAGGAATTATTTGTTATGGCGTTTGGGAAAAAACTGTTCTTGTGTCTAATTGTTCTGTGTCTATAGTATCGTTTTGAGGGTAGGAGTTGAAACAGTTTATGTCCAGGATGTGAGGGGTCTCTAAGTATTTTCACAGCCCTCTTTTTGACTCATGCAGTATACAGGTTCTCAATTGAAGCAGATTGGTAGTAATTGTTTTTTCTGCAGTCCTAATTATCCTCTGAAGTCTGTGTCTGTCCTGTTGGGTTGCAGAACCAAACCAGACAGTTATAGAGGTGAAGATGACATACTCATCTAGTATGAGAAAGCACTTCTTGTACACCACATATGTATGTGGCATGCCAAAATCACTTTTCAGAGTGATACGAGTGGCCTATAATATAATAAATAAATAAGTGAATAAAATAAAGAGATATAGCACATTTACACACCATTCAAGCTAAAAAAGATCAGAGACTTTTCTTTTGGGTTTAATGGAAAGAAACTTGTGGGGGGATCAGAACTTGATATTATATATGTTGATGGCAGTGTGACTACTTTATGCACAGAAATGGAAGTCACCTCAATTCCCTCAGTGGATGAATGGCTGCAAAAACTGATGGGGTTAGCAGAGATGACTGTTTTGATTAAAGAAAAAAAAATACAAATACCTTTATTTCTACTTGGAAACTGCTTTTGGGCTTTGTGCTTGAGGTGGAAAAAAATGAAGCATTGACTTTGGGTTTTACCGATTAGATAGATTTGTTGTTATAGAAATGTCTAGTGTATACAATTATGTAAAAATAAAAGGCTGAGGTTAGATGTTAATGCCTTATTCAACTGCACCAAAAGAGTCAGAAGTCAGTGCCTTTTTTTCCTCCTTGCTTTTCCCCACTGTTCCCTTCCCTTTTAATTTCAATAACTTCCCTCCTATTTTGTATTCTATTTGTATGCTATATAATAAATTAATAAAAATGTTTTTAAAAAAGGATAGCAAAACACTGGAACTTTAAGAGATGAACAGGCTGAGACCAAGGGAAGGGTTAAGAATGTCATCACTTTGAAGTCCCTTCACACTTCAAGAGTTGTAAATCCAGCCCTCCTTGAATTCCATAGTTTCTTATCTATTATCAGTTTGTCTTGATAGTTCAGATTCTTGTATAGAAATAGTATTAAATAAACTGATACTCAATTGAATAGCCCTGGTTCCTAATTTTTCATGCCTGATAGGAATACCTCCTTACCAGTGATGGGATTTGGCATCAGTTCGGGAGAACCGGTTGCTAACTTTATGAGGAGTTTGGTGAACTGGTACTTGGAAGAAACCATTAGGACAGAGAACCGGTTATTAAATTATTTTAATCACACCACTGCTTCTTACCAGCAATCAATACCCAGATAAGCAAGGATTAATACTAGGATTAACACCAGATGAACAACCAAGCAGTAAACAACACTCTAATCAAGGAACTACCAAGGAAAAAAAACATCCCCATGGAAAACTGGCAAGGCAAGTTCCTGTATATAAACAGAAAGCACACTTTACTCTCTTCCTCACCCTGAAGATGTTATGTAGTCTAATGACTAAACATCTGCAAGCAAACAACCAAGCTCAGAGAGCATTAATGACTCAACAAGTTTTAGAAATGTTTATTGGTGGGCAGGATTTTGGAAAGCTCCAGTGCAGGTTTTGAAAATAGTGCTAAGCTTTCAGGGAAGAAAGTAGGAGAAGAGATTAGGGCAGTCACAGATGTTTGATTAAATGACTCTCATTTAACCAGTCACAAACATACACTCAGATTAGAATTCTAGTGCAATTAGTCAAGAACAATCCAAGTGCAAAGCAATATAAGAATGATGTTTAAAGTTGATTTGAATCCCCACATGGTAGCACATGAAATGAGGTTGCCCACATAACAAGCATTTAACAAAAATGCTGCAGTTTTCTTTTCTGGCTGACTGATGAGCCTAATTAAGTTGAATATGTCTGTACCAAACCAATAACACCAGGAAAAATAGATATGAAGGAAAGTGAATTTTGTAAACGAAGAATATAAAATAACAAACAAAAACACAATAGTTTTACTGTTAAGGTATCAGCAGTAATGAGACAGACACAAGAAACCCAGGAATTTCTTTCAGTATAAGTTTGCTGAAAAGCGATATAAAAGCTGTTAATGTAAACAGAAGATAAAAGTGAAATTCTCTACATTTGTTCCTTCCACAGTTCATTCCACCTCACTTCTGTTGCAATCTATGTCTTAAAACACCTGCATGAAGTGAATTTAAGTGATAATTTCAATTATCCTGGTAAATATATTTCTCCATATACTTATAATTGCACATAATAGAACAGATTAACAGAGTTAGAAAGGATCTCAGAAGTCTTCTAGTCCAACCCCCTGTTTAGATGGGAAACCATATACCCGTGATGGCGAACCTATGGCACGTGTGCCGGAAATGGCATGCAGAGCCATTACTGCTGGCACACAAGGCCTTGTCCAGAGCAGGACTATTGCACATGTGCGTGCACCACCCACCCAACAGCTGATTGACAGGTATCTGGCGCAGGGAAAGGGGGTGTATGGGAGATGAGTGCACATGCGCAGAGATGTGTGGTGTACATGTGGTTTTTTGCTCATGCATGTGCAGAGATGCGCAGCACACGTGGGGGTCGTGTGCACATGCGCAGGGGTATGGGGGGGACCCGTGCACATTGCCTTCTGAGTGCTGGCATGCAAGCATGCACATGCAAGCACATGGGCAATTATTGGCACAGGAGCCCCACAAGGTTAGCCACTACTACCCTATACCATTTCAGATAAATAGTCATCCTGTCTCTTCTTAAAATCTTCCAGTGCTGGAGCATTCACAACTTCTGGAGGCAAGTTGTTCCACTGATTAATTGTTCTGTCAGGAAATTTCTCTTTGGTTCTAGGTTGCTTCTTTCCTTGATTAGTTTCCACCATTGCTTCTTGTCCTGCGTCACATGTGTTTTGGAGAATAACTTGACTTGCACTCCTTTATGGCAATTCCTGAGATATTGGAACATTGCTATCATGTCACCCCCTAGTCCTTCTTCTCATTAAACTAGACATATCCAATTCTTTATATGTTTTTGCCTCCAGTCTCCTAATCATCTTTGTCGCTATTCTCTGCACCCTTTCTAGAGTCTCACCATCTTTTTTATATCATGGCAATGAAAACTAGACGCAGAATTCCAAATGTGGCCTTACCAGAGCATTATAATTTTATTTATGATTTTTTTCTTTAACACCCATAAATACCTGGTGAACAGTGTACTTTCTGGATCAATATACTTTACATACAATTCTGATAAAGATATTACCATTTAACTATACGTACCCAGGTGTGGGATTCTACCAGTTCCCACCTGTTCACTAGAACCGGTTGTTAACATTCTAAGCAGTTCGATGAACTGGTTGTTAAAAGAAATTACTGGCCTAATCCTGTAAAGAAGGCAGGAAGGAAACATTCTGCTGTTGCTTACAGGAACTGCCTCTCCGTTAACCCTTACTACATTCTTGGCAGGACTAGTTTCCTGTCTCAGGAATGTCTCTGGAGTTTTTTTCCCTTCCTTTGCTAGTACTTTGCTAGTGTGGAGTGACCATTCAAAGTTATAATGGCACTGAAAAAAGTGACTTATGACCATTTTTCACACTTATGACTGTTGCAGCATCCCCACACTCATGAGAGGCCAGGGGAGGAGATACGTGCCTCGATGTGAGTGATATTGAGTTGGCTACGCCCAGCCAGTCACAAGACCACCAAGCCATGTCCACCACCTAAGCCATGCCCACAGAACAGGTTGTTAAAAATTTGAATCCTACCCCTGTACATACCTTACCAGGGCATTATAAAGTGGTATTAACACTTCATGTGATCTTGATTCTATCCCTCTGTTAATGCAGCCTAGAAGTGTATAGATAGTCCTTGATTTACAATAACAACTAGGATCAGAATTTCTGGTGCTAAGCAAGATAGTTATTGAGTTGTACTCAATTTTACTCTTTTTTGCCCAGGTTGTTAAGGGAATCACTGCAGCTGCTAAGAGAATCACACAGTCTTTAAGTGAATCTGGCCTCCCCTATTGACTAATCTTATTTGAAGTCAGCTGGGAAGATCATAAATGGACATGAGCCATGGATGCTGCAAAACATTATAAATACATACCAGTTGCAAGAATTCTAATCAGATCACTGCGGGGATGCTACAATAATAGTAAGTTTAAGTTATTTTTTTCAGGGTCACTGTAACTTCAAATGATCACCAAACAAATGGTTATCAGTAAACAACTATTTGCAATGCATTTTCTCAAAAAGCTGCATTTAAAGATCTATTTTGGTCTGCTTAGGAAATTCAGAACCACACTGCAAAATTTGGGGGTGGGAACCAAATTTACTAAATCCAAATTTTTCATATGAAGATTTAATCTGGACTACCATTAGTAGTTCAGATTCTTGTAGAGCTTAAACTTGAACCTTTATATTCATTTGAACTGCCTTGTTTCCTGATTTTCCTGCCCTTGATAATTTATTGATCTTCCACCTATACACACACACACACACACACACACCATTGCTTAGCTTAGGCATCAATAAGAAAAAGGTACATATGAGGGAGGATTAGCTTCACTCCAAATATTGAGCTACAGTGGCACAGTTGTTAGCGTGCAGTATTGCAAGTTACTTCTCCTAATTGCCTGTAGTCTGCAATTTGGCAGTTCAGATCTCACCAGGCTCAAGGTTGACTCAGCCTTCCATCTTTCCAAGGTGGGTAAAATGAGGACCCAGATTGTTGGGGGCAATATACTGACTCTGTCAACCACTTAGAGGGGGCTGTGAGACACTGTGAAGCGGTATATAAGTCTAAGTACTATGGCAGATATTGGAAGCGTTATATTAGCAGATATTGGAAGCCTAGTTAAAGCAAAAGTAAGAACTAATTATCTAAGTGGGGGCCAGAGTGGGATTTTGTGATCTTACAGATTGTACAAAGCAAAGAAGTAGAGTGCCAGTTTGGGAAACAAAGAGGAGAAGCTAGTTTGTCCAAGCAGCTTCTCTTTGGGTGTTAATGAAAAAAAAAGTGAGTTAATCACAAGACAGCAGATTTCAAGCAATTAAGTAAAATTATCATCCTTAGGTTTCCTTTCCAATTTCTTTGTCATAGAGCTTATAGTCCATAGAAGCCTCTGAGCAGTAGGCAACACTAAGCTTCTGACATTTGTACAGATCAGTGATGATCTGATCTATGTCAAAAGGCCAAGCTGAAGAAATTACAGCTTTTCTTGTTTTTATTTTCTAAAATCCCAAAGCTTCATGAACTGTAGATCCAACTGACAGATGAAAATTGGAAATCACTGGATTTCTTTTCAGGCACACATTACACATTGGATCAAAACAAATTTGCTAAAGAAACTACACACAATTATTCCAGATCTTGGATACTTCACAATTTTTAGAATTGTGCATCCAAATCAGCATCCAAATATTTTCCGTAAATAAATACATGTACATTTTGTGCAAAATTGTTTATCAGATTTAGCTGTGGACCTTTAGGAATTCCTCAAGAGCAAATCAACTGAGTGTGCTTTCAGGATTCAAGTTAGCTGAAATTTGTCCTACCTCAAGTTTTAGGAGATCACTTGTACCTCTATAATTATTTGGTTTTCGAAAGAAACTAAAGAGGACAGACACAGATTCAATAGAGAGTTAGGACCATAGAAAAAGCAATTGCAATCAGCCTGCCTTCTGTTGAGGACTTGTATACTGCATGAGTCAGAAAAGGGGATGAAAAAAATTTCTACAGACTCTTCACATCCTGGACATAAATAGTTTCAACTTTTTCTCTCAAGAGAAAAAGGGTATTGCATGCCAAAACAACTAGACACAAAGACAGTATTTTCCCCCATGCTATCAATTTGCTAAACACATAATTCTCAAAGCACTGTGTTATACTTATGGATACCTAACCATATAGTAGGACTGTAGTACTATTATCCTTCTCCTCTTTCCTATTGGTAAATTATGTCTATCACTTTGATGGTTGTATTTATGATTCAAGTTTTATCACTTTGTTGCTTGTATGTACACCGAGAGCTTATGCACCATAGCTAAATTACCTTGGACAATAAAGAAATATTCTATTCTATTCTGTTCTGTTCTATTCTGTTCTGTTCTGTTCTACTCTGTTCTATTCTATTCCTATTCCAATCCCTATCCTATCTTATCCTATTAATAGAAAAGCATGAGGAAGCCCATATTGGCCCAAATTTCTTCTTTCTGAAAGGTGTCCATATTTATTTCCAATCCATAAATTACAAAGCAGATTTTAAAAATCTTCAGATTTTACCAAACAGATTTGGAGCCTATCATTCTAACTATATTTTCACTTCATAAACTAACTTAAGCCAACTTGTTGCATTAAAACCTTTGAAGCACACAAATATCCCATTCTAGACAAAGATCACTATCAGTATATTTTTCTATGGAATTTTTTCATAAGAGATAGGACATTTTGACCAAAGAAGTCCTAACTTTATTTTTGCTGTTGCTTTCTTCTAAGTAGGCTTGTATTTATGTAATTAAAAAATAATAATCTGAAAAAAAAATTAATCAAAGTTTATCAGTAAGCAGTAGACTTTGTTCAGTGGGACCCTGAACAGTCCATTTTTTTCAGTTCAGGGGATTTTGGTATAGCAGAAATTCATAATGCTTTTATTTTATATCCATCAAGCAGCATCATGATAGCCACATATATTTTATTCATATGTTCATAATAGCTATATCCAGAGGTTGGCTGCTACGGGTTCGCCCTGGTTGAAATATATTGAAAGACACTCAGTGAGTATCAAGGCTATAGTGCTAACTATGGACATGAATTAGATTGATGCAATATTATTTTAGGCCATTATGGGTAATTATATTAACTGACATTTTTAAACTTTGGGGAGCTAGAAAAAGAGGATCAGGTTAAGAATCTTGGTATTTATTGATCCTCAAATGCTACTCCAGGAGGAAGAAATATTGTGAAAAGAACAGTTGAAGAAAGAGTTCCTTATATTATTTTCAAGCTGAAATTTATTGAGGATGCATTTAACATTTTAATAAGAATCTACCAAATTGGCACTTCCCAAATTAACAAGCTTGAAAGCAATTATTATTTATTTTATAATGAGCATTTACAAATCCCCAAGTGTTATAAGCAGTTCTTCAGAGAAATAAATATATCTAAAACACAGAGACAGATAAAAATTAAATGCATTAGAAAAATATATACGTAGTAAGAAAAGTTTGGCCATCTCAGCAAATTCCATCACCTTCACTATCCATTCCTCCATCATGGAAAGGATATTTTATCATTTTTGATGGTAATTTAGGAAAAATGTTGAACTCAGTTAGATCCAATTATGCAGAATATTTTAAAGACTCATATGCTCAGAACTAAAAAAAAAAGAGGAGATCATATAATGGTAAGCATTGTTTATTCATAGATTAATTAAATAATAATAATAAAAATAAATTAATTTTGGAGTTTCTCTGAAATACTCTTCTTTATAGATAAATATGTGGAAGATGGAAACACCAAGTCATTGGTATTAATTCTCCATATTTTATGGTGAATCGGCATAATCAGATACCCACAGTAGTGAGATAACGAACAAATATATTCTTATCGCTAACAAGCAAACATAGATATGGAGTAGAATAAAAAAAAGTATCTTTAAAACTCAGCTCTTTAGATTTTTTTTTTCTTCTTTATCTCCAAAGGATGGGTATATTAAAAATCTATACAATGATTTCTGCATCTTACAAAGATTAGAAACACTGTGATTTTAAGAGCTTGGATTTATAATTTCAGAAGTAACAGTCCAACAATTATTTGCTTCTTTTATCTACCCAGAAAAATTTGGGAGAGTTTCTTTGCCATTAAGCTCAGCATCCATTAAGAATCAACATGTATAATAATTCCAGACAAATATTTGTCTTGCTACAGATGTGCATTAGCCCTCCCATTGCCTATTAAAGAATTCTCTTGGAAATTCAAATCCTTGCAAAAGTTCTATAAAATCTTTCTTTGTCTTAATAAGGTTATTGCTTCAGCATAAATAGTGAGTTTAAAATATATTCTCTGTAATCATAGAATTAGGTTATGTTGTCAAGTTCTCTCTCGTTGATTTCTTAACAAAAAACCGATCACCTATAATTCTATTCTACATAGTTGAATTCTATTTTAAGCACTCCAAACTCTAAGGTCCTCTGTTTTAACAAAGGCTTGTACAGGTGCATATGGTATAATAAGACTGTGCAAGGAATTGAAACTCAGTTTAACAGAGAGCCACTTATTATTATTTAGCTTATGATGAGAACATGAGAGCCATTGAGAGAATAGGGTATGATTACCTTTAAGAAATACAGCTGAAAGGAAATACGATAGTGTGCTTGTGAATCATAGAAAAGCACCCACACGTAGACATGAGCTATATGTGCATCAGTGATTCAGTCATGAAACTGAAAGCCCATGACGACTAAACATTATCATCTCCTCACAGTATTAAACAACCTAAATAATGGAAGCAACTCATACTATAGGGACCAGTGCAACCACTGCTATAGAGATAAGCAGAAAGCTTTCCTTCTGCTAGCATTTAAAGGTAGCTCTTCATTTGCAACCATTCATTTAGTGAAGTTACCATGGCACTGAAAAAAGATACTTACTGCACTTACGACCATAGCAGCATCCCCATAATCATCTGATCAAAATTTGGCCACAACCAGCATGCATTTACAATGGTTGCACTGTCCCATGATCATGTGATCATCATTTGATGACATGACACCATGGTGGTGCAATGGTTATGTAGGAAGTTAGCACCCACCTCTCTCCTAGAAAAATGAAATGTCCTGGGAAATATTAAAAAGGCATAATATTTCCTCTAAAAAGAGTAGAAACTCAGAAGCAGAAGCTCACCCCCACCTTTGTTAATCTCACCCCCACCTTTGTTAATGGGTGGACCATTAAGGCCTGGGCCAGAATAAGAAAGATAAGACATAAGAAAGATCTCCAGGTAAAACTATAGCAATTGCACAAAGCCCCCAGGACAGCCTACAGAGTTGCCCCTGCGTGGCCCCATGGGAGTCTGACAACCAATCAGAAAACAAGCTCCAATTCAAATCCCAACAGAGGGTATAAAACCCGGGGACTCTCAGCACCCCAGCCCTTTTTTTCTTGATCTCCTTCACCTTGAAGCATGTGATCATCCTTCCTTTTCACTCTAGAGCTCCAGGCCATGTGGTCCTGTCCACATTAAACCTTCCAAACAGCCTCCACATTTCCAGTGTCTTTTTCCCCACTTGGAAATGAACCCAGAAGGATATTTCTTCCAACAGTTAGAATGCAGTACTGCAGGCTACTTCTGCTGACTGTGGCCTGCCTGCAATTTGGAAGTTCAAATCCCACCAGACTCAAGGTTGACTCAGCCTTCCATCCTTCTGAGGTGGGTAAAATGAGGACTCAGATTGTTGGGGACAATATGCTGAAGTGATATGTAAGTCTAAGAACTATTGCTATTGCTATTTGTGACCTTCAAACTGGCTTCTGATCAAGAAAGTCAATAGAGGAAGCTGGATTTGTTTAACAACATGTGTCAATTGAAGCTGACCTGGCTGTGGCCATTTTTTTTTCCTGTGGGTTTTTTTTTCAATAGGAGTTTCTTTTCACATGGTTTCAGGTTTGACACAGCCTGGAGGAAAAGCGGGGTAGAGATAGATGTGGTTTTGCAGCCAAAGCAAAATAGCACTCTTATGAGTCAGAGACATTCCAACAGCTGGCTGGCCTGAGAAGGAGGAGATGAGTAACCAAGCAACCAGCCAGTATCTAGATTGGACAATGTGATTTATTGTTTTGAGAAAACAGGAAACTTTTAATGTGGTGGAAAGTGTCGGAACATTCAGTGTTGGCTTTCCACCAGTTTGTACCAAGATGATATTTCCTAATAAAGCTATTCTTTGAGGAATCAACCTGCCTCAGAGTTCTGTTTGCAATGGGCATATTGCTTGGAATGTCAAACTCAATCGAGTCACATGAAGTATCATAATGTAATGATGTTTTTTGCCTTTGTGGAACCGGGATGGGTGTGGTCTGCATGTGATGTATCCCACCACCAGGCCACCAGTTTGACATCCCTGATTTAACTGCAGTGCTTCATTAACACCCATTTCCCCAAAATATTGTAAAATCATGTGCAACTCACTTAACATAAATTAACTCACTTAAATTCTGAATGAGATTGTGGTTGTAAGCCTACACTTCTATAAACCATGTACAAAGTTGGTGTTTACTTGTTACAATAATGCCCTTCCCCTCCCTCAATTCTGCTTTCTGGAACAAGGGAGACTTCCATTGAAAATGTGTTAGGGGATGCCAATCTGCCAAGTCCCAATTCAAAGGTCCATGTTTTGATATTTAAAGGCAAAAAGGTTTGATTCAAAACTATTTAGGATTCAATTTGATAAATGTTTCAGCTTTTAAAAACCTGCAGCATCGGAGCCTGGAGGAGGGGATAAAAGTGGCAGGGATAGAATTCATTTAAAGGAATTTATCCCTGCCAAGATTCTACAGGATTGCTTCAACGATCTTCCCATTGTATTTCTTCGAAATATTCCCCTGGTGCCTCTTTTAATACTGAGATAAAAAGGATGCCAAAAGAATAGCAAAACAGCATCTAAGCTGTTCAGCAAAGAGTTTAAGCTCTGTTGGACCAATACAAAAGTATCTCACTTCTGGTTAAAATCCAGTTTGCAAGAACAGTTCAAAAGTTAAGCTCCAACTTAAGATCAAAGCATCTGACAACTACTTTTTCTAGATTGGTAGAACAGGGCTCATTGGCAGAGTTAGCTTCTTTTGAGAATGGCACATTATGTGCTACTTAGGTAATTATTGGAGAAGTTACAAAAAATTAAGAACTGTAAGAAGTAGTTTTATATTATGCACAGTTGTTAATAGTAAGTACAATACTTCAGACTCAGTTATATAGTGAAAAATCCTAGTCAGAAGAAGATAAACAAGCAGGCAATAATAAGCAGAAGATTTAAAAATATATATGCTAAGGAGAATTGAGAGACTAAAAAGACACAAAAAAGAGTCCCCAAAAGAGCAGAAAAACTGTAAATAGATAGGACACAAAGCAATTGCTGCAATATAATTTCCCAGTTTTGTAACTATGCTCAGATTCTTTTAAAATATGCTAGATTTTGCATTTGTGTTTCTGAATAATTCTAATAATGGAATATATATGTATAGAACAGAGCAAATCAATTTTTTTCTTAGCCAAGTCAATTTAAATGTTAAGAACACAATTAGGTGCATCAAAATTAAGAAAGAAGAACATAAAACTCATCACTATTACAGATGAAAGAGAAAAACACACTGAAATACTTTACAGGTGTTTTCCACTTTTGAAAATGAGATTGGCACACTATTCTACCATAAGTGTTTACTTTCTATCCGTTAAAATATATTTTATGCAACAAAAACTCTTTATGTTAAATTGTGAGTAAACTGTTGCTGTTTCTCTCATTATGCATACAGTTTATTTCTGTTTTGTTGAAAAAAATGGGTATTTAACAGAATGTAGGCTATTAAGGGAGCTTTGATCACTTAAATTTAGGGAAATATGATAATGATATGACACTCTTCATAACATTTGTTCAATTATTATAAATAGAAACATGTGTTTTTAACAGTTGGTACTTTTATCAATGTATGATTAAAATATTTATCCTCTTCTAATTTCCTGCCTTGAATCACATCTTAATGGGAAGATCTGAGCTACTCAAGGAAGTGATGGTTTTCTAAAAACTCTGCATTGATTCTTTATTGTAAGAGACATAATTGGATGGTGTGATCAACCAGGGGTGGGGAGAAGGAGGAGTGTTGTTTAACCGAGCAAGGATTTGCACAGGAAATCAGAGCTGGTTGAATGTCAACTGTCCAATTAGTGAACCCAAAGCAAGGACACACTCTCAAGAGAATTGAATTCTCAAAAATAAAACTTTATTGGGGACTTCTGGTTTGAAGGGCTTCAGCGACAGACAGAAATCCATGATAATGAGCGGTTTCTGTCTGGGCTCGCCGCTGGAGCTCCCCGAGCCAGCTGGTTTCGGGGCTAAGCCACCCTGTAGAGGTGGTGAAGAGGGGGGAGACTGCCAGTAGGGTTGAGGAGAGCCGCATCTCTTCTCCTCAGCTGACCATTACTCCCTTTCCCGAAGGCGGTTGCAGCGGTGGTCAGAAATGGCCACCACAAAGGAGAACTCGACCAGAAAAGATTGTGCAGGAGGAAGATAAGAAGTGAAAGTTTTGGCTGACCGGGTTAAATTGTAAAAGCAACAGCTAAGGTACCCTGGAATTTAAACTTATAAAAAATAACATCACTCCCAAAGAAGAGTCGGAAGCAGCGAAGGAAAGGAAAAAGGGAAAGGTTTGGCTTTTTTTTTCTTCTCTCTCCTTCCCTATACTGACAACTAAGAGACTTAAATAAGAAATTGGAAAAATCTGCTTTGACATCAATAGGCAATTAAGCTGAAAATAAAACAAAATGCCAAAGGGATAATAAAGATTTCTGGACATTAAAATTTTCTTTTTCATAAGCAGGAAGGGAGAGAAAAAGAATAAGGGCAGGATCTGGAAGAGGGAGGAGACTGCCTGGAATTAAAAAGAATCTACAGTAAAACTTCACCAAGACTTCTAAAAGGTACATTTTAACTGGAACTTTGCAACTAAATAGTAACCCCAGGAAGAGAAAGTGAAAAAAAAGAGCAAAAAAGAAACAGTTTGCACGTATTTGGATTATTTGGTGATCTTTGGATTCTTGGTTATTATATTTGAATGACTAAAATCAATCAGGTGGTTGTTTAAAAACTCATACAATGGCACCACTTCTGATGAATTGAAAATGGAACTTAAAAAGTACAAAGAAGATGCACAAGAAGGGAAGGGTTCTTTTGGCTTTGTTTTTCAATTCTTAGAAATGGAGATTTGGAACTATGAGAAACAACAAGAATCGACTGCAAAACAAGAAGACTGGGACAAAGAAGAAGCCATCTTTAATGAACAAGCAATTTTATGTGGGGAAGAAAAAGAAAAGAGGGGAAAGAGAATGGAGAATTTAAGACTTAAAAAAACAACCAAAGAAAAGAAAAATAATTCGAAAAATAAGTATAATACTGGAAAGCAACAGAAAAGGGGAATACAGAAGAGAGAAATAGAGGTAGAGAGACAAGAGGGTAAAAAGAGGAGAGAGAAGAAGAGAGGGAAGAAGGAAAGGAAAAGAAGTTACAAAGGACCCGAGCAAGATATAGAGAAACAGGACCTATTTAGAGATAATGGGTGAAAATCTAACTGAAAAGGGGATTCTGTAAAGGTACATAAGATTGTATTGTTATATTTGTAATAGAAATAATGTTAGAAAATTGGAAACAACGTATGATTAAAATGGGGGATAAAATAGTTAGTGTTTGTGAATAAATGTTTGTGAATAAAATAAGTGAAATAAAATAAATGAGAAAATAGAATTAGGAAGGAATGGGAACATTCTAATTAGTTAATGTTTTATAAAATACAAGTGAAGAGGGGGGGATTAACTATGGAAAGCTTATAATTGTTCCCATAGAAGTATGATATTTAATTGAAAAGTAATGTTAAAGATATTAAGACTTTAATGAATATTAATATTAATGATAGAATTGAATTGGAATGGAATGTTGTTTTAATTATATAAATTTATAATTTTTTCTTTTCTCAAAAATACAGTGTGTATTTTAAGAATGTACCAAGCAGAATCCGAATGGAAGTTATGTATTATATTGAATGTTACAACTTTAGGGAAAAGATATAAAGGCATCATACTCCAATCAGTAACTGCAGGAGAAATATTGTTTAATGAGAAAAGATAATAAATAATTGAAACAGGACAGACAAAAAATATAAATACAATGATTTGAATTGAGATGAGATAATTAAAATAAAATTGAGAAAATTAAAAGAGGGGAGAAGCTATGCAGAAAATGTAAAATAGTAATAAGATATGGAATAGAATATAAAAATGAGCATGAACCTGAATTTGTGTCTGTACGAAGAAATGTAACCCGGGATTACGCTACTTTCAAAAAAGATGTTTTATTTGTATTTTTTTTTCTCTTTGTGAAAACTCAAATAAAATTTTAAAATAAATAAATAAATAAAACTTTATTGGATACACCATGTTGGTACTGGAGAAATGAAAGCAGCTCTGGTTTCCTGCAATTGCTTGCCCAGTTAAACAACCATTCTCTTTCTCCCAGTCCCTGACTGATCACATTTGTCCAATAATGAGATGTCCATTTGTTATGGGAACAGTCCATTTTTTCCTCTAACACCTGCAGTGATGACCTTGATGGTTTCCATACTCTTACGATCTCTGCATACATTCTCCACATTCCATCTCTGTCCGTCCCTGTCCCCCAA
Organism: Pseudonaja textilis; assembly: GCF_049901715.1. NCBI lineage: Eukaryota > Metazoa > Chordata > Lepidosauria > Squamata > Elapidae > Pseudonaja > Pseudonaja textilis. The sequence goes on along the minus strand of NC_141992.1, from coordinate 17,362,205 downwards.
TTCATTGGCAAGTTGAAAAGCAATAGGTTTGAAAAAAGCAGAGTGGTTCAATCTTGACAGGGAGAGAAAGAGAAATTCTCTTAACAGTTTGTTATTATACCCTGCATAATAATTCTACAAAGTAGAATTCTAGTAATCTTTAAAGAATCAGTGTGATGATCCAACTTACCTCAAAGAGCTGACACTGCCGCAGTCAAAAAGATTCTTGGACATTTACAGTACAACCATTAAATAACAGTATTTGATAGGAACATAAAGTGGAAAAAATAATAGAAAATGAGCAGGTTCAAATTACATGGGATTTCCAAATTCAGACTGATAAAGTTTTGGATCATAACGCACCAGATATAACTGGTTGAAAAGAAGAAAGTGTGGATAATTGATATGGCAATACCAAATGGTAGTAGAACAGCAGACCAAGATTTGGAGAAGATCACAAAGTATCAAAAACTGAAAATCAAAATTGAAAGTTATGGCATAAATCAGCTGTGGTTGTCCCAAAATATCTTAAACAGCATTTAGAAAATCTGCTCATTGACAAAATTTCCATCTGTCAATTGTAAAAGGCCATTCTGCTTGAATTGGCACATATACCACATCAATACATTATGATTCTTGGGAAGAACTTGGTGTATATGAAGGCCAACACCAAGTAAAAATTGGCAGCTGTGACTTCACAGTTTTGTGAACAGATAATAAAAATTGTGATACAATTAAATTAATAAATAAAAATGTAGTTGGCTGCTGTGACTTCACAGTTAAATTAATAAACAAAAATGCAGTTGGCAGCTGTGACTTCACAATTAAATTAATAAACAAAAATGCAGTTGGCATCTGTGACTTCACAGTTTTGTGAACAGATAATAAGAATTGTGATACAATTAAATTAATAAACAAAAATGCAATCACCTACAAACTGAAATACTGGAAGTGATATTCTCTTTCATTATTGTTACTTTATTAACATAACAGCAAACACATCAAATGTGCCCTTTTTACATATAAATGTTCCAATCCAAATTTGCTTTAAAGGTTATCTGTTTCCTGCTGAGATATTTGTTGAGAAGATTCTAATTTTTTTTCTAACTCTAATTAAGAAGCAAGAGATTCAATACCAAACAAGCAAAAGGAACAAAAATCAGTACAATTTATTTATTTTGTTTGTGCAACTATTTATAAACCATGCATTTCAAGAAAGGACTGAAGGCAATTTATAATCAAAAACATGAAAACAAAATCAGATCAAATCCAACTATTCCAAAGAGCTCATTTACCTAAACACTCATAATTTCCATGAAACACTAATATTTTGAAAGTTCTGTTAAAGAACTGGAGGCACACTTTATCTCAAGTGAAAGTATGTTCCAAAAGGTAAAGGTTTTTAGTCTGCTGATGGGGGAACATCTCCTATTGTTACCTGGGCAACAAGCCATGGGTGACTTTAATGACGGTAACAGCACTTTGAAATGGAACTAAAAGTGAACCAGAAATGAACAGAATCCATGAATGAAGGCAAGAATAATGTTGTAAGATTAATCTGGATCAGTCACCAGGGCCAGAGATTTAGTCTTCTGATTTTCAGACTCATGCTAGATCCCATCCTCAGGAATCCAAGAAGCTCAGAAGACTAAGCCTCAGGTCCCACTGATCAACAAAGATTATATCTTTCAATACAGCCCCTCCAATATCTTCTCCTTCTCCTTCTCCTTCTCCTCCTCCTCCTCCTCCTCCTCCTTCTTCTTCTTCCTCCTCCTCCTCCTCCTCCTCCTCCAGGGGACTTCACTGGAGAAAGCAATTATGTTTGTAAGAGTTAACAGTAAAAGGAAACCAGGCCATCAAAGAATATGGGGCTGGACACTATCAAAGCAGACAGCAGTCAGAGCATAGAAAAACTCAAAGAAATGATGGTGTTCACCCATTGTTTTTGAAGAGGACCTTGACATATAGCGAATTGGGGCCTATCCACAGTGTGTCTGCAGTTGGCTGGTAAGGCCCATATGGGCATGGAATGTTCTGCCACATGTTGCAGCATTTGCAGCTCTGTCTTTGGGGAGTGCTTGCTTCTCTTGTGCTATGGTTATCATTCTGTCTTCAAATGTCTGGCAGCCTGATAGAAGCTTGATAGAAGCTTTCAGCATGTCTCTGCATCACTTCCTTTTTTCCCATGTGGTCACTTTCCTTGAGACAGCTCACCATATAGGAGCTGTTTGGGGATGCAGTGATCTGGCATCCTTGCAACATGGCCTGCCCAGCAAGTCTGGGCTTTGATCAGCAGAGTGTGAACTGATGGCAGGCCTGCTCTGGAGAGGATTTCTGTGTCTGGCACAGAATTTTCCATCCATAGTTTCTTGTCTTGCCTCCTGGTACTTTGGAAAATAAGTTGACCCCCTCTTCAAGATCAGAAGAAGTGCAAGATCAGAAGATGTGGAGAAACCTGGTTCACAGAATTGCCAAGAGTCACAATTGTCTGAACAGATACAAAGTCTGGGTTCCTGCTCTTCTGGGAGCCTCAAACATTGTTAATTGATGTTGTAGTTGATCTGTGAATGTGCTATTTCCAATTAGCATCTGGGTCACTGCATTTTGGATTACTTGAAGCTTCTGAGTGAGCTTTCAATCCAGCTCCCTATGTAATGTAATATAATATATTGCAATAGTCTATATGCTAGGTGACAAAGGCATGAATCTTTACTGATAGACCTTTTTGCTTCAAAATGTCCCATTAGTGATATACCAGCCAAAAATTGGATAAACCCTTCTCTGTGTTCCTAGCACCACAGTTTTCACCTCTTGCTATAGTAGGAACTACAAATTCAGTAAGACCCTAAATTCAGAACTTCTTCAGTGTGATGCAAGTTGATGCATCTCCTTCCAGGTTTTGAATAAGATGGCAAGAAATTGCCTTATTCTCTTTAGCACCAAATTATAGTTTCCTGCTTCTAATAATATTGAATTTGTTAGCACCAAAGTCCAATGGATGGCTCTATAATTGTTTTCTTTTATCTGTATGACTAATGAAATATGCATGATAAGAGCCATACTAAGAGTCAAATGGGAATCTTAAGGTTTTTTTTAATATGTCAAGACTTTTATATATTAAATGTGAAAAATTAAATTAGACTTCAGACTTCTGAAAATTTACAACTCTGTCCATGTCATGTTTAATTAAAGTGATAATAAAATTTGCAGCAGAGGAGAACAATTATGAAAGCCATTTCTCCTCTTTTTTATTTAGATGGTAAATTAAAAAATATAGATACATAGAGATAAATAACAAGATCTTTGGGGACTTGAATCAGTGCTTATTGAAAGTGAGCAAAAGCTGAATTAAAGAATATCTTTGAGTTAATATTTTCTTTTTGGAACTATAACGAAAGCAGCATGAACAGAATATTTTTTTTTACACTTTTGAGTCCCTCTGCCTAATAGTATATCAGAAATAAAAAAATCTATTTCAGATTCCATAAACCCTGCAGATTTCTACCCCTATTAATACATCCATTTATCTTATTTTTGAGTCAAACTTAAAAAGTAAAACTGTTGTTGAAAAACACTGCAGTTGGAATGACTTATGCTGACCAGTTCCAATTTTCTTTTCTTGTAAAGTCTGTTTAGTGTTACAAGACCAATTCAAAGGCAGATTGTTGGTGCCACGCATCTCCTCTGACCTTTAAATCAAATTTAGTATTTTACTCTGTAGGATACCAGAAAGCAAAAATTGACAGCTTAATAAAGTGGATTTTTTTTTTTTACAATAAAGCTAAAAGAAAGTCCTCCATCATTCATTGAAAAGGGAGATTGGAGGTTTGGGTAATGGTGGAACAGGGGAGGGCTTGTGGTAGGAAATCCCTTCCAAATAAGTGTGTAAAAAACAACAGGGATTTCTACTGTTAGAAGTGAAGGCTACCTTAAATTCAGTGAGAAAATCCCATCATGTTACCTTTTACAGTGACAACAGCATGGGGGGGGTCCAATCATATGCTGCAATCACCTCAAATACAAATCAATTAGTTTGACACTAACACTGTATTATGCATGATGGACTGTGAGTCACTACAGACAGTAGAAAGAAAAAGGGGAGATTGATGGGAAAAGAAGAAAAATGATATTCTCAAGAAATCCATCTCCCTGTCAGACTTTACTAGGAATGGTCACAGATACCAACTCTGCCAAAATTCAACCTTGTATTCAGTAATAGTGGAAGCTTCATAGACTCAATGTGATTAGATAAGCTGCTTTAGTCAAGACAAGGAAATATATATATATACATATTTCAGGCTTCTGTATTGTGTGATGAACACAATACAAAAGCCTGATGATGGCAGATGAGATTCTGCCGAAACATTGCTACAACTTTAAAAGCACAACTATAATGACATGGGAAAATTATTATATTATATTATTTGAAGGAACCAAATTAATATCCAACACTGAACACTCCAGCAAGAGAATAATCAGGGAAGCCATCGAGATAGAGAAACACAATAACATGAATAGATGGGACGATACCTCCCGCCTACCAGACATCTGGAAGCTAGCCCTCACCAACAAACGAGTCCCAGCCACGAAAACCAACACCAGACCCAAAACAACATGGGACACCACCGCCAATCCCCCTCATCAGATCCAGGCCCAAGCCCATCCATTAAACGAAGGACAACCACCATCCAGAAAACAGACCACAGCTGCTTTGCCAGCTTTCGCACCCCCCGACCCCAAAACCAAACAAGCTGACACATGCCAAGAACACAGACCCAGACCCCAAACCTGAAGCCAGACTAAAACCCAGCCACCACAGCCACCCACTCAGGACATCACATCAAAAAACTCAGGAAATTACACCACAAGAACTCAAGAAGTTGCAACACAGCAAATGACCCAGGATATCACAGCACAAGACCAAGGATTCCACAGCAATAAATCTCACAGGGTCATTACACAACCCATTACCCAAGCTATTACTACACAGGAGGCTACTGGAAAAGAGATCAAAACACAAACAACCCAGGAAATTACAATGCAGGACCCAGGATACCACAACAAAAGAACTCGCAAGCCCATCATGCAACCCATTACCCAAGCCATTAAAACATGAGAAGCTAATGGAAAAAAGATCACTACAAAACAAATGACCCAGGAGATTACAGCACAAGATCCAGGATATCTCCACAACAAAACTCACAAGGCCATCACACAGCCCATTATACCAACATCAACTCCATCAACCAATCAAGAGGCAGAAGCTCAGCCAACCCGCTCAGCACACCAGCCCCCACCACCAGTATTTATAGAGAGACGGCAGCTCTGATCACACACTGCTTCCACCGGCACAAAGCCAAAAGCAGATTGCAGATTAGTTTAAAAAAATATTGCAATTTTTTTAAAAAAATGCAAAGAAAAAACAGTACAAAGAAGAGTAACTATGATAATTAAAGGCCTGAAGACAAAAACATATGAAGTTGCAGGAAGTGGGTATGGCCCGTCTAGAGAAAAGAAGCACTGGTGGTAACATGATCACAGTATTTCAGCACTTGAAGGGCTGCCACAAAGAAGAGGGGGTAAATTTATTTTCCAAAGTATCAGAAGGCAAGACAAGAAACAATGGATGGAAGCTAATCAAGGTGGGAAGCAACCTGAAACAAAGGAGAAAGCTCCTTACATTGAGAGCAATTAACCAGTGGAATAGTTTGCCTTCAGAAGTTGTAGGTGCTTCATCACTGGAGGTTTTTAAGAAAAGACTGGACAGCCTCCTGTCTGAAATGCTCTAGGGTAGGGGTGTCAAACTGGATTTGTTCGAGGGCCCAAGTGTTTTTGGAAGGTTTTCATGGAATTTCAAATCAGAAACAGTAAAGTAATGAATTAGGAGCATTTGGAGCTTAAAGCCATGAATAAATATTTCAGCACACTTAAAAGCTTTTGGTGGTTTTTTTCTTTATTCATACAGTTCTTTGTTTCCAAGCATTAAAAAAAAAACCTAATGATGATGCTTTCCTTCACTCTGGATAAACAAACAGCATGTCAATTCCCCTTCCCAATTCCCTTTATAGCAGTGGAAGTTGGCTTGGATTTATGATCTACATTTTGAGTGTATCTAAGCAAACTACTGTCCTCTTTGAGAAGTACAACTGCTTCCAGTCTTGATGCATAGAAATTGTCAGCCTTGGAAGCCATTTTTTACTTGGAAGCTTTGAGACTGCCACATTTAGTGCTTGGGAATTTGGGAGGGGAGAATTTCATAGTGAGGTAGAAGATTAGACTTAACAACACTCTTTTTCAGAGAGTCAAGGACATGTTACCCTGCACCTGGAGAGGAGTGTCTGGAAGGATGTCTCCTGTTGGGATGACTATTAATTGGGTGATGTGATGGACTGATGGGTGTAGGGAATGGATCTTTGATTTTCTTTTGGAAGAGAAAACCCCAAACTCTCAGATTCAGGTTTTCCCAGATGTGCCAATATGCAACTCTAATAAAATGGAACTTTGAGGCAATGCTTGTCTCAGAGTTTATTGGTTTGGAGTTAGTTAATTGGAACGTGGACAGAAATTCTTTCTTAGACTTCCAAGGGAGATACAGTGAACTGAAGATGGCTATGTGAAAGCAGAGCCAATCACCATTATAAAAAAACAAGATTCCTAGGAATCTCTGGATAAGGAGTGGATAGGAGACTGCCCTCAGGTACTGCAGATTGTCTACATATGTTCCAGATGCTTTCTATGAGGAGACCACAGGTCAGAACTTTCCCATGGGTTTGAGCACCAAGAGATGTTGGATTAACTATTTTGCTCACAACCATGACAGAGACTTTTAAAGGGGTAAAGAACTAGTTTGGTGTAGTGGTTGAAGTATCATGTTAGAAATCAGGAAACTGGGAGTTCTAGTTTCACATTAACCCCAAAACCAGCTGACCATCCTGGGCCAGTCACTTCTTTCAGACAAGGAGGCAATGACAAACTATTTCTGAAAAACCTTGCCAAGAAAACTGCAAGGAATTGTCCAGGCAGTATCAGAGAATTGATTGAACAGAAAACAAAGTGTGCCAAACTCACTTTTTAATTACTTTTGGAAATTGCTCTCTAATTATTTTTAAGCAATTTAAGATCTTTGAAGTGGTAAATCAGAAAATTCTGGGTGAATCTGTCTTTAATCCTGACAGAAAGTAATTTTAATCATATCTTAAGAATTTAAAGAATCTGAAATAAACAGCAAAAAATAAGATTTTGATCCTAGAAAGTTATAAACAGTCCTGATAAAATTAGACTATTGAAAGTTTTACAATAAGATTTTAACATTAATTAATTTTTAAAAGATAATTATAAAACACAAACAGTTTCTTGTGATAAATACATCCTATTTTGATGTTTATAACATATAATAAAGATAAAGAATTCATGATTTCAAAAGTTGGACACTAAAGGAAACTAAAATTTTTAATTAGAAGAAAGATAAATGGTCCTTTAAAATGAAGCAAAATACTCTAACAATAAAAATATTGAAGGAGACTTTTGAAGAATGGAATCAGAATTAATAGCCATAATATCAACAGTAATAGGGTCTGATTCTGTAGATAGACTAGGCCCAAAAGATGCTATTGGAGAAAAGCCATATGTAGAATAACCTTTATCTGACAAGATAAAGATGGCATTGAAAAGTCAAGAGAATGGTTTAGAAAATGATATTTCACTGGATCTAGCAAAGACCTTGAGATAGAAAAGGGAAAATAGAAAAGGGAAATACAAATGACAAACCTGTGACCTGGGTAAATTTTTCCTTCAGGATTTACAAAAGAGTCTTGTTAAAGCCTTGAAGAATATTTGAATGAACTAAATATTAAGATTGTTAGAAGTAAAGGGAAGGTATATGAAATTGATTCATTTGATCAAGGTTAAAAAAGATATGTTCTGGTTATCTTTTTGGGACTTTCTACTGACATCAGGACTAAAAAGATGGTGTTTTGTGGAATTGTTTATAGATGAGTGAAGAGATCTGAAATTAAGAGAGAAATGTTTGTATTTTTAAATATTTAGAATCACTAAATTTGTGTATATTTGTGATGAAGGTTGGAAATCTCTGTCTGGCTGTCTCTCTGTCTCATATGCACACACACACACGTGTGTGTATGCTTGTACGTATGCACACACTCATAAACTGTATATATTCCTTTTTATATCCTTTTCTTCTTTTTTCTTTCTTCTTCCTTTTAATCCTCTCTATTCTTTTTTCTTTAAGTTTAGTTTATATTGGAATACACACACACACACACACACACACACACACACAGAGTATGTTCCGTTCTCCTTTCATGCTTTTATTAGAATTAGAATTAAATGGGGGCATTTATTCTAGGCTTAGCTGACAGTTTTTCAGGTTGGGAGCATGGGAGCACAGGGTCTTCATAAATGGTGTTATGTTGAATTACCTTCAGTCCTCTGGATGAAGTCCCAGGAGAAGAACATCTTGTTTCATTGGGAAAATCACATGACAGGATGACAGTAGCACTTTGCTGCAAATATTGTCACACAGTAACTATCAGCTGTTGGGAATAGATCTAGGATAACTGGCTTGTATGTTTTCTACAAGAAAACAAGATTCAGCCTAAGAAAGACTTAGGCCTGATTAAGTGGTTGGCTTTTTTTAGTATTTGTAGGACTCCGTCCAAGAACATGCCAAAAAATATGACGCATAAACAGAAAAAAATTAGCCTGCCAGAGTTAAATGGCAAGTGGGTGGCCAGAGTGAATGAATGAATGAATGGTTAAACATGCCTACCATCTAATCAATATGATTGGAAATGCAGATGTTATTGAGTTCATATAATTGCTTTTTTAATGTGAGGTAGAGGCAAGGTTTGTGAATGTTTGTGCTGTTATGAATGTATTTAATGGGTCTGTGTGAAGCTTCAAAGATTGCTTTACTTCAGTAAAGATTTTTTTAAAAACCTACAAAATGCAACATGATTCCTTCACTTGTAGGAATAAAACCAGAGGAGGTATTCAGCAAGTTCTAACCAGTTCTGGAGATCCAGTAGTGGAAATTTTGAGTAATTCGGAGAACCGGCAAATACCACCTCTGACTGGCCCCGCCCCCATCTATTCTCTACCTCCCGAGTGCCAGCTGATCTGCTGTGTCTTCTTTTGTTGCCCTGTACAGGAGAACGAAGCTCTTCTGTGCTGCGCAAAGCAGCTGTGCTTCAAAAGCAGAAGATAAAGGTGAGTATGGGAGCTCGGGCGGGCAGGTGGGCCCAACAGCAGAGTGGCAGAGAGAACCAGTTCGGTCTCTGCTGCTCATTGCCGCTACCGGCTTGGTGGAACTGGGCAGAACTGGTAGCATACCACCACTGACGCCCACCAAGCAAGGCCCACAGAACCAATAGTAATTTTTTTTTTGAATCCCACCACTGAACAAAACAAAATAGCGGATATGTTTTTCCTCCATTTGTTTCAAGCCCTTCTCATCCTTCTTCTTCAGAGTCCAGGCTATGAAGGAGGGCTGAGATGGTGCTTCCTCAATGAGTGCAAGACGGGCGAGGAGAAGGCTTCTGCTTCAATGTTGCCCCAAAATCTACCAGGCTGCAGGGGACATCACAAGTGTTCAGTCTGGAGACTTCTCTGGACAAAATTTCATCCTAAATTTTGTCAAACCCTCAAGAAAAGATTCAATTCAACTTCTCCTGACCTCTCACCAGGGGTGGGCTGCTGAGGGTTCAGAAGATCCCCTAGCTAAGATTCTGAACAGTTTGGAGAACAGTTCAGAGAACAAACCCCACTCCTGGCTGGCCCCGCCCACTCCACCCCTCCCCTCCTAGGAGTCCCCATGCGGCCAGTTTGAGATACAGCTAAGTGCAGGACGTGCACAGAGTCTCGAGGAGGGCAAAAAATGGGCTTCCCGGAAGTTCAGGAAGGCTGGAAATGGGCACATTTCTGGCTTCCAGAGAGCCTCTGGAGCCCAGGGAGGCTGTTTTCACCCTTCCAGAGGCTTGAGGAAAGCCTCCGATGCCTGTGGAGAGCAAAAACACACACCCCTGCCATGGTGCAGGAGGCTAACTAGGCTACACCCACCATGGCCACACCCATCCAGCAACCAGGCAGAAAACCAGTTGCTAAATATTTTGAAGCCCACCCCTGATCACAGAAGATAACGGTGAGTATGGGAGCCTTCGACTAAGCAGTAAAGTTTAGCAGCCAATTATGTATTTGTGCAAGTGGAAGGACAAACTTTACAAATATAAGCAACTAATTTATCCTGAGTTAGCACATTTGTCCCTCCAGCTAACAAATTACTAGATCATAGATATGATCACTTTTGAATCTAGCCACAGCTTCTCCTTCTCAGTTCACCCCATTGCAAGCAATTAAGTTTTAAAAGGGAAGGAACTTCTAGTTATGTAATTAGAATTTTATCCTATCAAAATTGTGAGGCAATTGGAAGGGTGAGTTGTACAAAGGAGAGAAAGGCTAACCTTATCCCCATGTTGCAAAAGTATCTTTGAGGCAATCAGTCGTACCTAATTGCTAATAAGAGATTCTTTTTACTTCTGTTTTGTTTCTTTTAGTTTAAAACTGCTTTGTGCAAGACTGAAGATGCAGCAACTGAAGGAAAGAAAGGAAGAAAAGAAGAAGTACTAAAGAATGGAATGGATGGGATTGCAGTGTGAACAAAGCAATTGATTCATATGTTTTAATTAATGAGATCAAAGGCAGACTGAATGAACAATTGATAAAGACTCTGTGTACATGGATATGTCTAAGAAAGAAACAGAGAAAGAGTGCCTGGGAGCACATTGGACAATTATGGCTTGCAATCCAACTGTGATCTTTCCAGAATTGGTTAGATTTATCAATAGCTTTGGACTCTTTCCCTTTAATCCAACTTAACTACTACCATGCATTTCACGTGGGGCTTGAAAAGTGTCTAAAAACAATTATTTTAATGAGTGCAGAATGGCAGCTGACCATTGCAAGATTACACACAAAATCTGCTTTTATGATTCTTAATAAAGATTTAAAAGATGACTTGTTTTATTATTGTTATATACATACAAAGTAAAACCACAGCTACCAGTTCTTTGACTGGTGTAGTCCTCTATGCCCATCAACTTCTTCTCAGGAACCTAGGATGTCATAATGCATCAGCATAGTTGTTAGGAATATGAGTCACCTAGCAGCTATTTGGGTTAGAAATATATAAACCAGGATAAACGTTTTAAAACTGTATCTTTAAGAAAATGCAAAACTCTAATTAGATGTGGTTTCTCAAACAGCCATAAGATGGAGCCAGAAACCTGGGTTGTTTAGTCTGAGTCTCAGAAGAGAGTGTGAGTGTATCTCTGTTTCCTTCTGTTGGAAAGTATTGCTGTTCCTCCATTTTTCCTAATTGACTGATATTCATGGATTTAATGTAAGTCTGATACTGAACTGTTTATGACACTGGACTTTGTTACTGGATTATCCCTGGATTGAAAAACTGACTGATTTACCTGTGAATGATTTTGGACTGCCTATTTTGAACTTTGCTTAAACCTTTCTGGAAGTAAAGATGGCACAAGACAATTCAACAAGTCTATCACTGATAACCCGGTTGGATGGAACAAACTATGTTTCCTGGTCTATGAAATGCAGTCTACTTCTACGTAGAGAAGGTTTATGGAATGTAGTTCAAGACCCACTGGTTGTAAATGCTTGGGATCTAGAAAATGAGGATGATGCCAAGAAACTTGCTAACTTTAAACAGAACAACGAACGAGCTCTTTGTATAATTGGACTAACACTGAGTGACCAGCAACTAGTCCATATTTGTGGAAAAGAGTCTGCTGCTAGGTGTTGGGAAAATTTGAAGAGGATTTATGTTTGTGACAGTATAGGTGCACACATACATCTTACACATAAACTGTTTAGAGCACATCTTCTGAAAGGTAGAGATATGTTAGCTCATTTAAACTTCATGAAAAGAACTTTTCAAGAGCTGCATGAAAAAGAACTAATATTTTCAGAGCTGCATCAAGTTTACATTATTCTTTCCTCATTGGATGAAAGTTATGATGATTATGTATCTTCACTGGAAATACTGCCCAGAGATAAAGGGACATTGACTGACATAACTGGAAGATTGTTAGAAGAAGCAAGAAGATGGCTGGATAGGAACAACCACAAGAAGAGGATTTGTCTTCAACTGCCTATACTGTTAGTAAATGTTTTTTTCTTGTGGGGCTGGGGTCATATAGCTAAATTCTGTAAGAAAGGAAAACAACAGAATACTAGTAAACACCAGAAGACTAACAAGAATGTTAGTTTAGCTATGTCTAGCAATTCAACTATAAACCATGATTTGTGGGTTGTTGATAGTGGAGCATCACAGTGCATTAATAAAGATAGAAAAAGGTTTGTAGAGATGTCCACAAGTAAACAACATGTATCATTGGCAAATGGATGGAAGATTAAAGCATCAGGTGAAGCTACTGCATATTGTTCTTGTATAAATGAACATTTAACTATGTTATATGTACCTAAACTGAAATTTAATTTGTTATCAGTAAGGGCTTTAGTTAATATTGGTTATGTAGTAATCTTTAGGGGAGATAACTGTATAATAGAGAAAGAGGGTAAAAGTGTTACTGCTACTTTAAAGAATGATTTATATGTAATACATGATGATCAGTTGAAGATGGCTAACTCAATTTATAATAACGTTAAGCCACATGATGAATGTATACATTTACTACATAGACGTCTAGGGCACATTAATTTCAAAATGCTCAAACAAACTGTTGAATTGTCAGAGGGAGTAAAATTGAAACCCTGTAGTAAGTATTTACAAAAGGCTCAAGCAAGGCTAAATAAACCTGCCTACCACAACCAAGGTTTTCAATTTCCTCCTACTGCTCCTGAAATAGTCAAAGATATTGCCTCAATGATCTAAACAATTTCTTTAAACAAGTCAGGTTATAATCATGTCAAAATGTATGTGTTGAAACCAGATTCTCATTCATAGAGCTATTTGAAAATCTTACATGACATCAAAAGATATGATAGATGTCCTTTGGTAGTTACTGCTACTTTCAAGTTTATTTATGTACATCAATTAATCTATTTTTTTTCAATAAAAGTGAGCATGTTTTTTTTTATTTGTCAATTGCTTACAAGATAAAAGGTATAAGTAAAAACATAGTTATGAATACATGGATACATATAAGAAAAATATGTAGTTCAAGGTTGAATTGTGGAATCCTCGGTGCTCTAAGCTTTGCTTGCAGACATTTCATTACCCAACAGGGTAGCAATAGCACTTAGATTTATATACCTCTTCACAGTGCTTTACAGCCTGTGGTATGGTGGCCTAGAGATGGAGCTCTCATCTCACAATCAGGAGGCTGTGAAGTTTGATCCTGGGTAGAGGCAGATATTTCTTTTTCTGGGCACAATGAGATTATATCTGCTGAAAAAAACCTCCTCATTGGCATCAGGAAGGGCATCTGGCCAGTAAACACTCAGCTCCATCTAATTGCTCAGACTCCACCCTGCAAGGGATTATGGGGTCATTAAAAGATGATGATGACAGTTACAGCCTTCTCTAAGCGGTTTACAGCATCAGATTATTGTCCCCAACAATCTGAGTCCTCTTTTTACTGTCCTTGGAAGGATGGAAGGCTGAATCAGCCTTGAGATGCTCAGAATCAGACTTTGAGAGTGAATAGTAAGTCAGTCTACAGTACGGCATTTTAACCACCGCACCACCATGGCTTCTCACCTGTGCTAATGTTTTCTCCTTGGGGGTTCCTTAATTAGGCTATTGATTACTGCTGCCATGGATCTTTCACTAGTTCTGGATCCATGGATATAAACAGTGTGATGACCTTGAATTCAACTATAATTTCATCTTCTATTTTTAGCTCTTTGTTTTTTTGGAAGCCACTCTAGTGGGAAGTTGGCAGAATATTTGCTTCTGCTTTTAGATGCCCAAGCTTGTTGTAAGTTCTTTGCCTATATTCTTTTTGGAATGTTTTTAAAATAGAGTATGTATTCAAGGGAGAATCACACTTATCAGGCAATCAACCAGTAACCAATGAGAAGTGATACATTCTTCTCAGTCTCACCCACATTGCATCTTCTTTGTGCAGGGAAAGCATAAGCACATAGATGCTGCCTCTTTACCTGTTAGTTATCATAATCCTGCCATGTCTTTCTCAGTTTGGAAAATGTGCTATGTGGTTTGGAAAATGTCCTGTGGGTAATAAAGGAGACCTTGCAAAGGTAATTCTAATTGATCTCAATTATGTAATAACTCAGTCTTCAAAAATGATACAAACTGAGAGGGGGGGAGGGAGAGGGAGGGAGGGAGGGAGGGAGAGAGAGAGAGAGAGAGAGAGATTTGTAGATTCTCAAACTGCAGCATTATTCCTTAGGACTGAGCAGTAGCTGCCAATATTATTAACTCCAACTTCTTATTTCACTTAGCGCTACTTCATATAATCTGTTCTTAGCTAATTAAGTACTGAAGTCAGTCTGTTCTGGAGAATAATTACATTTGTCATTTTCCAATCAGCTGCTTTCATAAGACTCAAAACAGGGTTGCAAAGAAATGACCTTCCCCTATTGGTACAAATTCTCAAAGTAGACAAACTAGAATAACATTTTCTAGAATCCAGTCCAAACTGGTCCAATGTGGATGAATTGGAGGAGTTTAGACTGGTTTATGAGTCTGTCATTAACATTAACAGTCAGAGAGGCACACCCCCAAGCTAATACCTTGATTTGTCTGAATCATATTTATAAATATACATTACAAACAAAATCATCTTAAGATTTCTTGCTTAAATCCTTAAAAGATTTAAAATATTGTTCCATAGCTTGAAAATTTAAATGTCAGCATATTTATTTAGTTGGCCACCAAGGGACTAATTAAGATTCTAAAGAAACTAAGTGTGTTTGCATGTATTTGATAAATTTGAACTGCTCAATAATTCCATTACATCCATAGCTTTAGCTCGAAGGTATTTAAACTGTTCCAGTTAAATACCATTGTCTGAATTAACTTATAGGGGGAAAAAAAACCTGTAGAAAATGCATATAATCTGAGCTATATTGTGAGGTTGTTTGATCAAAAAGTTCAGCTGCTCCATTTGCATCTTTATTGACAATAAATTGCTTTGACAACTGAACTCGAACTGAAATGGCATGGAGATTTGTAGTGAAAACGAAAAGGAGTATGAAATTGAAATTATGTGAAATTGTATCTTAACCCTTTAATAGGAAGTTGGCCATCATGAAGCACTTATAAGAACAAATCTAAATTGATATCATTTACAATATATTTCATCTAAATTTCTACTATCTTGTACATTTCATCTAAATTGCTACCTTTGCCTAAGCAAATATAAGCACATAGGCTTATCCATATTTTATTTTTAATTTTCATAGAAAATCATAGACTCAAAGGACTGGAAAAACCCACTTCTCAAAGTAGAAGTCTTACACCATCCCAGCCAAATGGTTGACCAGTCTATTTTTGAAAACTCCCAGTGATAGAGCACCCACAACTCCAGGAGTCAAGCTATTGCACTGATTAATTGCTTTGTCTATCAGAACATTTCTCCTTCTAGGGTGTATCTCTCTATGACAAGCTTTCCCCACCACTTATTTTAGATCAGACTTCTGCACTACGCAGAAATAGCAGTCTGCACTCAAATGTAGACATAACTGAAAGAGAAAACAAGAAAAATTATGATGCTGGTGCCATGGAGAACTCCAAAATAGACATCCCATGACAACCTGGAGTATCCCATGAGTGAAGATACATTGGAGAAAAATAATAGAATCTGCTACTTAGATCCAAAGGTTGTAGAATCAAACTGATTGGATCCCATTTAGTACAAGACTGCATCATTTATTAAAGTCGATAAATTCATATGACATGTGAATGTCTAATCCTTAAAAGCTCCATTTGTAGGTACAACTTAAAAGGATGTTTCCTTATAAAACTCTTAATTTCCTTTCAAGGACTTCCTTCTGAAATATTAATATTCATGATTATTAGATTCAATTGAGGATATCTCCCAGGTTCCCTGAAGTTTTGAGTAATCTGGTTCTGCCAGCTTGCCTTTCTGTCCCCAGTTTACATAATATCCTTCCCAACTTCACTGTCTTTCCTGGTAACAGGGCAATGTTTTTTGTATGCCTATATTATTGATTGGTTCAGGGAGTTTGAAATGTAATGCTGCTTTGTATTTATTTCATTATCATGTTAATTCTGCTTTTTAATTATTTTAAATGACATAAAAAGTTCTTCTTGATCAAAGCAAGGATAATTTAATCTAGAAATCTGGTAGGTCAGCCTTACCACTATGTATTCCATAGCGGTAAGGCTGACCTACTATTAGACAAAGCGTGAGAACTATATTAAATCTGGTTCTTCATCAGGTCTTGCCTCTGCCTTTTGCAGGAGAACACAGGCATATATGTTTTGCAGAGTGACCTCATTTAAACTGCTTCTTTATATGTAATAAGGAAAGGAAGGACCATAGTTATCCTTCTCCAGTGCTTGTCTCTCTGCATGCATATTCTAAAAACAGATATGGCAACTTCAGGGGCCAATCAGATGTCTATGAAAAGACCACAGCAAGGACATGATATCATGATCTTCTATGGCTTGGTGCCTTTGAATTGCATAATAGTATAAATTCTCTAAAATGTTACTGGCATCCTGCTAAGATCAATCAGATGTGGAATAGAAATAGTCCATATCACCTGCTTGGTTCACTCTCATATTTTATTTCATTTTGTTTTGTATTTAGATTTCAAGGGTTCTGAACAATGAGCAATACTGCTGGGTGGCATACAAATTAAAAATAAGCAAATATCTAAAAATACAATAAAAAAGGAAATAAATATAAGAGGAAAACAAATATGCACCTTTTCAAGTCAACATGTACATAGCAATAGCAATTTATAGCACTCTCTGGGCAGTTTACAATCTCAGCATATTGCCCCCAAGAAACTGGATCCTATTTTACTGACCTTGGAAGGATGGAAGGATAAGTCAACCTTGAGCCGCATCAGGACCGAACACCAGGCTGTGAGCAGAATTTGCCTGCTACACTGCATTCTAACCTCTGTGCTGCTAGGATGCTTGTTGAAAGATTTGGGGTCTCAGGGTAATTTGAACCCTCAGACCTGATGCCACAATTGTGCTTCCTGTGTCCTATCTGGGATGCTTCCTTGCTTTCTAAGTACTGGTCACACCACAACATAGCAGATCTGTATGCAATGCTTTATTGTGATGTTGGAAGAAATATCCTTCTGGGTTCAGTTCCAAGTGGGGAAAAAGACACTGGAATCATGGAAGTTGCTTGGAAAGAAGGTTTAATGGTAGACAGGACCACATGGCTGGGTGAAGAAAAAAAGGGCCAAGATACTGAGAGTGCCTGAATTTTACACCCTCTGTTGGGCCCCACCTTAGTGTTTCCTGTTCCTGTGTAAGAAATGTATCCCACTGGCTGTCAGATTCCCAGGGGGCAGGGGTCTTAGGTAACTTTGTAGGCTTTGTCTGTGTCCCAGGCTTGTTTGAGTGCTAGCTGATGTAATCTTCCCAGATGCCAGGTGGTGAAATGGGTTGAGGGCTAATCCTATCTTTTGTTATGTAGAATAGACTGGTTCAGGCCTTAATGGCCCATTGAAAAAGATAGGAGGCGCTGAGTTTCTGCTTCTCTTGAGTTTCTACTTCTTTTTTAGGGGAAATATTCTGCCTTTTTTGTATATCCTAAAATATTTCATTTTCCTAGGAGAGGGGTGGGTGCTAATTTCCTACAGTGGCACACATCTTCACCAACATAGGCTATAGCTCTGGGTTAACTCCATTCCCCTAGGCCTTGCACATGGACATATCCATGTAAATATTCTTTAATACCTAATTCCTAAAGCAAACCCCATTCTCAAGCCACTGCTTTCCGCCAAATGTTTTTGCATTGGTTGGGATGAAGTGCTACCTCTGTGTAGATGCTGCAGAGTTTCAGGCCAAGCTATAACTTTGATCTAAAGCAGTATTGCTAGTAAGCACTCCAGCTGAGCTTCCAAGCCAAACCACAGAGAGGGAACTCACCAGGATATGCTGTTTCCCATACCTTGTGGTCCTTGATAATTAACTGATAGCTCTCCTGCCTGACTGCAATAGCTTGTAAATTTCAAGACATCGCCTCCCACTTCCGTGACTGCTTGCTGCTTTCTTATCTCCTTTTCTCCTACATGCCCACACACAATCTGCCTTAATATTCACTTTTATAAGCTAAGGGCCTGAATGGGTAAAGCCTCCTATGGATGTTGGCATGTCTTTGAATGCACCAGGCAGCATGAATGCTTTGGAGATAAATGACATGTTTCCCAAACTATACCAGTTTTAACCAAAAACCAAAGACAAATCCCTCGAGCCCAAAGAGAGACACTGTCAACCTTCAAGATTTTCTTCCTTTACTTTTCATCTTTTGGCTGTCATAAGTAATGGGGGGAAGGAGGGGGGGGAACATGATTATGGGAAGTGAGCTGGAGGTTTCCCAAACAGAACTGTATAACAAAACTGTATAAGTTGGGGGGGGGGGGGTCTTGCTTAGGCTTCTTTCCAATGCTATGCGCAACCGCAACTCTTTATCAAAATATGCCAAGGTCAATGGACAGAGGCCTCATCACCAGCTGGAGATGCCCACATGATGCTATATACAACTTTTAATTGGATGAACCAATTGAACTATTGGGGGTGGGAATGTTGCCATCACTTTCTATATATGACTTACACGCTCATTTTCTCAGATTCAGAATTCTTTTGTTGCTACCACTTGATTTCCAGTAAAAGATATCTTTTCTCTAATTAATGGAGTCTAGGTATTTCTTTCTTGGATTTTGAATGGAACACCATCTGACAGACAGTGGCTAAAATCCAGAGAGAGAGAGGGAGGGAGGCAGGGAGGGAGGGAGAGGGAGAGGGAGAGGGAGAGAGAAATATGTTTCTGGGTTCTGAATTCACCCTCCAGCTAATAAAGATCCAACTGATGTTTTCAAATTTGAAAAAGCAAGACCACATAAACCTAAGGCAAATATCTTCCATGGATAGTGACCACTGATAGCCATCAAAGCCATATGAGCTAATATCTTTCATCAGTTTTTGAGTTGCTCGTACCTTAACTGAAACATAGATTTGGTATAATGACTAATATTTTCAGGAAATAGTAATTAAGATAGGCAGATGTAGTTAAAACTGGCCTTCTTGACTCCATCACACTGAGATTCATTTATCATAAATAAACTAAACAACAACCAAAAATAAATTTGAGAAGTTAATTGAAATGCTGTATTCTATAATTTACAGGATTAGTGATGCATTGGTTGTGATTCAGCCATAGTTTGAATAAACAAGGAAATTGACAGGAGGAAGAGCAGGAACTGGGATAATCATTTTTCCTTCAGCCCTCAATTGCCCTACAGCCCAGTCTAATTTCTTAAAGATATGATTATTATAACAAACTGTACATGCATCTCCTTTGTGAAGTGCAGGAACGCTTCTCCCAGGCATGAAACATAACAATTTGGTATCATTTAGCCCAAAGTTCTGTTTAAGTTTACAATGAAAACTCTAAAAAAATATTTGACAGTACTACAGTTGGTCCTCACTTAACAATCAGTTGATTAGCAACCATTCAATGTTACGATAGCCCTCCCCAGAGCAACTGATGACATGTTTTCGAAGTTCTGACAGTTGTATCCTCTCCCCCAGGCACGTGTTTGCATTCTGATGGTTGGCAACTGGCTCCCAATTACAGCTGTTTGCAGCAATCCGCAGTCACACGTGGATTTTCCACATGCATTTTTCAGCTTTTTGCTGGTTACTGGCATTTACTTCCAATTCCCCCCCCCAAAAGGGGGGGCATTGCAGAAAATAGACTGCTTTAACCATCCTATTGTTCACTAAATGACCACATAATTCACAGCCACAGCAACTGCTTAATGACTGCTGAAAAAAAAGGTTATGAAATCAGACATGGAAGAGAGCCTCTGAGACCAGCACAAACGAGCCAGCCGCCAGCAAATGGCGGCTCCAAAGTCCGGTCTGTCACTGAACTGACAAAGCGAAAAGTGACAGCCTGAAAGATCCGAGCAGAAAAGGGTGGAAGGACTATAAAAGTTGTAACAGAGATCGGTGTCTGATCCTCCCTGTTTCAATGTGAGTAACAGTTGTCGAAAGCTGGAGATAAGTGGCTAGAAAAGCGGTCTGAAAAGTGAAAGGGGGGACAAAAGCGGGCGGAGAGGCTTGTTATTTAAAGTGAAAGTGTGAATTGGAGAGTTCAGAAGGAGATTGCCAGGGAGAGAAGAAGGCTGCAGGGAATTCAAGAGTCTTGTGAGTGGGCTACCATCTGAGACCAGTTCCTGAGAAGACTAGAAGATTAGAAAAGGATTATAGCTGCGAAGGAGGGAAGAGTGGGGCGTAGAGAGTGGGATAGCGATCTGCTGACTCTTATGTGAAAGGTCTTCTGCCCTTTAGCAACGTTGCCTACAAAACTGATTTCTAACATGACTGATTTGGAGCAGACACTCTAAGTGACAGTGGACTGATAATTGCTGGCAGAAGGGAAGAAGAAGAGGGAAGAAGAAGAAGGAAAGAGACAGACGGAAGCCTGGTAAAGACTGATCGCTGAGCACTGATAGCAATTAGTCAGCACTTCCTCCCTCTGCTCCTCTGGTACGCCCAGGAAGAAAGACTATAAGGCAGAAACGCCAGCCTCAACTCAGACTTGTCTTCCTTTGGTACCAATTCCACAGACACATGTCTAGTGACCCCTCGAAATCTAAAATACCCTTTTCCTTCTGCATCCTCTCTTTCTCCCTTTCTCTCTTAGTCTTTCCTTTCTCTCTACAATATTTATAAATTTTGGTATAAAGGTAAATTGTTTTTTTATAGAGATAAGTATTAACTGATTAGAGTGTCTTGAATATACAATAATTCTAAGGACTGTTAAATATGGTTGACTTAGATTAACTGGAACTCTCAACATCAATACACAATATAGGATAAAGGTATATATAGAGTGAGAAATCTTAGAGTTGTTTGTAAGCTTTAAACAAGTTTGATTTGACATGGTATTGATTTATTAGTTGTAAAATATAATTAACTTTGGTATATAAACTTATTATAGAGAATAATATATAATATTTGATAACATTTTATAATATTGGAATTTAAATCGCCCAAACGACAAATTGGGCCAAAGAAAGAGATCTAAAACAACGTGGTGGTGTAATTTTAGTAAACAGACCTGTAATCACATTCAAGGGGCTATAACAGCGAATTGTGATTTGGGACAATATACTTAACATAGTCCAATTGCAAAAACAAATCTTATTAGAGATGACTTCCACAACAACCACAGCCCTGAAAATGGGAAGGAAGAACACCCAGACCTTGACGACAACTTTGGCATCAGCCTCCCCAACGACACAGAAAACTATAGAAGAGACCCTGACAGGAGAAAAACAACCGACCGTTACCAATGCTAATTTACAAGCGACATTATTATCCCTGCAAGAATCAATGTCCAGAATGCAGGAGATTATGATCAAGAACCACAATGAGACTAGAGCCGATATTAGCGAACTGAAGGAAGAAATGGGTAAACTAAAAGTGGAGATGAGAGCAGACATACAGAAAGTTGAAGAAACGGTTGGGACAATGCAATTGGCCATGGAAAGAACTGAAATAAAAATAAAAGAAATAGAGAAGAGGATGGAATGAGCAGAGAAGAACCTAGAAAGGACTGAGGAAGACTTTAAAAACGTAAACAGAGAAATGGAAGATTCCTTGGTCCAATTAGAGATGGACAGAGCAGCAGCATACCTAAGGTTCCAGAACATAGGGGAATCCAAAAATGAAGAACTAGAGCAATTAATGGCAGGTTTACAGGCTGAACTAGTAGAAAAAGAGAAAGATGACTTACTCAAAGAATTTGACAGTCTATTGGGTGAGTACCAATTATGCAAGGCGTCACAACTGCCCAAGGGAGATACATATCCATTTTTCAAGAAGATGCGTGAAAGACCTAATACTGAGAATGGCCAGAGATGAGAGAATATTATATAAGGGCAAAGAGATCATTGTTCTTAAGCAAATTCCAAGAAAAGTGAGGGCCATAAGAAAAGAATATAAATTTTTAGCCAATTACTTAAATAAAAAAGAAATTTCATTCAAATGGCTAATCCCAGAAGGGATGTTAATATCGTGGAAGGGAAGAAAAATTAAAATTGATTCAGTAGAACAAGCACAAGACTTCCTAGAACAGCTAACATCCACGGAGGACCAACATGCTAGGGAGGAAACTCAAAGGAACATGTAGGAAGACCGTAACCGCCATAGGAACAAAGAAGAAAGACCCATCCAAATCGAAGGGAAAGACAACTCACGAACAACCCTATATCAACCACAAGAAGAGAGCCTTATAGTTACAAGACAAAAAGCAAAGCAGACTTAGGTAAATGGAGGAAGGAAGGAAAATTCTTTCCATCAATATAAACGGCTTAAATTCAAGACCCAAAAGGAAAAGGATTCTAACCAAACTAATAAGACAAAATGTTGATATAATTTGCATACAAGAAACACACATTAGGAAAAATGACAAGAAATCCCAGACTCAATTATAATCATAAGTCAAGAACTACTTGTAATGGTAGTTCACTATTAGCTATCACTATAGATACCGAAAATGTCAACTACTTTGAAAACAAATTGGCGTCTAACTGATGTCACGATGAGACCAGAAGCAGCAAACAGAGGTCTCTATTCCTGCACTGGCTTCTCACCATTTCTGAGCTCCAAATAGCGCTGAAAGACACCTTGGAGGGGCAGCAAAGCTAAGGAGAGGTGCCCAGGGGAGAATGCAACTCTCCTGTAGAAACCCTGAGCTTGGTCTCTATGCCACGACAGATAGAAGAGCATGCTAAGATGGCTGCTACAAAGTTGGGACAACCCAGAAACATCTAAGCACAGTACTGGAGTAGAGATTGGGAACGGTGTTTGGAGAAGGGTGAAAAGAATTTATTTTATTTGTACTACCCCCCAAAAGACTGTAACAGAGACAAATAAAGAATAAAGAATTGTGTTAGCAGCGGATAGAAGATAGAAGAAATTGGGAAATATAGAGTTCTAAAAAAAAATCTTTAAATTTGAAAAGGAATTAATTTGGAAGTATATTAATTTGGAATTGGTGATCTGGCAGGACTTGGCATTGAAAGGCATTAATCTGAATGCTGGAAATAATTGTTTTAAAGATAAATAATATTTGATTTTTAAAATTAGTGAAGCTAAATAAAGAAATGGAAAAAGAGTGGCTGTGAAACTGGACTAAAAGCGCCACTTGTTGATGAAAGAAGAATCCTGTAGATCCCTTCAAACTAACGACTTTATCAAAGGAAGAAATTAAAAAGAGGAATAAAAGAAGATATTATAATAAGACCCCTGGAAGTTGAAATATGTTATAATCAAAAAGTAAGGATACTGTTCTGACCCAACCCCGTTACCAGCAAGAAAATCTCAAACAAATGCAGCAACTCAAACCTTTTCAGCTTTAATCTACAAATAACTTCTTTGTAGATAAAAGATGGCTTTCAGCCAATTAGTCCAACCAGAAAAGCCTTGACAGAATTCTTCAGATAAGCTGAAGTCTCCACACACAATGCTGAGTACTTAGAACATTTTTGCTTTATGCAAAAGCAAAAACCTTTTGAAACCAGGCTTATATTCCTTGGAGGGAGGGGCCATTACATTGCATCCTTACTCCTGAGTCGCCTGTGCTGCTCCAGCTGTTCTCTTCTATGAATCATCCTGTGCTCATGAGCACTTGGCACAGGAACCTCCTCATCACTGCTGCCAGCCCCCACAATCACTGAAGACAGCAGTCTATCCTTGATGATCCCTGGCTCTCCTCAGCCATCTGACCTGCTGCCGGCTAACCACAACAGATACAGGAGGAGACTACCCCTGGAACTATTGGTGATTTGGACTGATTAAAATTAGGATATAAAATTTGAGGACATTGACATTTTAAAATAAAAAGGAGGCACTGGTTCAAATAAAATAAAACTTACTGGATACTGGACAATTGGGATAATAAGCAATATAAAGATGAGCAATATATGCAAAGAAATAAAGATGGACATTCGAGCCATGAATGAGATGTGGGATAGAATGTTGGATTTATGCACTAAAATACAGAATACAGAAGAAAATTCAGAAATGGTGACAGTAGCAGAAGAAGAAGAGGGAGAAAGAACAAAGGAGGAGGAGGAGGAGCCAGAAGAAAGAGGAACCAGTAAAACAGAACAAAAAGAACAACAAATAATACAAAAGAAGAAAAAAGAAGTTGAACATGAGATATTAATGATAGAAATAATAAATAGGGGAGTGATGTTGAGATTGGAATGCTGATAAATGAAATGGTTAGGGAAATACAGAGAGGAGATCAAAAGACAGTGGGGGAAAACTTTGTGAAATGGGAGAGAAAAGATTAGAAAATGATAATTAGAGAAAGTATTAAGGGAAAAAGCCAAAAGATGATAATAAATGGTAAGCAAGCAAAGAAACAACAAATTAACATAAAAGAAAGACTTAGAGGTAATGGTTAGAAATGGAAAGGAAGGAGTCTTCACATGAAGAGGTATATTTGTAGTAAAAATATATATAATAGACTTTGAGGAATTGGGATTTAGAATAAGAACAAGAAGGAATAATGTTAATATAATAGTGATGAAAATAAGAATTTATAATGGATTAATTAAGTAAGATAGAAATGTTTATATAAGATGTAAGTGATTAATAGTTAAGATATGAAAGGAAATGTTATGTGGAGTCTGACAGAGAATAGATATAACCATGTGTACAATAATATTATAAGCTTGAATTTATTGGCTAAGAGAAAATGATACTTGTATAAAAATGAGTTGTTAGAGGGAAGGGAACATATAGAAAATAAAATATAAGCAACTGTGGTAAATGTAATATTGGGGGAACATAATAGGGGATAATATAAATTAAGATGGAATTTTAAAATGTTTAAAGAATGGTATGAAATTGTAAACATGGTGAGCACAAGAATACATGATTAAGGAAATCAGTAATTGATTAATATATTTTTAATGAATTAAATATTCTGTTATCTATTTGTATAAGGTAATGAGGATATATTGTTACAGATTTGATAATATAAACATGGTGCTTACAAGAATATATGATTAAGGAAATTAGAGAAGAGACAACTATAAATTAAGATGAAATTTTGAATGATTAATGAAATGATATGAATAGACTAAACTGTAAACATGTAGAATATATGATCAAGGAAGATAGAGAATGAATAAAAGTAAAGAGGCTGATACAAAGTAATTTATGAAAATATAAAGACAAAAAATGATAATAGATAATGAAGTGATATTGGAAAGTTGTATTTGTGATTATGGATATGACTGATTTAAAATGTAAAACACCTGGAACCACACTGTTTTTCACAAAGATGTATTTAAAGAATTAAAAAATAAAAAACTTATTGACAAAAAAGAAAACAAACATGTGCCAGATGTTTGCTGTAGCTGCCCTGTTTCTCCAACAATATGGCCTCCCCCAATAAGAAGTCCCAGCATGTTTTATGGGCATGAAATGAAATTAAGCCCCTCCCCCCCAAATTAAGGCCTATATTAAAACATGTGAAATGGGGGGGGAATGGTGGGGGGGCTTGCCGTTAGGAAGTACTTTTGTTGCACACCCGGATATGGTGCTGCCTCCGTTGACCCCGATATGAAGTGCCCCACCAACGCCGAGATCAACATCCAAGCCATCGCCGCCCGCCCACCCGAAGATGCAAGGGGGGAAATTAAGTCACATCCCGAAAAGACAGCCTAGCCATTTTTTCGGGGCTCAAAAAAAAATAAGACCCGGCCTTATTATATGAGAAACACAGTATTTATACTTTACCCAGCTGAAAATATACACTGCATTTACACACTGAAAATGTATTTCTAAACTTTGCCAATATGTTCTGATGTTTAAATAATCCAATGCAAGATCTATTAATGTTCTATTATGTTTTTAAAATCTATCATTTAAATCCCCTCCAGGTTGGAAATGAATTTACTTCCTGAAATCCTTTCTAAAATATTCTTTAAATGGCTAAGAAATATTGGGTGTGGATATCTTATTCTAAATCACTATTTAATAGATAATAATTTGCAACCCCAAAACGGACATGCAATGACCAATACACGCTGGTGGTTTACAATTAATATTGTTGTATCCAGACTTTATTCCAGATCCAACATTAAACTGACTTTCTTTAGAACTTTGTCCCCTTGCTTTGTAGTTAGAACAAAGTTGTGTTTCTTTCCTCTGTAAGGAGGTGAGTCTCATCAATGTGTTAGGTTCTGGCTCTGAAATTATCTTAATTTAAAGATCTTCTGCTCCAGAATCCCAGTTTAGAAATGAGGCAGTCACTAAACTCATAATGCAAAAATCTGAAAGTTGGCTAGAAGTAAAACCATTCAGCAGAAACCAAACTATTACATGGACTTTCAGCTAAGCATGCACAAAACTGGGAGGATTAATTTAACACCCTAAGGTACAACTCTGAGCATATTTATTTATGAAACAAACTCAAGGAAATGAATTAATTTCACTTGCTTCTGAGCAAACAGCCAATCAGCCAATATCTTACGAACACAAGTCTTTATACAGTCCAGCTGACTTCAGTATAAAAATGTATGTATAGATGCATTGAATGTGTGAATCTATTCAATCAACAGTAACTAATAGCCCAGATTGTGGGTAACTATATATTTTTGTTTTTCCCACTTCAAGTGGTACTGCCAATAGCAGGAAGCAACTTTTTAAAGCAAACCATGATGTCTCTTTGGTGAACAGAAAGGCATTGTTTCTATAGTACATAATTGCAAGCCACTTTGCATGGGTTCATTTAGTCAATTATATCAATTGGTATCCTGATCCAAAATCAAATCATGCATGGGATAAACGTTCTTATGAACCAAACTCATAAAATGATTGATTGATTAATTTTATATCTTGCCTTTAGATGGCAAACCTATCCAACGCATCTTCCTCTTCCTATGTTCTCCACAACAACAATCGCATGAGATGGGCTGGGCTGAGAGAGAAAGAGAGTGACTGACCCAAAGGCACCTAACAGACTTTCATTGCTAAGGTGGGACTAGACCTCATGGTTTCTGGCTTTCTCACCTGGTAGTTTAAGCACTAAACCAAACTGCCTCTCAGCAGTTATTAGCAGTGAAACCACTAGGCAGGAAAGTTTAAAAGCCACTGCTCCTAGGTATATGATGAAGAAAGAAAATGTCACAGTGTCTGATATTATACAACTATGAGACATGTTCAGTGATGTGATTCAATTTAACCTTCGACTGTCTACTATTGACCTCACCCCTTTCCTAAGAGGTCAAAAGGGGCATACATAAGCGCACCAACATGCCTACCATCCCTGTCCTATTGTTTCTTTGATTTTTTTTATAAGTACCCATTTCATGTATTCCTAACTATGTATATACTTATACCTATTATCTTGTAAGCGATTGACAAATCAAATCAAATAAATAAAAATAAAAAATAAATTGGTGTAACAACTGGTTCAGTGATCATGCACTTTGAGCACGTGCACCAAATGTGCGTTTTGCACGTGTGCACGCTATTTTAAAAAGCCCATTTTCAATTATAATACTTACCTTCTACAGCAGCCCCGGTGAGTAAAACAGCTGAGGCGCGGCAAAACTGCTCTGCTACATGGATCAGCTGTGTTCCAAAACAAGGAAATAAAGCACAGGAAAGAGCAGGGGCAGGTGGGTGGGGCCAAATGATCACCAGAACTACCGGTTCATCCAAACCAGTCTGAACCAGTAGAATCCCACCCCTGGATATGTTCTCTGGTACTTGAAGCTCATCTTGTCATACTCTTCTCATCCCTATGGGTGGTGTGGGTCTTCCTTGGTTTTGGGTCTTCTATCAGAAGGGTGGGAGTTTGAGGGTTCTGCACAGTATCTTAGCTGTTTCTGCCCCTGGATTCTTCTGGACAGCGAGCTCTGAAGTTGATTTAGAGGTACCACCCCTGGTTAGGATCACAGCCAGAGAACTCCTATCACCACTGGAACCATTTCAGTCTTTACTTTCCACATCTTGTCTAATTCTTCCTTCAGGCCCTGATACTTCTCCAGGTTCCCATACTCCTTCTTCCTGATGTTGCTGTGAGTTGATTGTGACAATCTATATCTATTACTACCATTGTTTTCTGCTTCTTATCAATTACTACAATGTCTGGTTCTTTGGCCAGGATCTGCCAGGATGTTAGAGTCTGGCTAATCAATCAGACTCCCAGGTACTGGCTATATATGTATTTTTTACTCAGAACCTGTACTATTACTTAGAGTCAACACACAATGTTTCGCATTTTCATTATTTGAGAATCACATTTACACACTAACCTGTTTTTTTTCTTGAGAACAGACTTCCCCACCCCACACTGTAATTACAATCAATCTTTGAAAAGATGAAATTCCTGTTCAAAAAATACCTCTTTGCCATCTCTGTAAATTGGATTGCAGGCTTGGATGAAAAGAGATAGGTAGTAATCTGCTTTAGCAAAAGGTTTCTAAATCTTTTATCTTCAGCAAAGCAAAAAAAAAAAAGTAATTTTGAAGATGAGAATCATCTTTTAAGGAGCTGACCAAAAGAAAGAAAGAAAAATTAATAGATTTAATCATGAAAGAAGGAAAATATTAGCAGTAACATTCATGCTGCAGTGAATAACTCAGAGAAAACTGGTAGCAGGTTTCTCATAACACTGGATTGTAAATAAGTTAGTTACTGACAGGAGATATAGTCTGAAGTCAAGTGTCATCTTCCATAAATAAAAGGGGATAGTGCTCTGCTAAATCTTTCAGGTATAAATGTGCTACAGTTCCAAGCCTCTGAGTCTAGAAATAAACATAATGCTTATAAATATTCAGTTTAGCCTTTGAATACAAGAATAACACAATGTCAAAAGTTGGGCACCATATTTCAGAAAAAAAATATTTCAAGGTTAAACAAACCATATTGTGGAAGAATGAATTACTGGCAGTCTCTGGTGAAGAATTTGTTGCTGTAAAGAAAATTTCATGGCCCATTTGTTGAACCATCGTTTACATCTCTTTGAAATATATTTACTATTTCAAACAACATTGAGAAGAATTAAAGCAATGTCACTTAGATTGCTTTGAATGTTTGGGTATTCTTTAGCTTGCATAACCCCTCACTCCAATGGTGGGATTCAAACATTTTTTTACTACCGGTTCTGTGGGCATGGCTTGGTGGGCATGGCAGGGAAAGGATACTGTAAAATCTCCAGGCAGAGGTGGTATTTGCAGGTTCTCCGAACTATTCAAAATTTCTGCTACCAGTTCTCCATAACTGGTCAGAACCTGCTGAACACCACCTCTGCCTCACTCCATTAATGGAGTGGACACACACAATGAGGTCTAGCTCACTTAGCTTGGTGTGTGCGTGTGTGTGTGTGTGTAAAATGAACATCAGATATTACAAATTACTACAGAATCATCTCTCAATATTTGAAAGTTACTACAAATAATCTATGCTTGAAAGAGTAGCACTGCTCCAATATTGGAGGGGCTCCTACAAAGACAAGGGGGTCAAATAATTTTCCATACTACTAAAAGGCATGACAGCCCATCAGTCTGGAACCCACATTGCATATCTGATATTAACACAGTTGAGAAAGTCCAGAAATATTTTACTAGAAGAGTTCTCTACTCCTCTACTCATTGCAGAATACCTTATGCCACCAGACTTGAAATTTTAGACTTAGAAAACCTAGAACTACATCGCCTTCAGTCCGATCTAAGTATAGTATATAAAATCATACATTGCAATATCCTACCTGTCAATGAATATTTCAGCTTCAACAATAACAACACAAGAGCAAACAATAGATACAAACTCAAGGTTAATCACACCAAACTTGATTTCAGGAAATATGACTTCAGCAACAGAGCGGTCAATGTCTGGAATACTCTACCTGACTCTGTGGTTTGTTCCCAAAACCACAAAAACTTTAACCTTAGACTGTCTACTATTGACCTCACCCCTTTCCTAAGAGGTCTGTAGGGGGCGTGCATAAGCACACCAACATGCCTACGGTCCCTGTCCTAATGTTTCTTTTATTTTTCTTATATGTATCCAAGTATTCATAACTATGTTTTTACTTATACCTATTATCTTGTAAGCAATTGACAAACCAAATAAAAGAAAGAAAGAAAGAAAGAAAGAAAGAAAGAAAGAAAGAAAGAAAGAAAGAAAGAAAGAAAGAAAGAAAGAAAGAAAAACAACCAGAGAAGCAACCTAGAACTAAGGATAACATTTCTAACAGTGAGAGCAATCAACCAATGGAATAGCTTGCCTCCAGAAGTTGTGGGTGCTTCATCATTGGAGGCTTTCAAGAAGAGACTGAAAATTTGTCTGAAATGGTAAAGGGTGTCCTACTTGAGCAGAGGCTTGGACTGGAAGACCCCCAAGGTCCCATCCAATTGTATTATTCTATGTTTTATTCTATGTTCTATAAGCCTCTTTAGATGTACTTACATAGTCCTCAGATTATGATCATAATGAAAACTGCCCATCATGTTCACAAGAACATGGTGGTCTTAAAACAGGTCATTCATATGATCTACCTAATTTTATGACCTTTTTACAGTGGTCATTAAGCCAATGCCATGATTGTTAAGTGAATCAATGACTGCTATTTTTGGCAAAACCAACTGTATAATATAGTCATATAGCTGTGGGATGTTGCAGGTGCATACAAACACAGCTGTGTTGATGAGCACCCAAAGTTTGGTCATGTGACTAGGAGGGTGACCATTGGGCTTTTGAATCTGGGTTGTAAGTAGATGAGTCCATCATAATTTCAAACAATTGAACAACCAGTCGTAAGTTGAGGACTACCTGTACTATATCCACCTTGATTAGAATCAATGCTGTCTTAGATTATGTTCTAATAGTAAAACATATTTCCAGTTCAGTTGCATGCCATATTTTTCTAATGTCAAGCTTCCCCAAAGGAGTGAAAACATCCAGTATACATCTTAAGATATACACATGAAAAGTGTAGGCGATAAGTCAGTAGTGTTTTTGCTCGAGGCTGGCATGAAAAATTGCAGACCAACTTTGAGAAAATTTTACAAAATTGTATTTTGCCTACAAAACTGTGTTTTGATTTGATGAAAAAGCACTGGATATCTACATACATATGCAGCCACTGCTACACAATATTTTGTCAGCTACATTTTATCAATTTTATCATTTTTTTTATTTCCAGATATTTATTTAACCTAAAAGGCAACAGCCTGTTTCTAAACATTAAGGTATGGTCGCATCCAGGGGTGGGCTGCTGAGGATTTGCAGGGGTTTGGGAAAACACCTAGCTAAGATTCTCCATGGATAAGAGTACTCCCAAATCCCACTCCTCTCTGGCCCCGCCCACCCCTCCCAGGATTCCCCACACAGCCCGTTTTAGATTCAGGAAAATGCAGGGCTCTTGCAGAGGCTC